>NC_135786.1:117712500-118020000 GCF_051106095.1 Pogona vitticeps
CAGTTTTTCACTCTGAAGCTTCAGCGCCTCTCTACTAGGCTTTGCTCCCCTTGAGCCAAGCCCTAGAAGGTGACCCACGCTCTCCACTTCAGATGACCCTAACTGAAGACCCTTGCTCTGGGCACGATTTTGCCAAGGCTTCACTGGAATACTCGTATCCCACCGCTGCCACCAATTTTATTGTAACAGCCTCCTTATACCTCACAAAGGGGCCGTTACATCACTCTCAATCACTCTTGTTACCACTGCCTGCAACCATTCCTTCAAATGAAGCTTCAGGCCAAAGTATGATTTCAAAATAAAAACTTAGGTTTATTGTGTACAAACAAAAAGGAATGGTAAATCACTTGAATATAAATAATAAAGCAATCACTATAATAATATAACAATCACTCCCAATCTCACAGACCCTCACTATATAGCACAGTTCTTATCTCACAGTATCTCCAATCCCTATCTCACAGCGCTAACCGTCCCTATCTCAAAGCCCTATCTGGCCCTATCTGAATCACTCACACCATTCACTCCCCTTATATACAACAGTTCCACCCCTTATGTCCCACCCTCCGTCACGCCATTGGCAGATGACACACAGCTTCAGCAGTGATGGGCAGGTGATGTCATAGCTGTATGTAACAGTTTTCATTTTGGAAGCACCTACCCCCGCATCCCTGATTCTGGTGCCCTGACTACTATTAAAAGGACATAAATATATTTATATACCATTTGCCAGGGACCAATGCAATGTATCTATTCATTTCATGACAGGATCAGAGATTTTGCTAGTTCAGTATAATTTTCGCCCATTTTTGGACACCTGTGGTTTTGAACAACCAGTATAAATTTGTGTATATTGCGTGCTTTCCCGTCTTTTAGAAAACCTGTTTGTTAGTTTATAAAGAACACTTACCCTATTTATATTTATAATTACATTTTTATAACTATAATTATAATTATATATTAGTCACTAATTTCATCCCTTGAAAAAAATACAGAAAATCCTTGATTGAAGTGCTGTTTGGTTCTCATTATCTGTTTCTATTTCTATTTATGTGTTTATTGCATTTCTCTTCAGACTCTACTTCTGTTGCAACAGAATATTCTCTGAAATTTGGTGAATCTATGACAGAGGATGAGATTGAAGAAAAGTCCTTCCGGTCCTTACTACCTTCTGAGAGTCACCGTCGAATCAATTTGAAAAAGCGAGTTCATCAAGATTATTCTGATGAGGAAGCTTCTCCTGGAAAGACTGCTCTGTCACCAGTTAAAGCAAGTGTTCAGTACTCTGTAGCCATGCATGTTTAGTAGTCCTAAAGAGTATCATTGTTAATGTCACTGGAGATGTTTTATTTAAAACTACACACATACCTGCATGCACATGCCCTGCAATGGTATAGCATGTTCATCTATAAAACATTTGCAAACTCAGTCATTTCTAAAGTGAATATATAGAGTTTAAAAGCCAGTACAATAAAATCTCTAGTTTAGGAAATGAATATTATCCACAAGGAATCCCAAAAAGAAATATTGCTATTCATATTAGCACTGTGATTCTAAAGCATTTACAGTGGTGCCCCGCATAGCGAGGTTAATCCGTTCCAGATTAACCATCGCTATGGGGAAACATTGCTATACGGAACAGAAAACCCCATAGAAACGCATTAGACTTAGTTTAATGCGTTCCTATGGCTCTTAAACTCACCGTTTTGCGAAGTTTCTCCATAGCGTCGCCATTTTCGCGCCCTCGGTAAGCGAGGGCAGGGCGCGAAAATGGTGCGGGCGGCCATTTTCTGCACCGAGCGGCCATTTTGGAACCGCCGGTCAGCTGTTCCCAAAATGGCCACCGGGTGCAGAAATGATCGCAATGCGATGTTTAGCCTATCTAAACATTGCAATGCAATCACATTAGCCACCCCAAAAAACGGGTCGCTATGCGGATTCTTCGTTAAACGGTACGCTCATTAAGCGAGGCACCACTGTATAAACCCAACAGATTGTGTTGGGATTCACATAAGGCCACATTTGCATAGAATTTCAGGATTACATGAATTATCAGGAAGAATATAAGGGCAGTTCCACAATACATACTCACCGGTGCATTCATTTTCCTGAAGACAGTGGTCTGTTCCTTGAGTTAGACTCTGCACTGAGTTTTGACCACTCTTGTGCGTCCAGAGTCCTTTTGTCTAGAGTCTCTCTTTGGGAAGCACAGTCTGACAATTATCTGTAACCACTGATGTAAGGGAAGTTTCCAAATTAGAGGCACCCTCTACTGATGAGGAGCCATATTGCTTTCAGTGCCCTATTTCTGACATTCTTAGAAACATCTAGATAGTCTCCAGGGGAAGCACAGTGCTGGACTGGATGAATCCTTCTGTGTGATTCATCAGTTCATTTGGTTTTTATACTAACAATGGAATCCTTGGGTTGAATGGATTAAATTATTATTAAATAAAATAATAATAAGAGTTGTGAACCCTCAGCTTTCTGACCTCTACCTTTTCTTGGGAGGAAGGCTTTCCTAGAGCCCCCAAAACAATTTCTTAAAAGGAGGAGTCTAACACTTACTAATGATTTCCTTCTCACACACACAACAGCTGCATACCTCTGAAGTCCTTGGACCTGCCCTGGCTAAAGTGGGCATGCAGCTCTAGACTTCTTGCACAAATGACGTATTTAGAGTGTGCACCCTCCTATAGGAAGGAAATACACTGCTCATTTTCAAAGTATATGCATGATCACGAAATGGACTTAATTTTCTACAACAGATGTTCAATTTTATTTGCTGGTTTAGCTTAATTAAAAAGTGGTAGCATGTTCTTTAGTAATGAGACTTGCATTACAAAATTTAATCTTGTCAAAGATACTGTGAGCTCTGTGGAATCTAAAATGTATATGATTTTTATATGCTTTTTGTTTTGTGGGGGCAAAATAGGAGTTAAGTCTGCCATTTTCAGGAGGGCAAGACAGCTTTTCTAGGTTTACAATGGAAATGGTGCGGCAGTACATGAAGGAAGAAGAAATGAGGGCAGCTCATCAATCCTCTCTGCTCCGACTACGTGAAAAAGCACTGAAAGAGAAGACAAAGGCAGAGCTAGCATGGCTAGAGCACCAGAAAAAGTAAGGAAACCTGGAAAACATAATGGTCTATTGCCTAGAATATCTATTATAATTTGGGGATTTATATTTACTTTGTCTTTCAATTCTGTGTGCTATGCTTCCAGACTCCTTTTTGTTTTGGATGCCTTGAGAGATAGATTTGTCTGAAATTTGGTTTTAAATGTATTTGTTCTGGTTATAAGGAAAGGATTACTTAATTTGCTTTGTATAAATTTTATTACATTGCTGTCCTCCTATGCATTTATGAAAGGTAAAGACTCTTTCCTCATCTTATCTCTTGGAGATGATTCTTCAGGTAACTTAATACCTGGAATCCTGTTGCTTAATGTAATACGCCCTCTTACTCCTCTGTACGTAAGACTCAATTCCTCTGTATGTAGACCCATTGGAATCAACAGAACCTACAGAGGAGTTGATTCACCAGATCCTCACTGATTCAGTGGGCCTACTCTAATGTGACTTACTACACTAAGCAATACAGTGGTGCCTCGCTTAACGATGTTAATTGGTTCCAAAAAACCCATCGCTATGGGAAAACATCGTTAAGCGAAACGCATTTTCCCATAGAGATGCATTGAAACCAGTTAATCCGTTCCAATAGGCACGGATTGCGGTCCTTAAGCGAAAAAACCCATAGAAAACATTGTTAAGCGATACAATGTTTCCTCCATTAGAATGCATTGAAGCCTATTCAATGTATTTCAATGGTTTTGCGATGTCCATTTTTGCAAATTTAAGTGTGTCTTAAAAGGTTCAAAAACTGTTTTAAATGCTTGGAATCGTTAGTGCACCTTCTAAAACGGGTGCAAACTTAATTTGGCTTTGATCTGACTTTTCGTTAATTTTTGCTGAATTTTTTTCCCCCACCAACTTTTGACAGCTGTCAAATTTGACAGCTCCGTGCTTTCCTATGGGGGAGAAAAAAATTCACAAAAAATTAACGAAAAGTCAGCAACTGTTTTAGATGCTTGGGTTCGTTAGAGCACCTTCTAAATCGTGTGCAAACTTAGTTTGGCTTTGTTCTGAGTCTTCGTTAATTTTTTGTGAATTTTATCCTCCCCCATTAAAATGCATTGAGCCCAACTTTTGACAGCTGTCAAAAGTTGGTTTCAATGCTTTCCTATGGGGGAGAAAAAAATTCACCACAAGTTAACGAAAAGTCAGATCAAAGCCAAATTAAGTTTGCACACGTTTTAGAAGGTGCACTAACGATTTCAAGCATTTAAAACATTTTTGAACATTTTAAGACACTTTTAAAATTGAAAAAACGGAGATCGTTAAGCGAAACAGGGGACCTAAAAATGCATTTGTTATGTGAAGCATGGTCCCGAAATCGCTAAGTGAGAATCGCCCATAGGAAACATCGTTAAATGATGCATAGAATTCTTTAAAAAAAACATTGTTAAGCGAAAACATCGCTAAACGAGGCAATCGTTAAGCGAGGCACCACTGTATTGGGGCTTATTTTCAGGTTACCGTATTTTTTGCTCCATAAGACGCACCTGACCTTAAGACGTACATAATTTTAGAGGAAGAAAACAGGGAAAATATATTCTGAACCAAATAGTGTAATAAAACATTTAATAAACTATAACAGAATAACATTTAAACCATGTAAAGTGAACAGCAGTCAGCAGTGGCATTAAGAACCATTACCACTGTCATTAACAAGTGGAGAGACTTAAGGCTTTGTGTACTCTAGTTTATGTACCATAAATTTGTGTACCATAAATTTAATTCAAGTACATATAGACCATTATCAGCCAGTGATAAGACCTATACCACTCTACCTATATTTTACATTTCCTTTCATCCACCTCCTCCCCATGCTTATAGAAATGTCTCAGTGACAGATGAGATTGTTGTGCAACTCTGCCCAGCTACAGCTCAAGCCTATATTAAGTTAGAAATGGTTTGTCTGATTTGGCACTGCATTTAGTTGTGTGGAGGATAAATAGTGGAATTAAACTATTTAATAGCTGGTTTTCCTTATTCACTTTAGGTTATGCAAAAGAACAGCAACACAAAGCTTAATCTGATCCCATTCACCAGCAGTAGCACATGCTCAGCATAAGACCAAATCTCCATTTTCTGACATAATTGAACATTTATAGCATGCAAGGCACAACCGGTTAGGCCACACAAAGCCATGAACAATGTTCTTGGTGAGCCAAAAAACTGAATACAAACTATAGTAGCTGAAATCAGGAAGCAGGTACTTTAATCCAGTTAGAAATCACG
Source organism: Pogona vitticeps (assembly GCF_051106095.1). Classification (NCBI taxonomy): domain Eukaryota; kingdom Metazoa; phylum Chordata; class Lepidosauria; order Squamata; family Agamidae; genus Pogona; species Pogona vitticeps. The sequence continues at coordinate 117,717,862 of NC_135786.1, forward strand.
AGGCACAGTTAGTTTCCTTGCTGCAACACCCTTTGGAAATACATTCTCTATTAGATGCCCAGAACTAGTTGAAAAGTTTGCAAGTTGAATCCAAATTTCCCATAGAAATGCATTGAAAATTAATTAATGCATTTTATGTGGGGGAAAAGGTCAGAAACTTTAAAAAACTTAAAAGAAAGTCACTTACCAGGTACTGTAGACTGAGCCTGGCTCTTCACAGTTCCTTGGTAGACCCCAGAACAGCCAAAAAAAGAGCCCCAAACAGCTAAAAGCCAGTAGGCGGACGGCAGCCATTTTGTGCTCTTCTCTGCTCCTGCTCTTGCTCCTTTCCCCTCCCCTCTCCCCACCTAACAGTTGATCGGCGCTGGTCTGAACGGCTTCCCAGGCAGCTTTTAAAGCAAGTACTGGTATGCATGTTTCTACACAAGCAGGTTTCAACTCAAACGGAGCACCTTTTCACCCAAGCACTAACCCCAAACAAACAGCTTCTAAACTAAATTTTACATTTTAAAACAACAATACCAGGCAGTCCCAGGTCTCTCTCCCAGCTCTCTAACTGCTTGGACTAGCAAGGAAGCTGACAAACAGCCTCTTCACTAACTGAAAGTTTGAATTTCCCCACTTTCCCTGCCTTCCCCGCATATTAGGTATGCTAATATCTGTGCACTGGAGATTTGTGGGAGGAACATCCAGCCCCTGATGGGGGTCCTGTGGGGCACCCCAAAACACTGAGTAGCTCTTTTGGCCTCTTTCGGGACTGGGGCTGTGCAGCCCTGTTCTGATCAGGAGGTACAGCCGGGGGGGTCACCATGCCTTTGGGGGACAGGGCACAGAAAGGGGCAGGAGGTTCAGGGGCCATTCCAACTCATACCTGGCAGGGGAGATACCATGATCATCAAAGTGCTCATCTATTGCACTTTGGATGTGCTGACTCCTGTGATTTCCCCAAATGTGAGAAAATCAACTGCCTAAGTGGGGGAATGTGTTTGTGGTTTCCCCTGGTCTTTCTAGAATCACTCTTTCCCCTTTGGTCCTTGGCTGTTTTCACTGCCTGCTGCCATAGGCCTGTTGGCCTTGCTGGTTTTCCAGGTGGGCTCCAGGAAGCAGATCCTGGAAAGCCAGCAGTGCAGAATGGTGAGGTCCAAATAGCAAGCAGTCTCTGGTGCCAGTTCAGAGGCCTCCCAGCATGGCAGTGGGAGGCTTCTGGGTGGTGGTAGTTGAACCCTTTTTTTACTGTATTCGCTCCATAAGACGCACATAATTTCTCCCCCGCTATTTGGGGGGGAAGTACGTCTTATGGAGCGAAAAATATGGTACATCTTATTTTTGGGAAACAGAGTAGAACAGTCTTCAAGAATAAACATTTAATGATCTTTGCTTTAGAAAATCTGAGGCTTTGATCTCCTTAATGACTGTACTAAACATAAACAAAACATACATAATTCAATTCAGGACAATGGTTTTGGAGTCATAAATATGTTGTTATGAATCAGCATTGCAGAAATATAGGATGGGAAAGTATGAGTGGTATGTTAGGGTCTGGGACTACCTTTACAGGGGTTGACTAACTCACTGGTTCTTAACCTTTGTAACTCAGATGTTTTTGGACCTTCACCATCAGTTCTGCTGGCTGAGTTTTCTGGGAGTTGCAGTTCAAAGACACCTGAGTAACAAAGGTTAAGAACCACTGGACTAACTCAAGGTTTAATACGGGATGCAGTAAGATATCCACATATATTTTTCTAGAGCCAATACACGTAAGAACTATCTAAATTACTACTGAATATTAAATTATTCAATATTAATCGGTCAGAACAAGTTATAACAGACATAACATTTTGCTTCCAGAGGATCCTTGTATGAGGATAGGCAAGTTGTAATCATGCATGACCATGTATTGTTGCTCTTGTATCTTTAAAGTAAACGTTTCAACCCTTATTTTTAAACTCTAAATTCAGAATAAATTTTGCAGTCTAAACTGCTACTTAATGATACAATGAAGATCTTAAAAAGTAACCAACTGTGTGACTTCATATGTTAGTTATTCCTGGATTTACTTTCCCCAGCTGATGAAAAAAGATTCTGGTTTCTTTTTACATTGTTAACATTGTAGTTAGGCATGGCAGAGGGATGTACGTTAGTATTTTATCAATGCATAAGTAGAAGAATATAAAATGGCAACTGTAGTCCAAGAAAAATTGCATTGCCCATATGACAGAAAATGAAGGCTTTTCCTATTGACTCTTTCAGGCATTTACGAGACAAAGGAGAGGATGACAAAATGCCACCTATCCGGAAAAAACAACGTGGGCTACTTCTGAAGCTGCAGCAGGAGAAAGTAAAAATAATTTTTAAGTTTGATTTTGTCTGTTGTTACTTTGCCTATGTAACAAAAGACACAGAATAATCAAAAGATGATGTAGTTTAGCAGAATTTCAGTTATTCTGCTGATTACCGTGGGGGTAAGTGGGGGGGGTAAGTGTGCGTCTTATGGAGCAAAGGCCATGATTTTGCTCCCACTGGCCCCGTGGGGGGGGAGCATCGCAAAGGTTTGAGTGAGCCTTCCAGGACCCTTGCAACACTCCCTCCACCCCCACACAGGGCTAGCGTGGGCGAAATCGCCACCTTCTGGGAGTCTTTTGAGGCTTGGGAAGCTTCAGAAGACTCCCAGAAGGTGGTGATTTCACTCCCTCTGACCCCTGGGGGGCAGGGTGAGTCTCTAAAGGGTCCTAGGTGGTGTTCCAGGACCCTTTAGAGACTCACCCTGCCCCCCCCGGGCCAGAGGGGGTGAAATCACCACCTTCTGGGACTCTTCTGAAGCTTCTCAAGCCCCAAAGAGTCCCAGAAGGTGGCGATTTTGCCCCCTCTGACCCCCCAGGGGGGCAGGGTGAGTCTCTAAAGGGTCCTATGGAGTGTTCCAGGACCCTTTAGAGCAGGGGTCTCAAACATGCGGTCTGGGGGCCATTTGCCTTGCCTGCCCCCCCCAAAGCGCCCACACATCCTCTGCTGTCAAGAGTAAAAAAAAGCCTTGCCTCGCTCACCGGCTGTCTCCCAGGACAGCACCTCTTGCACCCTCCATCCAGAACTGCAGCCTGCCAGCCGGCCCACCTGTCTGTGGGCGGCTTCCTCGGGCTCTTGCTCCGCTTGGCGGAAAATCTGATGCGGCCCAGCCTCACCCAGACTCTGTCTCTAGCGGCCCCCAGGTAAATTGAGTTTAAAACCCCTGCTTTAGAGACTCACCCTGCCCCCCCCCCCCCGGGAGGCCAGAGGGGACGAAATTGCCACCTTCTGGGACTCTTTTGAGGCTTGGGAAGCTTCAGAAGAGTCCCAGAAGGTGGTGACTTTGCCTCCTCTGACACCCGGGGGGCAGGGTGAATCTCTAAAGGGTCCTGGAACACACCCTAGGACCCTTTGGAGGCTCACCCTGCCCCCCCCACCAAGCCAGAGGGGGCGAAATTGCCACCTTCTGGGACTCTTTTGAGGCTTGGGAAGCTTCAGAAGAGTCCCAGAAGGTGGCGATTTCGCCCCCTCTGGCCTCCGGGGGGGCAGAGTGAGCCTCCAAAGGGTCCTAGGGTGTGTTCCATAAGATGGACCTCTCCATAAGGCTCACCAATTTTTAGGAGAAGAAAACAGATTATTTTTTCCTGTTTTCTTCTCCTAAAAATTTGGTGCATCTTATGGAGAGGTGCGTCTTATGGAGCGAAAAATACAGTATATATTCTTATAAGTATCATATTAAGTAGAAATAAAGGCAGTAAAATGTGTACGTGCATCTATTTACGTACATTTCATTTAACATAATCCTGAAAGATGCCCTACAGTATTCATGCAAGAGGCCCAAATGTTTTTCATTACTGATGTTAAAGGTTTTTTTGTTCGGAATGGATACAAAAGAACTACTACACACTCTGGTGCCAGAGAGGGAAATCTCTTGCCAGAGGTCTCTTCAGTGCAGCAGCAAAAAGCCCTGCCACTGTTACTGATCTGCTGGTGGTGCTCTGATGGTAGTAGAATTATGGAGAATTTTGAGACAAAACAACGTGGGTATTCCCCCAATACAATATCAGAGCTCTAGATGCAGCAGTACCAACAGATTTTTCCCCTGCAGCAGTAAACAGGACTGCCAGATTAATTTCTTCTCCTTCGTGGTCTCTGTGAATATACACTAATGGGTTAATCTGTGCCTGAGCAGAGCAGTCTTGGAAGCTTCTATAGCTTTAAGCACTTGGTATCGGGACCTCCCACGTAGGCTATATCACCACCCCTGGCACCCAGTGCCTCAGTTCCTTTTTCGTCTGCTGCTATAGCAGCTTCCTTAGGAACTTCACATGTAAAAAATAATTATAATCCTTACCTTTCCCTTCTCTTGACCTCCCTGGCTTGATCTTTCTTCAGTAACTGTGAGTAACCTGCATGAACAAACAGATAATTGCTAATTAGCCTCAGTTAGAGGTTTCTGGTCTCTCCAAGCCTCTTTAAGAGGTTCATTTAAACAAGTTGTTTCTTCTCTGAGAAAAGTTTCTTTTGCCTTCTTAACAATCGTTCCATAAGGGGGGGAAAGCTGCTTCCAAAGCCAAGGCAACAGGCTCCAGAGCAACAACAGCTGCACCCACCTCTTTGCAATCTTTCTTTGGGTTCAAAGAAGAAGAAGAAGGTGTCTGAGACTGCTAAGTGCAGAGAGCTGGGCGCCGAGACTGGAGACATCCCGGCAGCATACAGTAGCCCTAGTTTTGCCCTTGGGAGAAGAAACGGCTCCCTGCAGCTCCCACCACCATCCCCACCTATCAGTGATATTCCTGACTGGGGTAACACCTCTTTGGAGGTTGGTGAATTGGTGCAGAACAGCCCCCATTCATCAATGGGCTCATTCACACAGCAGCCTGCTGTCTCACCTCAGCCGCCAACACCAGTGGAGGCTCATAGGAAAAGGACTCATGGGTGCTGACCCAAATGCAGGAACCCTATGGCTGTCAGGCAGACCCGAGTGGTTTTTCCTGCTCATCAATGGGGCTCTACCACGCTGACAAGTTCGAGTGGGACCCGTCTTTTTATCCAGCACCCTATTATCCAGACCCATATTTTTGGTATTGAAGCTATAAACCTTACCCGCTACCCTTTCTGCCGCCACCGCCTCCCCACTCTACCTGGCACCGTTTTTAGCCACGAGCCGAGGAACGCTATGTGCCTCCACCGACACCTCGAAGGAATAGTGCTCCTTCGAATTCTGCTCTGGCAGCGGGAGCAAAGCGGCCACAGGTTTGACTGAACCTGCAGTTAACCCATTCAGCCTTCTCCGACCCGGCAGCTGATCTTGAGACTGATCTTGGTCGGGTTCACACCGAGGAAGACTTCTTCCCAAATCGTCAGGAGGACTTACCTTGTTCGGATTGGGATTCAGAAGAGTCAGAAGGGGAGGAAGATGTTCCAACCAATCTTCCTACACCCATGTCAAAGAAGGTGTTTCAAGACATTGCACAGGATCAGACTCCACCCGTTCGTCTTGGATTCATCCCTTCCTTTTCTGAACTTATGAAGGATGTTTGGGCTACGCCCTCTACTTATCAAATCTCAAAGAGGGTCGAGATTTTATATAAGCTCGGAATAGCTCAAATGATTCTCCTTCCGATAAGGAAGGTCGTAAATTGGACATCTTTGATCGGCGATTTTTATCTCTGGTCTCCTTTGTCCTTCGTGTAGCTACCAGCCTAGCGCATCCCAGGAATGTCAAAAGCCCCACCCTCTAGGCAAGTGGGCAGACAGGGCCCTGGCCAACAAAATTGCAGGCAGGACCGCAAAACCAAGCAGTCTCTTTAGTGCACCTGACTTCTCTGTCGTTGACCAGTCAGTCCGTTTCACCCCTAGTCTTTCCAATTGGTGTTCCTTCACATCTGACACTTGGGTACTATCATAGCCACCGGCTATGACATTGCATAGCTACCAGCTATGACATATGACGATATACCCCGTCACAGGCCACTTTAAGGCCACCCCCCTCTCCCCCTTTGGAAGATGAAATTCAGGCCCTGTTAGGAAAAGATGCCATTTTCCTTTGTTAGGCATCCTTCAGTTTCAAGAGACTATGGTAACATGCTCTGTATGGAGGACTTGGAACAGCGTATAGTGTGGCTGAGAAGGCCAATTCGAGAGTGGCAGTCCCTTTCCGTGTTGTTTTGACACTGTATGCAAAGCTGGAGTGTCCTCCAGAGCACGAAGCCTGGGTAAAATAATATGGAGGATAGGCTATTACCCAAGCAGCAAATCCTCCCTCTTCACGTCGCTGAAATAGTCCAATGGAAAGGCAAGAGCCAATACAATTGGTTCCAGTGCCATCGCAGGAGTTGGCAGAATGACACAAACTGCCTCCGGGATTCTGGATTTTGCCTCGAGGTTAACTCCTGAAGCCTTTTCTTTTGCACCATCCCCAAAAAGGATGGAGGCCTCTAGCCCATCCTTGACCTTAGAGGCCTGAATTCTTTCATTACTCCACGAAGATTCCGTATGGTTTCTCTGGACTCTGTTATTCACATATTACATCCAGGGGATTGGTTAACTGTGATTGACCTGAAAGATGCTTATTTTCATGCTAGCATCCAGTCAGACCATCAACACTTTCTCAGGTTTTCAGTTGGAGGAATCACTGTTTACTTGTATTTGAATAACTGGCTCCTGGTCGCTGTGTCCAGATCACAAGCTTGTAAATGCATGTCCTTGGCACTGTCTTTTTTGTCAGCATCAGGACTAAGGGTCAATATAGAGAAGTCAACTTTGCAACCTACACAACGTGTAAATTAGATTGGTGCGACTTTGGACGCTTTCTTGGGGCAAGCTTTTCTCCCTGACAACAAGATTGTGAAAAAGTTTGGTGGTTATGCTCCTTTTCTTCAGGCGCTTGGATCTCTGCCTACAGGTCCAGTGACTTCTGGGGCCGATGGCATCTACCACACCTGTGGTACAGCATGTTCGACTGAAGATGCAGTCCCTTCAAGCCTGGTCTCTCTCTTTCAGACATCTTGTGACCACCCATCCGCATTGCTCCAGGTTACACCAGTAATTGCTGCACAACCGGACAGGTGGAGATGACCCCCAACCTACAGATAGGGAGACCCTTTGGTCTCTTGTCCCCGATAATTCACAATTAACTGAGGATGCCAGCCCTTCAGGCTGGGGGGCTTGTCTACGCCACCACGATGTCAACGGCCGCTGGCCCACAATAGAAGCCAGCCTCCATATCGACGTGCTGGAGCTCCTGGCAATCACTAAGGCCTTTTGAACCTTCGAGCGCCTACTCCATGGTCCAGGTCGCATAAGACAGTGCCACTGCAGTTCATTATATAAACAAGCAGGGCAGCACTCACTCGTTACGCCTTCTCCTTCACGCCATCAACCTTTCAGAATGGTATTATGCTCGCCACATTTGTCCAGTGGCTGTACATTTGACAGGCAGGAACAATTCCTTAGCAGACCATCTCAGCAGACTACAGTTCTGCTCTCACGAGCAGGCTCTCTACGATGCCATTTTTCACCGCCTCTGTTGTTGATGGGGGACTCCAGACATAAATGTTTTCGCATCCTGGATGAACAAGAAGTGGGGCAGGTTCTGCTCCCGGGCCGGCATCGGCCGCAACTCCCTAGGGTACGCCTTCCTGATGAATTGGTCATGGGGCCTCCTCTACATGTTTCCACCTTCCCCCTTCTTCAAAGGACTGTTGTTTGGGTCTGACATGAGAGTGCAAATGTCATGCTTGGTCGCCTCGCCAGCCATGGCTCTCAATCCTGCTCCTGTGAGCCGTGGAATCAGGCTGCAGCTGGTCCCTCATCTACTGTGTCGAGACAAGGATTGTGCCAGACGCCAGCCGGGCTGTTGCCCATTCAAGCCCTCGATACTTAGGGCGGGCTGATACTGAGTTTCCATTTGAACAGGAGTCTGATCATGAAACTCCTAGAAAGCGTACTGCGAAGCGCAATCACACCGTTCCGTACCAGCCTTGGGATGAGGGCAATGCGTACCGTCTGCAGGGACCACCACAGTTTGGTCATCCTTTCTACACTCCGTTCCAACCATATCCATACCATGATTACGCCTATCCTTCGGAGTTTCCAACATCCAGTGCTCCTCAAGCACCGTGGCACCATACCGTGGCTCCTCCTATCCCATGTCAGCCACAAACTCAGCATTTTTCCACACCCCAGGCACCATCCCGTAAGAGGCGATTTCCTACAGTACCTACAGCACTCTCCAAGCATGCTAAGTACAGTGTCAGGCATTCTTCGGTCCGGGCTACAACGCTTTACTCTGGTCCTGATGCCCACTGTTCCCTTCTCCCCATCCACCCAATCGGATGCGGACATGGTACCAGAAGACACAGTACCGAGGCGTTCCCCTTCGCTTGCCTTGCAGTCATCTAACCTTCTACAGTATCTAGTGACTCTGACGTCCAACTCGATGCACAGATCCCTCAACAAGAACGGGACCTCGTCTTCCATGATATGGAGCAGGATATAGCTTCCCTTCCTAGCCTCAGCCTTATTCCAGCACTCTTCAAACTGGTGAAATCTTCTAGGGACAAACCTCCTACGATGGTTCAGGTGCCACGTAAAATTGAGCACCACTATAAGACACATGGTTTGGACTCTAACTTCCTTGCCAAACATCCTTCACCCAATTCCATCGTGGTAGAAGCTACACAATACAAATCCCATACCCGATCATCGGCTACACCTATTGACAAAGAGGGAAAGAAATCAGACACCTTTGGAAAAAAACTATTCATTTGCTGCAATGTTAATAAAAATTGCCAACTACCAAGTGGCCATGGGCGCTTATCAGAAGCACTTGTGGGACACGATAGTTCCAATGCTACAATCCTTGCCTGATCCCTCAAAAACAGAAGCCCTTAACATTTACGAAGAGGCTAATAGCCTTACCAGACAACAGCAATTCGCTGCAAAGCACACAGCAGACATCGCCTCCAAGTCCATGCTGACTGCCATTGCTGTTAGACGCCAGGCCTGGCTCAGAACAGCTAATATCCTGGACGACACTAAAACGAAAATCGAGGAACTTCCCTTCAATGCTGCCAGACTGTTCAATTCCAAAACTGACGAAACTATGGAAAACATCCATAAAATGAGAAAGACAGCGAAATCCTATGTACCATACCAACCGTATCGGTACCAGAAGCAAGCTTACAGAAAACCAAAGTACCAATCATCTACTCAGTACCAGCCTTCTCGGTACACCAAGCAGCAACTGGACCGCACTTACCAAACCCAGCAGTCCGCTACTCCACTATTCAAGCAACAACGCTTCCGCAGCCCCAAGCAGTCCTTTCATAAGACTCAGCACAGGGGTAAGCAATTTCCATAACTCTTCATTTTCTACAAGACTGTCCCCATTCTTGCAAGAATGGAAAAACATCACTACTGACAACTGGGTCCTGTTCCGGTTCCATCATGACACCTTCTAATTCACTGCTGTACCGTTCGGGCTATCCATGGCCCCCTGGACATTCACAAAATGCATGGCACCAGTCGTCGCATACCTACAAACTCAAGGGATAAATTTTTTTCCCTTACATCGATGACTGGCTTCTGGTAGCTCAATCCTACCACGTAGCCCTCGCTGCCACAGACTTCACTTTCGCCATTCTGGACAAATTAGGGCTAAAAATCAACGCAAAAAAAAAAAATCCAACCTAATACCTTCCCAACTAGTCTCCTACATAGGAGCAACTTTGGACTCCATTCGCACAAGGGCGGTTTTGCCACTACAGCGTATCCGCAAGATCTGGGCAGCCGTGAGCAAGTTCAAACCGCTCACAACACTGACAGCGCACGATGTTCAGCACGTCCTAGGAATCATGGCATACCACTGTGGTGGTACCATATGCGAGACTCGAACTCAGACCCCTGCAGTCTTGCTTCATCACTCAGTTCAATCCCGTGATGGACCCACAATCAAAGAGGCTAAAAATCCCTCCTCATGTAGCTCGACATCTCTTCTGGTGGACGAGACCCAGCAATCTGTCACGGGGAAAACCGTTCCACCCTCCACACCTCTCCATACAAGTCGTCACTGATGCCAGTCCTTCAGGTTGGGGCGCACATTGCCAAGATCTCCAAGTTCACGGCCTCTGGACTTCAACTCAAAACGCCTTACACATCAACCAGCTGGAACTGCTAGCTGCCATGAAGGCCTTCCACACATCCAACGTCATGCAGTACAACTGATAACAGACCATACCACAGTGATGCACTACATCAACAGGCAAGGTGGAAGTTGATCCAGACCTCTCCTCAAATTGACCATCCAATTCTGGAAATGGTGCCTGTAACGGGCAGCCATGACCTCACCTGTCCGTCACAGCTGGGCAGTGAATCATCAGCCAATGGTGTGACGGAGGGTGGAATTGAAGGGGAAGAGCTGGTATAAAAAGGGGGGTGAAGAGTGTGTGAGGGCAGATTGGAGATTGAGATTGAGTTATAGGGTTTTGTTAGAGGCCTGCGTGCCTGAGTGTCAGTGAGGGAAAGTCTATATGTTTAATTAAATTGTGAAAGTAATTTATATTGTGATTATAGTCCAGTGATTTTCATATTTTTATTTTGTAATCAATAAATCAGTTTTGTTTTTGAAGAAACCCTTGTCCTTTTTCATTTAAAGGAAAGGTTGGTGGCAGCCAGAGAGTGTAGTGGTGTGGTGGGCATTCTGAGAGGTCTGAGTAGGTAGTGACATCAGAGTGCTGAGCCACGTTACAGTGCCGTTCTCATGACATCTTCCCGCAATCAATCCATATCGCATACAAGGACAACTCCCTGGCGGACCACTTAAGCAGGCTCCCCACCAGGATGCACGAATGGACCTTAGACCAGGCAGTTTTCCTCGACTTTTGCAAATGTTGGGGACAGCCTACACTGGACCTCTTCGTGTCCCACCTCAACACCAAGTGCGCCTGATACTGCTCCAGGGCGGGCATGGACTCTTCCTCCCTAGGAGATGCTTTCCTCATACCATTGTCAGGAGAGCTAACGTACCTGTTTCCTCCAATACCACTAATTCTCAGGACGGTAACCAGAATCATTCAGTACCGAACAGATGCAATCCTCATTGCCCCATGGTAGCCGAGGCAACTGTAGTTCGCTCACCTATCAGAAATAGCAGAAGAAGTATACCACCTACCTCAGATACCGTCCCTCCTATCACAGAACAACGGGGCTCTTCTCCATCCCGATGTCCGGTCCCTTCACCTGACGGTGTGGAGGATAATCCCCAATTCCATGAAATACTAGATCAGGCACGAAAGCCTTCCACTTCTCGCCTATATAAGGGCAAATGGAAAGCCTTTACCAAGTTTGCCCAAACTAAAGGCATGACCACAGTACCGGCATCTCTACACACGGTACTTACCTTCCTGTTGCATCTCTTCAACATGGGACTTGCTCACTCCACTCTTAAAGTTTACATTTCGGCGATCATTGCTCACCAACCTCCTTGATCGAACTCCGCCAGACTTTTTTCCGACCCTACACTTAAAAGATTCTTAAAAGGTCTCCAAAGCATATGACCTCCTTCTCAAAACATCGCACCACAATGGTCCCTCCTATTGGTACTGGAAGCCCTCACCAAACCACCATTTGAACCTATGGCTACAAGTTCGGAAAGGCTACTCTAGTTTAAAACTGCATTTCTAGTAGCTATCACTTCAGCTAGAAGAGCAAGTGAGCTCGCCGCTTTAAGGTCAGACGCTCCTTACCTTCAGATACACAGATAAGGTCACTTTGTATTTGGACATTTCCTTCCTACCAAAGGTGGTATTGGACTTTCATGTCAATCAGCCCATTGTGCTTCCAACATTGTTCCCTTCTCCAACTACACCGCTGGAGCGTAAACTCCATTCCCTCGATGTCAGAAGGGCCCTTGCCTTCTACTTGCATCGTACCAAGCATATCAGGCGATCTCCGTGTCTGTTCCTGTGCTACCACGGGCCACACAAAGGTGCTCCCGCTTCCTCTCAATCAATATCGAGATGGATTGTTCAGCTTATACAGCTGGCTTACCAGCTGGCTCAGGAGCCTGCCCCATTGGGGTTGAAGGCCCATTGTACCACAGCGGTTTCCACCTCAACGGCATTATTCAAAGGTGTCCAACTGCAAAACATATGCAAAGCAGCCACCTGGCCTACCCCTCTGATGTTCGCCAGACACTACTGACTGGACGTCAGAGCCAAAAATGATGCGGAGTTTGGACGGGCAATACTGTCATCCTTGATACCGTGACGGCCCTCCTTCCAGTGAGTACAGCTTGCTATTCACCCAATTGTGTGCATTCACAGAGACCACTACGAAAAAAGTTAGGTTACTTATCTGTAACTTTGGTTCTTCTAGTGGTACTCTGTGAATTCACACATCCCTCCCTTCCTCCCCTCTATCCGTCATGGTACCGTTCTATGATACCATGCTTATCTAATTTATATGGTAATGGCAGATTTAGGGAACTGAAAGGAAGATGGAGGAGTCGGGGCTTATATACCTTGTGGGGGGAGCTAATTGACTTTTTTCTAAAGCTCTAGAATCTTCCGGATGTCCTGCGCAGGCGCAGGATTAACCCAATTGTGTGAATTCACAGAGTACCACTAGAAGAACCAAAGTTACAGGTAAGTAACCTAACTTTATGGTGGCACAAACAGAAAAGGAACCACTGTCCTTGCTCAAACAATTTGAGTCCCAAACTCCAAGGAGATACAGGGATGCCGGAGAATGGAGAGATTCCAAAGTTTAGTCAGTCCTTTAGGAGCTAAGATGAGCCCAAGACTCTCAGCTAGGCCCTGACTAACACTTCTTCCTCAAATCCACCTCCTTTATTAAGAAAAGCAACACACACAGACAAATCCATGAGTTTAAACTCAGGCTAATCTGGGCTCTATATCAGGTAGCAAATACACATGGCCAAATCAGAAAGACTAGTCTGTTCAAGAAACCAATGCATGCAATTCTAAATCATTACTGTTTTATTTTAAAAAGGATGGTTCAGAAAAGAATTCAGATTATTGTAAAGTAATTCAGTTAGGAACATTTTTATAACAAGGCAGACAGATCACCCCCACCACTCCAGCTGGAAAAATAAAATAATTAAAAGCATTCTAAGCTAGAATAATGCATAAGCATAGTCATTCTTACGTTCCTGTGATTCCATAGTCCATGATCCACCAGGAAAAGTTAGATTCCAGTTATAATCTAAAAGTTATAATCCATTTTGGGAAAAAGCATGTGTCTGTCCTTTCTCAGTCAAACTCCATCTTTTTTTCTCCTTCTCCCCACTTCCTTCTCCTTCCCAGGATGCTTCATAAGGAACACCTCCTCCTGGGTCTTGTTGTCCTGCCTAACTTTCTCATGGAAGCTTGAGTTGTTATGTCTTGTGGCAGAATTATTATGACTACAAGGAATGTAACTCTTTGGCTCTCCTTAGCAACTAGATAACCAGAGAACGAAGCTTCTTTGAAACACCATGAAAAACTTTCCTACTACAGAGCAGACTTTAAATCAAGATGGATGCTGTTAAGACAATATTATGACTACAAAACCCATTCTAGCATCTCATAAAAACACAAATCATCACAGGTCCCACACATTAAAAAAGCAAGGGTCAATGGATGAAGAAAACTCAAAAGTGGAGAAAATGTGCTAAGCAGAGAGGCAGAGATTTGAGGAAGGAGAAACAGATATTTGGTGGAGAAGAAATAAGTTTTGAGCAGTACATAATGGGAGATGTACAGAAAAGAACAGAGTATATTAAATACAATAAAATGAAGAGAATGGGAAAATATATAGCATAACAGTGAAGAAAATAAGAGGCAAGAGTAGAGAGATTTTTATGTTAGAATAAACATATTACAATGAATACAAGGATAATGAGAAACCAATGAAGATATTTGGGGAGGGTGTGAAGAAATGTTGAAATAGTAACAGAAAAAGAATGAGCTGAGCAGCAGAATGAAGAACAGATATCAGAGACTGGGGAGGAGAACAGGTAAGACAAGTATGAAGATGACTACTTTTGTTTTATTGTTCTTACCCATGAAGGCTGAAATTAAGCGTCTCCAGGAAGCCAATAAGGCAGCTCGAAAGGAAAGGCAATTGATCCTTAAGCAGCAACAGGAGATAGAGCGAATACGCCAAACCACAATGAAACTACAAGAAAAGCTGAAGTCTGCAGGAGAAAATAAGTTGGTAAGCTGTACTACAAGAATTAAACTGATTACTTAGAATGAATGTGTTGATTTTCAGTTTGTGACATTGTAGTTCTCAAGTTGAAGAACGGAAGTTCCTTGGGACTGAAAAAAATAATATAAATTTCTAAATAAATAAATGAATACCTGACTGAAATTCCTGAAAAACTGTTTTTTTTTCTTTATGAGATAGTAATAGTAAACCCAGATTTTCCTTAGTGTTTAAAAGTATTGGTTAGTTATATATATATATATATATATAGCTGATACTTAGGACATTGCCATGAGCATTTCAAGACCCATCGCTCTTCTAAAATCTGCATATTACTTCCATTAACAACTTTATTGTTATATTAGTTGACACTTTATTTTCATAGGAACATCGCAGTGAAGATGATGTAAAGCAAACACATTCTTCAAGTCCACTACCAACAGATGCAGAGACCTATAGCCCTTCCTCCATCTCCAGCTGTGAAACTAATAGCATCATGCAGAAATTAAAGAAAATGCACAGCCGGATGGATGAGAAGTAACTATTTGTGCTTTGTGTTATTGATGACATAAGTAATTTGTTACGAGGTTATGTTGCTCTTCAGAATTTGTTTTTGCTTTCTATAGTTGCAGTGGTGTTTCATTTCAGCTGGCCTAGCTAATGATTTGGCATTGTACATTGACTATATGAAGGTACACAAATATGCAAAACCACCTTTCCGGCTAGTTCAGTGTCTGCACTGTCTGAGAGCAAGTGGCCCTTTAAGATCCTGTGCAGAGAAGAATCTTCTCTGTCCAGCTAGTTGAAATTCTCTATATCTAGAAATGCTGAGGACTGAACTCGTAATCTCTTGTGGGGAAAATGTGTTCTCTGCTACTAAGTTATGTATGGGCAATTGTATAATTAGAAAGCCTGAGTTCTACATAGACTTGTTACTTTAATGCAAGGGTGGGCAATTAATTTCTATAGGAGGGGCCGCATGAAAAATCTGAACTGTGTTCCGTGGCCAAACCAACTTTACTTAAAAATAAAATGAAACAGTGATGTTATGATTGTTTTTATTTTAAACTTAATCTTCACAAATACTAAAGAGGTTTTTTTGTGTTATGTTAAAGATAAGCAACTGCTCAACTTTAGACAAAAAGCTATAAATGGTTTTGATGTTCAAAACTGTCCGCAGGCCGGATAGGAGCGGCTCGCAGGCTATATGTGGCCATCGGGCCGCACTTTGCCCAGGTCTGCTTTAATGCATACATAGTGTGATATTTGCCTCAGTACAACTAATAAATAGCTGGTCCTTCTTGGATCATTTCCAAGCAGAATGTGAACTTTGATTGTTAACCTTAATGACTCAAATTCATCAGAAGAACAATTGATTTCTATTGTAACATGTTGTAACATAAGATTATATATTGAGTATTCGCAAATTATTGGAAAATGTGTGCTTTAATTAAGAAATGTTTTTGAATGTTTCTTGTGTAATAGTGAACATATCTCCACCATTGAGAGTTTGCAACTACAGTGGTGCCTCGCATAACGAGCGCACCATTTAACGACAAATCCGCATAGCGATCTGTTATTTGGGATTGCTAATGCGATCGCATTGCGATGTTTTAATAGCCTAAACATCGCATTGCAATAATCGGTAAGCGTTTCGCTTACCGATCTTCGCATTGCGATGTTTGCGGAACAGCTGATCGGTGGTTCCAAAATGGCCGCCGGGTGCCCAAAATGGCCACCGCAACCATTTTTGCGTGATTTCCTCGCTTACCAAGGTGGCAAAAATGACGGTGAGTTTTCGCCCCATAGGAACGCATTAAACAAAGTTTAATGCGTTTCTATGGGGTTCCCCCCCCCGCATTGCGATGTTTCCGGATAGCGACGATTAATCCGGAACGGATTAACATCGCTATGCAGGGCACCACTGTATAATATTACCTATTAGAAATAGGACAGAAACCTGACAACAGTTGTGTCAGGCACCTCTAAATATAATTGTGAACATTTTCAGCTGCAGGAATTTTTTCCTCTCTTCCTAGCCCCTTCCCAGGTTTTAGGGATTGGAACTGCATACAGGGCTTTGGTGTGTGTACCAAATTTTGAGAAACATGAAATGGTTTTGTGCCTTCCACTCAGCTTTTGCAGGGCTTTAGTGTGTGTACCACGATTTCAGTAAGAACACTAAGATCTTCCTGTGCATCATACTGTAGCTGTTCAGAATTCTGTCTCTGAAAAGTAGGAAATTGTTTGAGGAAGTTGGACATGCAGAGTTAATGCCAGTGCCTCCACTTGGACATTTGGAAAATCTCTAAAAAATGTTCTTTTCAGGGGGAGTGTCATCCTGCAGTAGAAGAAAAAGCATCTGCTTCCCATAAACATTTTTACTTGTTTTCAGAATTGCAGAGCACCACAGTTCCTCTGTTCTCTTTTTAAAAGAAACAAATAGATTGAAATTCTATTGGTGTAACTATGCCACACAATTAGGATGACATCATTAGCCCTCAACAGTCATATTGAATTGAACTGAATTGAACTGAACTGAACTGAATTGAAAGCTTCCTATCCCCCATTCTCCTTTTCAGATTCTGAAGTTCCCTATGAGTTCTTTTAGGTCTGGGGAAACCTTTGGGGTATTTGGGATGATGATAGTGAAAAGTGCCACTGCCAGTCCTGCCACTGGGATCAGGACTGCTGCTGCTAATCTGGCAGCAATTTTGGCTATTGAAGCCCCTCACCCTGGTCCCAAAGCTACTAAGGCCTTCCCCAGGTCAAAAAGAAGCTCTACAAAGACTTGGAACCTGAAGTGGATGGTAAAAAGTTTTAGTTAAATCAGATATTACCACAGGGGACTGATGACATTGTCCTACTTGTACAGTTATGTCAACAGGATTTCAGCCATAGTGTCTCAAACTAGTGTGTGTGTTTAGTGCAAGCATAGAAATCTAAATCCATTCATTTAACAATGAATTCGTTTAGTTAGTTGTGTAGTAATAACAACTGGCAGTTTAGATTTCAGTCTGAAGCCTGAGCTCTGGAAGGGTGCCAGTAAAGGAAGGCACTATTAGCACCTTATTTTGTAACATTTCCCAGAAGATAAATAAAAACAAAATTATGCTGTTGATCTTTCTTTCAATTTGCAGGATGAATGTTTTGCCAAAAAGATAGAAATGATATTTGCCTTACAATTTGCATGTGAACAGGAGCATGCTCTGTCAAAGAATTAATTCTTTGTGGTCCTAGTATATTTATTCCATCCCTAATATTGAACCTCTTAACTAAATTTTAGTGTGCTTCATAGCTTCTAGTGCCGATGAGTAGCATGGCTTTTACTTTCTAACAGCTTTGTCAGCTGTGTAATTTCTAACAGTTATGTCATGAAGACATTTCATAGTAGAGATCCTGTGCTATTATAGGGGAGTATTTTAAAAGTAACATGAGAATAATCCAAAAAAATAAAACCCACTACTAGCACAAAATGGCGCGTTATGAACTTTTTGAGTTTACTATTGAAGTTTTTAACCAGATGGTTGTACATAATGAAGCCATAATATTTTCTTTGGTGGAGTTAATGCACTTAAGTTATGACAGTTGATCAGATTCTTCATTAATTTGTGTGAGGCTAGAATGCAATTTAACACTTTGGTTCAATGAACATATAGCAAGTTTAAAAAAAATCGGTACTGAAATTATTAGACTGAATTGCAGACAAGTGCCTTCTGAACAATTTGAAGAGTGCCACTCAACATGTGGCAAAACTGGAGACTTCCTCAGTGTAGGACAACTGTTTCATAGAGAGAAGAGGCTTACAGCTAATGTAAGGTTACATTGATGTTTTTGGAGCCTTCTCTTTGTGACAGATAATACGTTTGACATTCTGAGATTCTGTGCTAGATACTCTCCTGCTCTCGCTTTTCTGTCTGTTTCTTTCTAGCTTGGCTTAAAACTCTTCCTCCTTATTTTGTAGACACTGCTCTCCTGTTCACTACTTCTTCTCTGTCTTTACGTCTCACCACTGGGCTTCTCTCAGTGTCTGTTTTCCCAACCTCCATCCCAAATTCCAGCTGTATATCTACAACCAATTGGTCAGGTAACTTTCTACCTTTTTCGGTGGTAGACTCTTTGATCGAGCATGCTCTGTTCATGTTACATGACTAGGAGACTCTTCTTCAAGATGTTCTCTCTCAAAAATCTTGACCTTTCTCACATATAGTTTAAATATTGTATTGTTGCAGATCATCATACACAGCAGTCTTCTATGTCTCAGCTAGCAAACATATAGTTAGCTAACAAGTAGCTTGAGGAAAAACTGAGCCTTAGGTGGAATTTATTGGAATTTAGTGTTTTTAGCATTGAAATCATTGAAATCATTGTTTTCAGGTTTTTTTTTTCACAGTGCGTAAATAACTTGCTATTCATTTGTTTCTGTTAAACTTTTCAAACTGATTTGGAATATAACATTCTCTACATAAGTAACTCCAAATAAGAATACAGAGTAATCGTGCAAACTAATCAAATTTGTTTTGGTTTCTATTAGTTAAAATTTCTTCTAATAATGTTGGATGTTTTCTTAAGCTTTGCATTTCTTATTTAATCTGTTGTGAGCTGCCTTGGGTCCCCTATGGGGAGAAAGGTAGCAAATAAATAAATAAACAAACAAGCAAAGATGGGGATACTGGTATGATAAGAGTATAGAGTACAAGAATACTATTCACCAATAGAAGGTTTTATGGAAAGAAGCAACTATGAATTACATAGAGTTTGGAACTCATTCCTAGCCACTTGATTGCTGTATGACCCAAATTCTAATTTTAATGTTTCAGCTTTCACAGGATACTTGCTGGTTGTTACCCATTGCCAAAGTTTCCTTTTTAATTGTAGGTTTCAGGTTTGAGTCTTCTTCATGGTGTCCGTGTATGTACACAAAAAGGGTTTGCATGTGTGCATACACTGCTTTGGAAAGTTCCAGAGCCTCAAAAGTGAAAGTATCTTTGCCTCTACCACAAGTGCAGCCCTGCTCTCCTCAGTCCACTTTTGTCTGCCGCTGCAACAGCACGCAGAGGACTGTTCTGGAGCCTCTTCCTTATGTACCTGCATCACTCCTAGCAATATGTCTTTGCCTTTCCTTCTCCCTTTCTTACCTTCTCCTACCATTTTTCTTGAAAAAAAGAAAAAAGAAAGAAAAGATTTTTAGTTGGAGAAGAAGAGATTTTTTTTCTTACTTCTGTGAGCAATCACGGTGCTCGAAAGCACACGTGAAAGCCTGGACAGAGAGCAATCAGGAGTTTGCACACGCTAAAATAGGCTGAGGGAATCCTGGAGCTCAGCTAGCCGTGCTACAACCCTCCGTCTTACAAGTCTGCCCACATAAGAACACCCTTGTACTCTCAGATGTTACTGTTAGAAGAACATGTGGGCTTTGTAGTCCTTAGACTTAACTAGCACCACTGGCAGGATTCCTTAAGTATGCTAGGCCGAGGCAGCACTCTCAGATGACCCTAAGAAAAGAGTTACTGTTCAGGAAACCAATTGATTTTTATAATCAGTATTTTATTAAAAAAAATAAGCATGTTACTAGGTATCAAAAACCAAACTAAGCCAAGGCAAGTAAATAAGCATTATGTTAGTTATTTACAACTCTGTAGTGATGCAAAGAAAACATGAAAAACAGAAAAGTGTTCAAAAACCTTACAAGAATACAAAAAGCCATTAAAAAGAATAACAACAGTTCCAGTCAAGTAATTCATCAGGAAAAACAAAATAATCCAAACATGTTATAAAAAAGGCTATAGTCCTCAGTGATTCTGTAGAATAAAAATCCTGTACCAGAAAGAAAAATGTCCCATTGTCCTTAGAAAATTACTGGAGCATAGTCCATATGAAGTATTCCATAAATAAGAGTTCATAGAGAAATAATCCATAGTCTTTAGGAAAAAGCCCATAGGTCCAAGGGTAATCCAGAATAGTATAAGGATCAGTCCATGTAAAGAGTAGTCACGATAGACTTCAGGGTTGGTCATGAAAGACATTAGAATGAGTCCCGAATGACTGAAGAGTCGGTCTTGAAAGACAATGTCCATAGGCAAAAAGTTCCTTTTTCAAGAGTAACTGGCAAGGGCTTATCGCACCTTCCCACAATGTCATCCAATCAGAGTTTGTTACTAGGCAAACAGTCCTGTTGCACCACATGACTTCTTTCCCAAACACGCCAGATGTTATTTGGGTTACTGTGGTTTAGCAAAGAGTCACAACAATTCCCATCTTCTAATCTCTCCGAGTTCTTTCTCAGGCTCTCAGAATAACATTCTCTCTGCCTGCCTAGAAAACAACCTGTCAGCATAGCATAGATACTTTATACAAAGAAACAAGATGGAACCTCTCTTGCTCATTTCTTAATTACAAACCCCATATTCCTTACAAGATTTTAATTCAAAAACCCATCTCATCACAACTGCCACTCCTCTCCTCCTCATGGCTAGTAGACATGCCCTTTCCTATTAAGGCCACTGAATACTCCTGAGGGATATCCAACTTCCAAAGCCACTGTTGTTAAAAACCTGGATCCAGTGACACTGGACAAGACCAGTAGGAATCCAGGGCTCCTTTATCCTCAAAACTGCCTTCGAAATCAACCAGGAAATTGAAGCATGGTAGCTATAAGCAATCCACAACCTCCAATGTTGAGGTGAGCAAAGGGAAGAAAAAGTGGTAGTCTGCTGACACTGAGCTTGCCATAGCCACCTTGTATTCCCGCCTGCCTATACAAGAGCCTACCTCTGCTCACAATAATGACACTCAATACAAAGTTTTGGTCAGAGGGCAAATTGTCTTAGCCCTTCTTTACTGAGTGACAGTCAAAATTGAGATCTCTCCTACTTACACAATAGCCACTTTTGCCACAACACCATCACACTGATATCATTCATGCTACTCGAGATCTCCTTCAATAGACTCTTGATATGTGAGGATGCTAACTCTACTGTTGTTTTGCCCTCCCTGATTTCTCTATGGGGATAGAGGATTGCCATCTCTATCTTGTTGCAATCAACACCAATCTCAAGATACTGAATTCACTCTCAGTCTCGAGAAACACATGAGTGCAGCCCTTGGGATCGATCCCCTGGATACCATGACTTGACGGGATGACTCCTATCACCACCAAGAGCTTCGAAACCAATCTCAGTTCTTCTCACCTAGGCTGTTTCCAGCCCCAATAGGGAAGGCCCTAAGTTGGACTAAACTACGATCAGATCTGATCATACCCTTCAGTTACCACCCTCAGATCTGGGTTTCACTCAGCCTTTCCAACAGCACATTCTTCCTCAGCAACCTTCCGCTTCGTCTTCTGTGTCAGATTTTACCTACTCTGATTCAGGGTTTGAGCACCAATCAGCTATTGTGACCACACCAGACTCGGGGGGGGGGGTGATAACAACCCACCATCACCATCTGAGAATGTTAAAACATATTTTGACTTCATTTTACAAATGACTTCTTCCCTGAACGGCACCACTCACAGGCCATCCCCACAACATTCAGATCATCTGTATGACTAGATGTCTTCTGATGTGACCTTTCTGTCCATCTAAGCATGATCCCATCCTTGCTAGCCCTGGCTAAGGATTCTTGGAAGAAACCTGCCTCCACTGCATCTATTTCTAGACAAGTAGAAAGTTTCCACAGAGAGCATGATGAAGGAGCCACCTTTCTTCTGAAACACCCACACAACCAACTCAGTCACTATAGCAGCGTCTCAGCTCTAGAGGGAAACAAGTTCTTGTTCCCCCCACCAAGGAGGGTTGTAAACTTGATGGAGTTGGATGATGTCTGTATTTTTCTATCTCACTTGTACCCTGTGTGGCTAATTACCAAAGGGTGATGGGTGCTTATCAAAGGGTGCTCCTAATAAGCTACAGTCCCAACTGGAACATATCTGCAAAGCTGCCAGGGCAGAAGCCTCAGTAACCTACCAGAAAGCAATGGTGGTTGCTGCCCATTAAATGTGATTGGCTCATCATGCCACTGACTGTGCTGCCAAAGCCATTGCTCCACAGATGGCACACTTGGCTTTGTTCAGCTGGTATGGTGGACAATGTTCATGGCCACATTGAGGACCTCTTGTTTGAGAGAGGTGGTTTTTTTCATGCAAAGACCAATGACATCATAGATTATCTCCAGAAGAAACACACTGCTGTGAAGAGACTAGGGGTCTACCCACAACAGCATTGCCCTTTCAGACAGTCTTGGAAGAGGCCTTCCTCCGCACCCTCTCCTAGACAGACCTATGAGAGACAAATTTCCATATCCTGTACTTCCTCCACCTCATACTACTCTCAGAGAAGAAAACGCCAGATGTTTATACCACATCAGAGTTCCAGACACCAGGATTGCAGAACAAAACAGAGCCTTTGACTTCTGCTGCCCTTCTCCAAACCTTACACAGTCCTTTCTTCATCCAGACCCCTCAACATTCCTAGCACCCTTCCTCCAAGCTTGGCTAAAGATTACTTTGTACAAGTGGCCATAGAGTTTCTACCCCTTCCACAACCAGGAAGTCTACCCCTTCTTCTCTGGTTCTGGAACAAGAGGTTCTGTCTCTCCTTCACAAGGATGCAGTCCAACCAGTCTCTCCACTCCTTATCTCGGAGGGCCACTATTCTCGATATTTCATAGTTCTAAAAAGAGACAGAGGTCTCAATTCAATTTTAGACCTTTGCAGAGTCAACAATTATATCAATACCAAGAAATTTCATATGACAGTTTTGGAAACTATCATTCCACTGCTTTGCCGTGGGGATTGATTTGCAGTGATAGATTTCAAGGGTGCCAATTTTCATATCTCCATCAGGCAAGACCATCACTGTTTCCTTTGTTTCATCATAGGTCTTCACCATTGCCCCCAGCGCGTGGGTATCAGCTTACAATAGAAAATATCTGCTAGGTCTCATGGCCTTGACTACCTCAATTATCCTGTACACGAGGCCTATGTTGGTGTAAGTCAGCAGAGTTTTTGTTTCAGTCCAGGCAGTCCAATTGATTCACACAAAGTCAGCTTCTTCCAACACCGAGTGTATTTACAGTATATACAGATGTTCAGCAGTACAAACAGGTAGCATGACAGCATGACATTCATTGAAGAGATCCGTACATCTTCTCCACATGTTCACACAGTTATACACATGCACATTTACTTACAGCCAATCAGTGTAGACATTGCATCATCCCAGACTGCATGATTCAGCATTTTGCACACCTGTCAAGTATGGCTGCTGATTACCATAGGCCTTGTTCTGCCTCAGTGTGAAGTTATCCTTGAAAGCTCAAGATACAGCCCATGCAGTCATGGTACCGCTTGCTTTTCAACCCTTTCCATGGCCATCCAGCCCATCTTATTCTGCTAACCCTGGAGCTAAGTTCCTAGTTGCAATGGTGGACCAATGCTCTGAAATTTCTGCTGGGCAGGCCTTTCCGCCCCCTGACTCCCTCCATTCAAGCTGTTTCTGATGCGAGCCTCCTTGGTTGAGGCACCTTTTGCCTTTCATATTGAATTCACGATACCTGGACTTTTGGAAAATCTGTGCTTCACATAAACGAGCTGGAGTTACTTGCAGTGTTCAAGGCCTTCAGGACGTTCTTATATCTCCTGTTGGGCAAGATCGTCCAGGTAGTCACCGACAATGCAACTACCATATACTACATAAACAAACAGGGAGGCACTCACTCTATGCATCTTCTTCTCTTGACTGTGGACTTCTGGGAATGGTGCATGAAGCATCACATGACCAATGATGCTGCAGACTACCTCAGCAAGAAATGCTCTCAGACTTGGAGTGAGAGTTGAAACACCAGGTGTTCCTGACTCTGCAATATGTGGGGGACCCCACAGGTCAAGCTCTTCACCTCAGATTGGAACAAGAAGTGCTAGATTTTCTGTTCTTGACGGGGGAGCAATCTCTGCTCTCTCTGGGGGATGCTTTTATGTTTCATTGGGATTGTTGCCTTCTATATCTACTTTCTCCTCTTCCCTTAATCTACCATGTTGTCACCAAAATCAGGCAGGAGAATGCAGATGCAATTCTGCTGATTCCATGGTGGCCCAGGCAGGCAGGGTTTGCCTCTCTCCTCCAGATGTCTTCAGATTATATCAGGCTTCCGAAGTGTCCAGATCTAGTATCTCAGCAATGGGAGGGTGCTCCACCCAGACTTCAAACACCTCCAGCTCACAGCATGTAGAATACAGCAGAGATCAAGATGGTGATAGCTGCAGCTAGGGAACCTTCCACCATTCACACATAACTATAAATAACACTGTTTCCAATCCTTTGCTGCTTCAAATAGGTGCTCGACAATTGAATCCTCACTTCAGGTGGTGTTGGGTTTCCTGCTTCATCTTAAATTACATGGCCTTTCTTCCTCCTCTATTAAAGTTTATCTTGCTGTATTATTTCACATCAACCGGTTGAATTCCTGGCCTCACAATTCTTTAAGCATCCTCGCCTGAAGCTGTTTCTCAAAGGTCTCGAACATACTTTCCCTGACCAGTACCTACCTCCACCTCAGTAGTACCTTCCATTTGAGCCTCTGGTGACATGCAACCTAAGCCTGCTTACCTTCAAAACCACCTTCCTCCTTGCTGTCACATTTGCTCATAGAGCCAGTGAATTGTGTGCCCTCCACCATGACCCTCTATATCTGCAGTTCTTCAGAGACAAAGTCATTATGTACCCTGATACTGCCTTTCTACTCAAAGTGATCTCTCACTACCACTTGTCTCAGCCTATAGTCCTCCCTACCTTTATTCCAATTACATCTTCCCCTTTAGAAAGGGACCTCCATACATTGGATGTTCATAGAGCTTTGGCCTTTTATACCTCGCGGACTGCTTTGTTCCTTTCCACTCCAAGGTTGTTTG
Organism: Pogona vitticeps; assembly: GCF_051106095.1. Lineage (NCBI taxonomy): Eukaryota > Metazoa > Chordata > Lepidosauria > Squamata > Agamidae > Pogona > Pogona vitticeps. The sequence continues at coordinate 117,742,985 of NC_135786.1, forward strand.
TTTGTTACGCAGCTAAGGGGTCATGGGTTTCAACTCAACGTTTCCCCGCTGGATAAAGGTAAAGGTAAAGGTTCCCCTTGACATTTTTAGTCCAGTCATGTCCGACACTAGGGGGCAGTGCTCATCCCGTTTTCAAGCCGTAGAGCCAGCACTTGTCTGAAGACAGTTTCGTTGCCACGTGGCCAGCGTGACTCAGGAACGCCGTTTTACCTTCCCACCGAGGTGGTACCTATTTATCTACTCGCATTTGCATGCTTTCGAACTGCTAGGTTGGCGAGGAGCTGGGACAAAGTGACGGGAGCTCATTCCGTCACATGGATTCGATCTTACAGCTGCTGGTCTTCTGATGGTGCATCACAGGCTTCTGCGGTTTAGCCCACAGCACCACCACTGGGTAGTTTCTGCTATTTCATTAAGTTACCAGTTGGCCAAGCAGCCATTGCCTCGATCTGTCAAGGCTCATTCCATGAGAACTATATCTGTATCAACTGCCTTCCTCTTCTGGAGGTGTGTAGAACTGAAACATAGTCCCAGCCTTTGACTTTCATGTAAATGTGCTTCTTCAAATTATCCTCTGTGGAGTCACACATTCTGCCCTCCTCAGTGGCTGTCATGCTGTCTGTCCTCTTTTTGGTTCTTGGACAGTGGCAGCCATGTGGAACTGAGTGAGTTGGGTATTTGCATGCCAATACATCTGCACTGGGAGGGACAGGAGACTAACAGTCTACCTTTTAAAGCCCAAAGACTTATTCAGACCTGACATGTAACAGTTCACTCTGTGCAATGCATGGTAGGGCTTATGGCATCCATCATAGCCGTTCTACCACATATCAGACTCAGAATGCGGCTGCTTCAGTCCTTCTACCTTTTTGCCTACCACAACAGAAGGGACTCTCCTCACAAAACACTGCTTCTTTTGCCACTGCTCAAGCACCAGTTTCTTTGCTGGACAGTCCAGAGTCCTGGTGATCAGAACTCCTTTTCAGTAGCAGCACCCATCCCACCTCATAATCACAGATGCAGGTATGGGGTGGGGTGCACGCTGCCATCACAAAACAGTACAGGCAGCATGGTCTATGCATGAGAAGACTGACCATATCAATTTTCTTGAACTTCTTGATAACTTCAAGACCCTATGGGCCTTCAGGATTGCCACCCAAGGTTGCACTGTATACTAAACTTTGCCACAGATTGACAATACTACTGCAATGTTCTATTTGAACAAACAAGGAGGCATCAAGTCCTTGAGCCTCCTTTATCTCTTGGGCCACCTCTGGGAGTGGTGCATTGCCCATCAGATTTGCTTGATAGCGACTCATGTTTCTGGCATGGACATCAAAATGGCAAATCACCTCAGTCAAACAATGACCCAGACTCATGAATGGGAACTGTCCCTCGGGGTTTATTATCAGCTTGTCCTCTGCTGGGTCAAACCCTCTGTGAAAGTCTTTGCAACCACCACCAATTCCAAATGCATCTAATACTACTCCCGGGCAGGTGAGGTAGGCAGTCCCTAGGGGATAATTTCACCCTAAATGGGATCGGGAATCTTCTCTACATGTTCCTCTCATCCAGTGTACACTTGTGAAAATCCTACTGGACAGACAATCCTCTTAACCCCCTGGTGGCCATTCCAGCAGTGGTTCATTACTCTGACCCTCACTGCCACCAACAGGATCAGGCTGCCCCTGTACCACAACCTTCTCTCATCACTAGGGCGTAGTTCTTCATCTCAATATGCTTCACCTGAAGCTTACCACTTGGAGGATATCCTCCTGCTCACTAACATCTTGAGATAGGCCAGTCAATCCCCTACTAACCATCTCTATAGCTTCAAGTGAAAAAAGTTCCAACGCTACACATCTTTGCACAATCTGCTGGATTCTCCCAACATCTATAACTACTATTCTGGCTTTTCTACTGATCCTCAAGCAACAGGGATTTTCTCTCTTCTCTATAAAAGTCTACCTGGCACCCATCCCCCCCACTTTTTCATGCACCAGATGGTTAAGAGGTTTTTGAAAGGCTTTCAGAATGCCTATCCTGATTTGAGACTCACACAAGACCTGTGGTCTCTTTCACTGGTCTTGTCTCAACTCACCAAACATCCTTTTGAACTACTGGTGACAATGGACCTACATTTCCTAACTTTAAGAGTGGCCTTTACATTTGTCCGCCAGGCAGCAGAGCTCACAGCATTCAAATGTGGCCCTCCATATTTTACAAGGTCACTCTACATATTGATATAACCTTCCTACCTAAAAATGGCTTCCACATGTCATAACCTATGATCGTACCTATCTTTTATCCTTCACTGCAGGAATGCTCACTCCACTCTCTGGATGTCAGGAGGGCCTTGGTCTTTTACCTAGACAGAATAAACGACTTTAGACAGACTACCAGGGGTTTTGTTTGTACCAGGGTTCAAGTATGGGGAACCCAGTCTCCTCCCCATGGCATAGACATACTGAACATTAGCCAAGTAGTTACGTGATCTAGACCACTGACGTTTGTCACTCATTATTGATTAGACCTTGGGGCACAGAAAGATACCTCATTTGGTCAGGCTGTTTATCATCTGTTTTGGCCTAACTCCCACTTTCAAACTTTAGCTTGCCAGTCAGCCCTTTTGTGTGCATACAGGGACACCATGAAGACTTGATTACTCACTGTAACAATGGTTCATCGAGAACCAAACAAGCTGCCCACCTCCCCTCTTGTTTCACCTTCTATGTTGGGGCAGACAACTGGTACTGAGGAGAGGGGGTCCACACTTGCTCAGTACACTTTTGCTTATGAAGGTCTGGAACTTTCTGAAGAGGTGCTCGTGCAGGCGCAAAACCCTTTTGTGTGGATACATGGATCATCACTTGAAGAACTGTAGTTATGGTCAATAACCAAATCTTCTTTTAGTTGGTTTGAAACATTGCATTACACTTTTAGAATATTGGTGAGCAGAGGGAAACTGCGAATCGTTCATGTTTTTCTAGTAGTAGGAACCTTACCCCCAGATTTACTGGAAACATATAGACAGGTGAAGTTGAAACCATTCTCACCATTACAGTTCCATTAATTGGAAAAAATTACAGCTCTGAGAAAACAGTTGGATGAAATAATTTGAAATGATAGGTTTCCGGTTAAAGTTTTGCCAAAAGATTCATTCTAACCAAAGAAACACCTAAAATTGGTCAGCAATATTGTGAAAATATTTTGGTATACAGTATGTCTTACCATAGTTTGTAACTGGAAGGGTGCTGCTCCTCTCCACCAGATGATTGTCTGGCAGTTGTCAGTGTATTGGTTTTGGGTCTTTTAGTTTATAATTAAACATACAAATACTTAAAACTTGAGCATAATCAGCAGCAAACTGCTGTAACATACTGTTAATTTCATGAGCCGAAAGAATACCTGCATCTTGGCTTGGACTTACTTATTTACTCCTTTGTGGAACTTGATACACAAACCAAGTTAAAAGTGAATGTAATATATTTGGCCCTCCTTTTAATGCCAAGACATAGTATACTATACACTTTTTTTGGAAGGAGATCCTGCCATATTATCTGCCACCTTCACATTCTTTTACCAAATATGAAATAGAATAACTTGGTGTATTACTTTGAAGTTTCAGTATTGTTTGGGAAAGGTCTGGATTTTTACTTGATTTAAACTTAGATTAGGATTAGAGATGGGAATGAATCAGAAAAATTGTGATTTGTTCTGATTTTGATTCATTAAGTTCAACAAATCACGAATAACACATTTACAATATTTTCTGATGAAAATTTGTCCATTCAATTTTGCCTTTAAAGCCCTATACAATGCCCCCTTCAGCACCTAGAGACACCAATATGACAGAAAAACTTCTCCTGACTCTTCTCAACAGGTCTTGCAAATTTGATGAAGTTTGGGTTTCAAATGTCTGAGTCATACCCCCACAAATAGGGTCCCACCCAGGAAAGTTTCCCTCAGCCGCCTAGAGTCACTAAATCATAGAGAATATTCCCCTGACTCTCTTCTACAATCTCTCCAAGTTTGGAGAAGATTGTGTTTTACACATCCAAAAAGGATCCCCTGAGGAATGTGCCCTTTAGCAGCTGGCTTGGGGAAGCCCAATCTTCACCAAACGGGGAGATGTTGTAGAGGAGAGTCATGAAAAGCTTTTCTGTGATTTTGGCTTCTCTAGGTAACATGACATATTACACTATATCATGATTTCTTTTACAAAACTAAAGCCAGAATGGAGAAGCCATGTGTGAAAAACTGAAGTATGCTTTAGTGATTCATTAGCTTGGAGAAGCACCTTTAGCAGCAATGAGCTGTCAGACAGATGGCTTCACATTTCACTCTAGAATACTTTGGTATAAAAAGGAGTTCATGATTGACTCCATGACTGTGAGATGCCCAGGTCCTATGGCTGCAAAACAAGCCTAGATCATCACCTCTCCACTACCGTGCTTGAAAGTTGGTGTGAGGTGTTTATGCTGATATGCTGTGTTTGTTTTCACCAAGTGTGGCACTGTGCACTATGGTCAAACATCTCCCCTTTGGGCTCATCTGCCCAAAGGACATTGTTCCAGAAATCTTGTGGTTTGTCGAGATGCAACTTAGCAAACCTAATCCATGTTCATTTTCAAGAGAAGAGGCTTTCTTCTAGCAAGCCTTCGAAATCAATCATACTTGTTCAGTCTTTTTCTAATTGTACTGTCATGAACATTAACATTTAACATCCTAACTGAGGCCTGTAGAGTCTGAAATGGAACTCTAGGTTTTTCTTGCAATTTCTCTGAGCATTGGTCTGACCTTGGGTTGAATTTGCTTGGACATCCACTCCTGGGAAGACTGGCAACTGTCTTTAATGTTTTCCACTTGTGAATAATCCATCACTGTAGACTGATGGACTTTAAATTGTTTGGAAATGTCCGTCTAGCCCTTCCTAGGTTGATGGGCAGCAACAATTGCTTCCCTACAATACTTGCTGATGTGTTTCCTCCTTGGCATTGTGTTAACACACACCAGAATGCTCCAGACCAGCAAACTGCTAAAACTTCAGCTTTTATAGAAGTGCTCACACTTGCTGATCATCAATTACTCAAGAGCATTTTGTTAGCATCACTTGGCTGCTACTTAGCCTCTTAATTCCTATGGAATCAGTAAGGGTATACTTAGTTTTTCACACATGGCTTCTCCATTTTGGCTTTATTTTTATTTTAAAAAAACATGACACCGTGTAATATATCATGTGTTGTTGTTCATCAGAGTTTGTATTTACCTTATTTTCAGACCTGCTAAGGACCAGATGATTTTTATTATGTCCTGATATGTGAAACCATAAAATTCAAAGTAGGTGCACTTACTTTTCCACATGACTCTACCTTAAATTTACGCTTCAGTATTAGCTTGGTAGTCTTCCAATCTTTGTTTTTTGTCTCTTAATATCAGAGTTACCCTTACTAATTAGGAACAATGATATAGCCTGCCTCCAATTTTGGGGTACTGTTTAAAAGCCTATGAATTACCTATTCAGTTGTTACATATATACCTCGCTAGGCATATTTCATTTTCCTTCCCTGGGCACCATAATTCCAAGGTAAAATCTGCTACTTGCATTATATTAGCATAAAACATTTTGCCATTAGGATTTGACTATCTCTGTATCTGTACTGTCTGCATCTTTCAAGTCCCTTTGTCATGACTACCAACATTTAGAAAGTGCTAATTTTTGGAGGAAGTGGGACAAACTGGACTGATTGAGATGGGAAAATAACATTTCAGCAAGTGTTTTCTGGAGGTTTGCATAGTAATGTGCTATGCAGCAGAGTGTATTCAGAAAGAAAGTTTGGTAAATGTCTGTATTGCTAGCAGAGATGGGCACAGACCTCCATTCGGAGGTTTGTGCCAGTTTATTGGTGCCGCATCTCAGGTGTCGCACATTCCCTTCGCTCACCCCACCCCACCCCACCCCACCCTGGCCAGCTCCTCCACAGCGAGCATGCACTACTCTTTTGCTCTTCACATGATCATCCAGTCACAGCAGAAGCATGTGCTTACCTCCTCCAGCAGCTGCCCACTCAAAGACAGTGCTGCAGGAATCACTGCACGGCCTCCTTGTCTGAGTGGGCAGCTGCTGGAGGAGGTGGAGGAGGAAAGCACATGCTCCTCCTATGATTGGACAATCGCATGAAGAGGAGGGAAAGACCAGTGTGTGGAGGAGCTAGCTGAGACATATACTGAGGTTTGTGCCCACCTCTAATTCCTAGCAATGCAGTTTTAAACCCAAACCAGTCGTCTCAACTGACATAGAGCTGGTTTGCAGTTGATGTTTGGTTGCTAATTCATAGATTTGGTGAAAAAATCAAACTAGATGGGACAAGAATCTTTCTTATGTGCAGGGAGAATTTCATTAATAGCTATAGACTCCCCTTTTGAAATAAATGTTATTTTGCCTACAAATAAGATTGCTTCAGGGCTGTTTTTCTCATAGAAAGGGATTTTTGCAGATTTGTGTGGAACATGAGGTATGTATCTCAGTTGTATGTGGACAGAATCACTTGTTTCATTTTTGCTGGCAATATTCAGTAAGCAATGGCAAACTATTTCAGTTGAACTATATATTCTATAATGGAGGGTCAGATATCTCATTTCAGAGTATTAATGATCAGTTTCTCCATAATTTTCTGGTAGATTCTTGACAAAGCGAGAACAGAAATTGATGCAGCGTCGCCAGCATGCTGAAGAACTACTGCAGTGGAAGCGCCGTTTAGATGCAGAAGAAGCAGAGATACGTCAAATAGAAAAACAAGCATTGGCTGCCTGGGACAAAGAGCTGCACAAAGCAAAAGCACACAACAAGGGAGCAGGAGACCAAAAATCTAATCAGAAAGGTACAAAAATGAGAGCTGTCTTTTGAAGTACAATATGTTTTTTCCAGCAGTGTTCTAATTGTATGGGGAAGGTACATGCAGCTGGTCTCAATCATATGGCAAAGCTGTTTGTATATGCTCCCTGTGGTGTGGGATGCACTACATCAAAATCGGTTCCACAGTCTTTTGAGCTATATATTTTGGCCAACCTTTCATGTGAGCATTAAGCTTTGCTTTTTTGAGGATGGCCTGATGTTAAGGGAGAGAGACCAACAACACAGACTTTGTTTGCCCTTGGCTGCTGACTGCTCTTGAACTGATCATTGACTTCTTTCTAAATCTGAATGGAGGAAGCATTTTTGGCTACCTTTAGCTACCCTGCTTGATCCTTGGTGCTGCTTGGTGGCATGTGGGAATAACTATAGGAAATAGTTAGGAACAGTGAATTCTCTAGGAAATAGTTAGGAACAGTGAATTCTCTGTTTGATCGTCGTTCCTTACTACCACCACCCATACATGATATATATTCTTGGCTAGACATGAAGAGAAGGAGGAACAAAGCATTAGGAAAGAAGCTGTATTCGTTCGCCGCAATGCTGATTAAAATTGCTAACTACCAGGGCACCTATCAGAAGCACTTGTGGGACAAGATAGTTCCAGTACTGCAATCACTACCTGACCCCACAAAGGCAGAAGCCCTTAACATTTATGAAGAGGCTAACACCCTTACCAGGCAACAGCGATTTGTTGACATCGCTTCTAAATCCATACTGACTGCCATTGCTGTTAGACGCCACGCTTGGCTTAGAACAGCTAACATCCTTGAAGACACCAAAACCAAGATCAAAGAACTTCCCTTCGATGCTGCAGGACTATTCAACTGTAAAACTGACGAGACTATAGACAATATCCATAAGATGAGAAAGACAGCGAAATCTTACGTACCATACCAGCCATATAGGTACCATAAGTCTGCTTACAAAAAGCCTCAGTACCAATCGTCTACTCAGTACCAGCCCTCTCGGTACAGTAAGCAACAATGCTTTCGTAGCCCTAAGCAGTCCTTTCGCAAGACTCAGCATAGGGGTAAGCAATTCTCATGAATCTCCCTCCTATACAAGACTATCTCCATTCCTATGAGAATGGAAAAACATCACTACTGATAAGTGGGTCCTTAGTATCATTCAACATGGATATAGGATAGAATTTTTCTGCATCCCTCCACCAAATTCAGTCAGACCTACTCCCTTTTCCAAGCCGCTGCATTTGGAAATCTCATCCCTGTTATCTAAAGAGGCCATAATCCAAATTCCATCTGACAGTACCGTTTTCTCACACTGCTTTGTAGTCCCCAAGAACAATGGGAGTATAAGGCCCATCATGGACTTAGACCTCAACCGATACATATTTCACAAGAAATTCCGTATGCTCACCCTTGACTCCATCCTTCCCCTCTTGTCTCAGGGAAATTGATTCGTCACCATCGATCTGCAGGACGCATATTTCCATATCTCCATCCACCTGTCTCACCAAAAATTCATCTGGTTCCGGTTCCACCACGATACCTTCCAATTCACTGCCTTACTGTTCGGGCTCTCAACGGCCCCCAGGACATTCACAAAATGCATGGCACCGTACCTACGAACCCAAAAGATAAAAATCTTTCCTTACATCGATGACTGGCTCTGGTGGCCGATCCTATCACAAAGCGCTCTCGGCCACAAGATTTACCCTGTTCACCCTAAAGAAATTGGGACTAAGAATCAATGCAAAAAATCCAATCTCATACCTTCTCAAGTAGTCTCCTACATAGGAGCAACCTTGGACTCTATTCATACAAAGGCCTTTCTCCCACCACAATTAATTCGAAAGATCAAAGCAGCCATGTGCAAGCTCAAACCGTGTGCCATACTCACAGCGCACTACATCCAACATGTTCGAGGGCTGATGGCATCCACTGCCGCAGTGGAACATGTCCAGAGGAGGGATGATTTTTCCCCATTGGAATGCATTAAACGTGTTTCACTGCATTCCAGCGGGTAAATGGTTTTCACTACACGATGATTTCGCTAAACAGCGATTTTCATGGAATGAATTATCGTCATGCGGGGCATCACTGTACATATTATTGATACATATATATGCATAAAGTCATTTTTACTTCATCCCCAACATTCTACAGGATTGCTCATGCTTCGTTGGTCCAAATATTTTCGTCATACAGTGTGCTACATTGTTATCAGTTGCACAATATTTCAGTGATATCAAGCCTTCTTCAACGCTTTGTTTAACATTCTGGTATCTAATATCAACGTGCTTCAATCTATTTTTAATTCCAAGAGAAGTAGCCATATAAATAACCGCTTGGTTGTCCTCCATCACTTCTATAGGTTGATCAACCTTTATTCCTATATCTATTGCCAGTTGTTTATAGAATACCAATTCAGTATACAGTTCAGACGGAGATGCATACTCAGAGTCTGCTGATGACAAAGAAATGAATTTCTGTCTTGTTGTTCTCCAATTTATCAAGGAATTTGCTAAATGTATAGTCATTTCTGATGTTGATCTACATGTTATCACATCATTTCCATAATTGGCATCTACTTATGCAGTTATAATCAACTCTCCTTTAGGTTCAATATACTGTATAGATCTTTTTCTATGGTTTCTTTTAAATACCTAAGTACACGTTTAGCAACTTGCCATTGCCTTTTGCTAAGTTTTATAACATGTCTAAAGGTAAAGGTAAAGGTTCCCCTTGACAATTTTTGTCCAGTCGTGTTCGACTCTAGGGGGCGGTGCTCATCCCCATTTCCAAGCAATAGAGCCAGCGTTTTGTCCGAAGACAATCTTCCGTGGTCACATGGTTGAAATATCGGGTCTTGACCATCGACTTATGTAGAGTAGACTCCTTATTAATGATCTGTATGTTTCAAAATCACATTCTGGACCAGTAATTATTTTTTTCTCAAATTCTGTGTTCATTGGTGTGCTAGAACCTTTACAGTCTTCCATTTTATATTGTTTCAATAACTATTATCTTTTTCTTTTGTGATTTCTTAAATCCTTTTGTGGTTCTATTTCTACACCTAGGTAATTACTGATCTATCCTAGATCTCTTAGATTGTAATTTTCATTTAACATTTTAATGATTCAGCAGATTTCTCATCTTTAGCAAATATGGCTAAATCATCAACAAATATGAGAATAATTATTTGTTCATTTTCTTTCATAAACACGGACGAGCTTTTCCTTGCTTAAATCCATTATTTTTCAGTGTTCTAGTTAAATACAAGTTCCACTCAAATGCACTTTATTTCACTCCATATAAACTTTTCTTAAGTAACCAACATTTGCCTTCCTTCTTTTCAATACTTGGAGGCATTTCCATATAAATCTTATGCTGGAGGTCAGCGTATAAGTATATGCTTTCAATAAAAGCATTCTGTGTTGGAGTATGTGGTGCAGCTTTTATATGAACTATTCCATGTTTCTTTAGTATAGCTTGAAATTTATTATTTGTAAATTCTGTCCCATTATCTGTTTGTATTTGTTTTAATTTTCTTCCAGTTTTTCTCTCTACAAATTTCAACCATTTTTCAAATTCAGTGTGTTTTATCTTTCATTAGATAGCAAAAGCCAAATCTGGATTTCTGATCTTGAATTGTTAATATATATTTTGCTTCTCCTATTGATGGTTGTTTGGGACCAATTATATCCATTGACACTAAATCAAGAATATTTTCTACTTGCACATTACTATATCTCCTGATAGGTGCAACATTTACTCTTAGCTATTTGGCATGCTTGACAATTTACATATTTGTCACATTTTCTTATATTGGCTCCAAATGAGTTTTCTAGAGTCTTTTGTAATGTTTTATAATTGGGATGTCCAAGTCTCAAATGACATAAATGTATACAATCTTTGTGAGGACATTCGTTATTATAAACATTGTTCACATCTAAATTACTCAGTTTGTACATGTTATTCTTCATTGAGCCAATTAATACAGAATTATCTGCACCTCTTATTTCGCACTTTTCTTTGTGAAATGTGGTTGTAAAACCCTCCATAGCTAATGAACCTACTCCTAGTAAATTATGTTTCAGTTTGAGAACATACACAACATTAATAGCCTTAGTTAAGCATGGAAGTTTAATTTTACCTTTACCCAATATATTGGTACTCAATCCGTCAGCCAAAAATACTTGCTGATTTTTCACAGTTTGGTAGTCATATATCAGCTTTCTATTTTAACACGTTTGTTGTGGCACCTGAATCTATAACCCATTCATTTCCATCATCCCCTGAGTTGCAAATGGTATCAGTTAAATGTGATTCATTACCATGTTGTGGCTGCTTTCTTCCTTTCTTCTTTTTCTTGCAGCTTTGATTCAAATGTTTGTTTGAGCCACATGCAAAACATCTATTTGCTGTGTGAGTTAAAGCAGCTGTGTCTCCCTCCTCCTCCTCAAGCACAGACTTGCATAGTAGAAACCTGGTCTAATTCATACTTCTTACAAATCAGTACAAAATCAATATACTGTAAAGTGGTGCCTCGCATTACGATGTCAATTCGTTCCAGCGAAATCGCTGTAGAACGAAAACGTCGTAAAGCGAAAATAAAAAAGCCATTGAAACGCATTAAAACCTAGTTAATGCGTTCCAATCGGCTAAGAACTCACCGTCCAGTGAAGATCCTCCATGGGGTGGCCATTTTCGGGTGCCTGTGCAGTGAAAAATGGCTCCTAAACACAGCGGGGAGCCATTTTCAGCACCCGGCGGCCATTTTGAAAACCCGACAATCAGCTGTTTTGATCATCGGGAAGCGAAAATCAGTTCCCGAAACAGGGAACCGATCATTGCGTAGCGAAATTCCCCCATTCAAAACATCATTTTGTGATCGTTTTTGCGATCGCAAAAACCTCATCATAATGCGGATTCGTCGTTAAACGGAGCGCCCGTCTTGCGAGGCACCACTGTATAGACCTCTGTCAGTATTTCCCGGAGAATCCTCAAACACCTTTTACCAAACAAAATTTAACCCTTTTGCTTACCATCTACCTTCCCTACCTCTAGTTCTTCTAATGGCTTAGGTAAAAGTAAAAGTTCCCCTTGACATTTAGTCCAGTTGTGTCCAACTCTAGGGCGCGGTGCTCATCTCCATTTCCAAGCCATAGAGCCAGCGTTTGTCTGAAGACAGTTTCCGTGGTCACATGGCCAGCATGACTAGCCACGGAACGCCATTACCTTCCCACCAAGGTGGTACCTATTTCTCTACTCACATTTTAACATGCTTTCAAATTGCTAGGTTGGCAGGAGCTGGGACAAACGATGGGAGCTCACTCTGTCACGTGGATTCGATCTTACGACTGCTGGTCTTCTGACCTTGCAGCACAGAGGCTTCTGCGGTTTAACCCACAGCGCCACCACGTACCACATCTAATGGTTTAGACCAGTGGTTCTTAACCTTGGGTAACCCAGGTGTTCTTGGACTGCAATTCCCAGAAGCCTTCACCACCAGCTATGCTGGCTGGGGCTTCTGGGATCTGCAGTCCAAGAACACCTGGGTTACCCAAGGTTAAGAACCACTGGTTTAGACTTCAGTAAAAGCCCACACTGATTGATGGTGCCTTTTCTTAGTTTGTGAATGTTGCTGAGTTCTGAGTTTTGGTCTACAAGAAAGGAGATCCATCCAGCAGTGACTGTTTACTTTTATATTTCTGAGTGTTGTGCCATGTTCTTTTCAGCATTAAATTTCTACTTTGTTTGTTTTTGCCTTTTCTTTCTGTACCACCCAACTGACCATTCTGTGTAAAAATTTGAGGGAGGAAAGCCACTTGCAAAGTTAAGAGAGCTCCTCTTGGAAGAGTTTAACTCTGCTGCCTGGACATTGCTAGAGATGTATCCTTTTTTACAAGCCAGAATTGGCCTTCATGAAAAGTAACCAATGCACTATTTGTTCCCATTATATCCTCAATATGGAAAAGATAAATATGTAGTCAAACTATTGTAGATCTGTAGTCAAACTATTGTAGATCTGTTAACAAAAATGGTAAGATGTCTTGTTTGACTGAAACCTCTACTGTATTCCCTCAGAAACAGCCAGTGAAGAAAATTCTTCAATACCATCATGTTCTCGTCTAAATAGTGAGAGCTCTGTTCCAGAAGAACTGAGCAGCCTAGCTGTTGAGCCTAGTCCTTCCAAGGTCCCTGAGAACCAAGAACAGTTTGGAAGTCTGGACAATACACTTATTGAAGAAATGGTTTCTACACAAAAGTCTGCTACCTCCCCCGGAAAACATGTAAGTGAAATTTGTTGCTGTTGTTGTTGAAAGAAAAAAAAAAGAAGAAAAAACTGTGTTCCATTTGTGATAATGCAAAATTAATGTTGTGCTTGACTTGTTTCAGGATCAGTATACGTGTCATACAACAATAAGCCACATAAGAAAACATCTATATTTATATTTTCTTTGTTCCCATGTTATTTCAATGCTGTATGTGAAGCTGGAGTGTCCTCTCCAGAGCACAAAGCCTGTGTAAAATAGTATGGAGGATATGCTGTTACCCAAGCAGCAAATCCCCCCTCTCCATGTCACTGATATAGTCCAGTGGAAAGGCAAGAGCCAATACAACTGGTTCCAGCGATGTCACAGGAGTTGGCAGAACAGCATGAACTACCTCCGGGACTCCAGCTCCGGAGTTTGGATCGAGATTAACTCCTGAAGCCTTTTCCATTGGTGGATATAGCCACAAGGCAGTGGAGGTTTGAAATTGGAGTTTTCCTTCCAAGGCTGACGAGCCCCACCTACCCGGGCTGCTCCTTAACTGCGAGCAAAGAGATTGTATCACACGAAAAAGGAAGACCATATATTGACATCAGCAAGACTCGAGATCAAAGAAAAGTGGAGGAATTTGCCCAAGCGCTTGAGGAAACCCTTCCAGGTCCAGCTGATGCAAATGCACCTGAACGATGGGAACATTTCATGAACGCTGTTTATAGCACTGCCTTGTCCACATTTGGCAAGAAGACCAAAAAGATGGCAGACTGGTTTGAAGCCCATTCGGAGGAGTTGATGCCAGCCATTGAGGAAAAGAGGAGAGGTCTAGCAGCATACAAAGCCTGTCCTAGTGAGTACAACTTGCAGGCTCTTCGAGCTGCTTGTAGCAAAGTCCAGCAGGCTGCCAGGAGATGTTCTAACGATTATTGGCTTCAGCTCTGCTCTCAGATACAGATAGCAGCGGATGCAGGTAACATCAAGGCAATGTATGATGGTATCAAGCAGGCTTTAGGTCCAATACAGAAGAAATCTGCCCCCTTGAAGTCTGCTACAGGTGTGATCATCCAGGACTGAGCACAGCAGATGGAACGCTGTGTGAAGCACTACTCTTGAGCTATATTCCAGAGAGAATGTAGTAACCGAAGAGGCACTAAATAACATCAGATGCCTGCCTGTCTTGGAAGAGTTGGACAGCGAACCAACTTTAGCAGAAATAAAAGGGGCCTTGGATTCCCTCGCCAAGGCAGCTGAGAAGGATAACATCCCTGTTGAAGTGCTGTAAAGAGATCATCACCACCGAGCTGTATGAAGTCTTTTGTCTTTGCTGGAGGAAAGGTGGAGTACCACAGGACATGAAGAATGCAAACATTGTCACATTGTATAAGAACAAAGGAGACAGGGGCGACTGCAATAAGTACCATGGCATCTCTCTTCTCAGCGTAGAGGCTCCAGAAGCTTGCAGGCAGTCTATCCAGAATCAGAGTGTGGATTTTGAGCTAATAGATCCACCACCGACATGGTATTTTCCCTCAGACAGTTGCAGGAGAAATGTAGGGAACCACAACAGCCACTCTTTGTGGCCTTGACAGATCTCACAAAGGCCTTTGATTTGGTTAGCAGGGACAGCCTTTTAAAAAAACTTCCCAAGATTAGATGTCCACCTCGACTCCTTAACATCATCAGGTCCTTTCATGAGGAAATGAAGGGCACTGTAGTTTTTGATGGCTCAACATCAGATCCCTTTGACATCTGAAGTGGAGTGAAACAGGGTTGTGGCCTCATGCCGACCCTTTTGGGGATATTTTTTGCCGTCATGCTGAAGCAGGCCTTTGGAACTGCACCAGAAGGTGACTATCTCTGGACTAGATCAGACGGAAAGCTCTTTAATCTCTCTAGATTGAGAGCAAAGACCAAAGTCCAACTGAAATGCATGCGGGACTTCCTTTTCGCCAATGATGCAGCCGTTGTTGCCCACTCTGCTGAAGAGCTCCAACAACTTATGAATCGTTTTATTCTGGCCTGCCAAGACTTTGGATTAATAATCAGCCTGAAGAAAACCCAAGTCATGCGCCAGGGTGTGGATTCACGTCCCTCTATTACCATCTCCACATAAGAATTGGAGGTTGTTCATGACTTTGTGTACCTTGGCTCAACGATCTTGGACACTCTCTCCCTAGATGTCGAGCAGGATAGACGCATTGGCAAAGCAGCTACCATGTTCTCTAGACTTACAAAGAGAGTATGGCTTAATAAGAAGTTGATGGCGCATACCAAGATCCAGGTCTATAGAGCCTGTGTCCTGAGCACACTCCTGTACTGCAGTGAGTCCTGGACCCTTTGTGCATGGCAGGAGAGGAAACACATTCCATATGCGTTGTCTCGGATGCATTTTTGGTATCACCTGGCAGGACAAATAGAGTAGTCCTAGATCAAGCTGGAATTTATAGCATGTATACATTACTGAAACAGCAACGTCTACGTTGGCTTAGGCATATTGTGAGAATGGCTAATGGTTGGAATCCAAAAGATCTCCTGTATGAAGAATTAGTGCAGGAAAATTGCCCCAGAGGGAGACCACAGCTGCAATACAAGGATATCTGCAAAGTGGATCTGAAGGCTCTAGGAATGGACCTCAACATCTGAGTGTTCAGCCTGGAAGCAGGCGGTGCATCATGGCCCCTCCCATATTGAAGAGATGCTTGTTGAACAGGCCGAGGCAAAAAGGCAATCCCAAAACCAGCCAAATCAGGGAGCTGGACAGGGGACAGATTGTATTTGTCTTCAGCGTAGAAGGGATTGTCACTCTCAAATTGGCCTCCTCAGCCACACTAGATGCTGTTCCAAGTCCTCTATTCAGAGCACATTACCATAGTCTCTCGAGACTGAAGGATGCCTAATCTATATTTTCTTTATGGAGGGAAGAAAAACATTAATGTCCTAGTAGCTGTAGTGCCTGGAACAATGAAGCTATCTTGGTCAAAGTGCTTTTATAAAGTTCACAGTAATGGGATTGCAGCTCTATCTTATTTTTAAAATAAACAAATAAGTTCCTTGATTGTAATTAATACATTGAAAAAGATATCATAATGAATAGTTTTTTAAATAGGGTAGTTTACAACAAGCTTATATTCTTTCTCCTTTAATAGTCTCCTAGTACATCACTATTAACCTACAGAATTGGAGGGCAGCAGCATTTATCTAAAAAATCCCAGGATATATCCCACAGTTGGTCTGATGAGTCTTTATCCATGACTCAATCAGGTAAGTGTTGGGAATTAAGATTATTATATTTGTATCTCAACATTGATCAGTCAAACTCAACTTTTGGGGAGTAAATCACACTCTTTATTTTCCTCTAAAAATAATGTACAGTTTCTAAAGCATATATTGATGAATAACAGAGATAGTTGCACTTAGGGCTTGTCTGCACAAGCAGTGGGCTGGAGTGAGCTAAATAAGATTTTCTAGGAGGTCCAGTATGCCATTTGGTATGATCTTGTCAGCAAATGGAATACAGACCTTAGGCAAGTCTTAGGGAGAGAGCCACTTCATGATATTTGCAAATTAAGCACTTCCTTGACAGTGTCAGTGGCTGAGGAAGTGAAAGAATTTTTTTAAATTTTCCACTGTTTTGGGGCAGTGTGTATGTGCTGCATCACTTTAAAAATAATAATAAAATCCAAATGAAAAACTTCCCAGGAGCAGGAAAAGACAGAAGAGGGCAATGATTGTTTGTTTTTCTCTTAAAGATCTAGGTAAGAGCCACTGTCCTAATGCACTTAATTATTTTCACTTCCTTGGCCCTCCATAGAACCATCCTGAAAGTGGCTCACTTCTCAAAATACTTTATACAGGAAGGCCTGCTTTGGGTTCATTTCTAGCAATCATGTAAGCTCAAAATGAACCAAAACAGAGTGATCCTACTTAAACCAAAAAAAGTAGAAGCCCCCGACAGAGGCCAGGAAAGTGCAGGTAAGGTTGATTGCTCTGTAGGTAGATTGGTTTGCTCCAGCAAAGATATTGTTTTATTTCCATATTTAGGAGCCTATCCTTGCAGTGGGTTAAATGCCCATGTAGTTGTCCTTTTAAGGTGTTTGTGCAATACATTAAGTAGCAGTTTCTCTGCCTTCCTTTTTTAGGTGATGGATACATCATTACAGCTCTGTTGAAATGATGTAGGTATAAAGGTATAAACATAAGAGACATGATCTTGCCTCAGATATAATACAAAGAAAAGAGAGGAACTGGAAAAGCAAGGAAACAACTCATCAGCGTAGGGAACACACAGTGGCCAAAATGTTTTTGCTTAGCATAGTAAGTCATACCAGAATAGGTCCTTTGAATCAATGGGGCTTTGGTGAGTCAACTCCTCCTTAGGTTTCATTGATTCAAATGGGCCTACTTTAACTGTGACTTTCTTTAGCATCATTGTATGGAAGAGTTGCATATTTAAAAAGTAAATTGTATGAGATGCACTGTAGATAGCTGGCTTTTTTGTATGCAGATATCCATTTTCTCTTAAAGTATTAAACTGTGCCTTGTCAGAAACAACATCTGATCAAAGTGATATTGAAAGCCGAATCCGGGCTCTGAAGGATGAGTTACAAAAGAGAAAATCTGTTGTTTACCAGCTGAAAAAGGAACAAAAGAAAAGGCACAAGGAGAGGCTGAAAGCCCAGGAGGCTAGTTTGATCAAACAGCTAGAGGTAAGAGTTACTTAGAAGAGAGATTTTAAAAAAGTTTACTTCAAAGAGAAATTTGTTTCTCTCCTGTCTTCTTTGCAGCAATATGTTAATATTTGTGAATTCATTTTAAAATCCATGCTACAATGATGGATTTTCACAAAATTTTATGATAGTTTGTTTTCTTCCTGCTGTGCAGGAGGCTAGCTTAGCATGAGTAAGTTCCTCCTACTCTTTCTGGAGGCAGGACAAATATGTCAACTAGTTTGAATGATCTTGTCCTAACTTGAGAGTGCATCCTCTGAATCTGGTCTTGCCAGGAGTACAGGTTTCTTGAGTGAGTTCCACTCCTCTTTAATTTTCTGGCCTGGATTTTTAGCTATTTGGTCTTCTTGCCTTTCCCTGAGAGAGATGGCTTTACGAGACAATCCTGAGCTGTCTTTGGATACATCAGAAGACTTGTTGGACTATGGTAGCAGGCAACAGTGGGTCTTCTCTCAAGTTGTTGAAGCCATAGGTGTCATTCCTGCCCATTTGGGTGAGGATACCCCTGAGTTACTGGTTACAATGGCAGGTTGCCTTGTCTTTCCTGAATATCCTCAGGAGTA
Source organism: Pogona vitticeps (assembly GCF_051106095.1). Lineage (NCBI taxonomy): Eukaryota > Metazoa > Chordata > Lepidosauria > Squamata > Agamidae > Pogona > Pogona vitticeps. The sequence continues at coordinate 117,761,423 of NC_135786.1, forward strand.
GAGCTTGACATCTCCAGGGGCCTGCCTGTCTAGGCTCAGCAGTTTACTTGGATACTTCTGCTGTAGTGAGTGGGGGGAGCTTCTCTTACAACCCTGATCCCCATCCATTAATGATTGATTGATTGATTGTTCAACTCTGTCCAACAACAGCAATAACTACAGTAGGGTAGCTGTGGGAGGCAGGCTTCTTTTGTTCACTCACAAATGGCAAACAATAACTTTGGACATATAAATGCTTCCGATGGTATTCTGGGGTTATCTGATAGAGTTTTCCCACCTTCCACCAGATCGTTTGGTATCATTTCTTCAAGCCAGATGCCAGGAAAAGCACCTTGCTGTTTTAAAAGCCATAGATAACCTACTGGATATACAGGCAATAGAGTTAGTATCATTGTCAGAAAAGGTTTGTAGGCTTTCACCTGATACTCTTTCTGTTACCCAAGAAGAGCAACGACTAGATTTCAAGAGAGTGAAGCAGTTTATAAAGAATATTTCATATGGAAACTTTAAAAAGAATTTCAGAAAATGTTCAGCAAGGAAGTTTCTAGTATCTCAAGATTTGACAAAAGTGCATCATCATGTGCCAATACACCCCTCCCACCAGCAGTTTCTAAGATTCAAGTATCAGGGTCTTCACTTACAGTACTGGCCTCTCCCCTTCACACTGTCACATTCCCCCAGAGTGTTTGCCAAGGTACTTGCAGCAGCTGTTGCACAACTGATGGATTTCAAAGAGCATTTTTATCCATACCAGGATGACCTTCTAATAAGATCAGAGAGTCATCTGGATCTCCAGCAGACAATTTCTTTTCTCTTGGATTTAGGCTTTCTTATGAACATGCAAAAAAGTCACTTATTGCTGATGCAGATAATTCGGCACTGTAGGGACACTGTACTAGTGGAGGTCTTCCTTCCACAGGAAAGGAAGTCCAAAATTCAGAAGGCAGTCAAGTCAGTGTCAAGGTTGCTCATAAAGGAGATGAAACTTCTTTCCCAGGCACTGAAAAATCTGTTATCCATAACTGTAGTCAGCATGAAAGGAATGCTCAGTGTACAGGCAGATTGGCTGAGTTGAACAGATATGGACCTTTTTCAGCAAGAATGGGAGTTCCAGTAGTAGATCTGTTTGCCTCTCCCCAGAACTTCAAGGTTCAGAGATTCATTGCCTGATTTCATACCCTAGGGGTATGGAAAGTGGATGCTCCTTGGCCTGGGGTCTGTGTTATGGCTTTCCTCCCATTTGTTGCCTATCTGGGATACTGAGGCAGGCTTAAGCAGAAAAACAGAGCTGATATTGATAGCCTCTCACTGACTCTGGAGACCTTGTTACTCAGAACTAATTGACCTTGCAGTGCAAAATCCTTGGCAACTTCCACCTGCAAAAGTTGCCTTTGGAGGGAGGAGAGGTCTTACAGAGAATTGTGTCTCAAGGGAGCATTCCCCCCCCCCAATCATTGCCTTACAGGGACAAATAGCTTAGGTATGTACCATGCTAGACTGCTCTTCCACAGTGGAGGAAAAAGGGAGGTTGGACTTAAATGTGAAACATCCTTTTCCAAGTGAGAGTAGTCTAGCCCCAACCATATAAATTTGGTTTTTCTTTGTTTCACCCTTGCTTTCTTTAAGTTTGCAAATTTATGATATTGCTATAAGTGAGCATACATTGCTCTACTGGTAGTAATTGGAAATTTTCTTCAGTGGAGATAGGTTCCCATAACTGGGAGAGTCAAGCAAATGTAACTCAAAGTAACTGAAATATTAGTCCTGCTTGGACTAATAGGGGGGAGGAGGGTACCTGCGCTAAGAATCCCTTATTCCACTGCAGAAAAGGAAATGTCATAGTAAGTTCAGCTTTCCTTTTTCTTTGAGCCTGGATGGCAGAATAATGGTGATAGCAAAAAGTACTGAAAATAAAATTACCCACTATGCATGTACCTTTGGTAATAAGCACAAATCTCAGAAATCTCTTTGCTTTAAAGTGGAATCTAGATATTCGGTAAGACTGTGTAAGTAAGTATAGTTAGACCAAGGGATTTTCACAGGAGTGCCATTCTCCACTTACATCCTTGTTGACTGATTTTCAAAGTGAGAAATTCTAACAGATTCTTTCTAATCTTTTCCATACATCATTAGACTTATGATGAATTCATCAAAAAGACTGAAGCAGAATTGAATCGGGATTTGGAGGCAACACTTACAGCTAAACCTCAAATTAAAGCTCCGTCTTCAGCTATTGAAAAGCCAAAGATCAAACCACTTCCAATCCATAGGTAATATAGCTAATATGCTTAAAGTTATCTGGCACTGATGCCTTTCTAGATGTATGCTATCTAGAGATGCTGGCACAATCAGCCAGCTTGATGAACACCCACCCCCAGACCCCGCCGGACCACTTACCATACGGCGTGCATGACCAGCATAATCTTCTGTGCCCCAATCATGGCAGTAACTCGGCTGCTACAGCCCCGCCTCCCTGCTTGCCCAACCACAGAAGATGACCTTTGCCAGCAGACTTCATATTCGTATACAAATATGAAGCCCCTATCTCTAATGCCATCATCTGTCTAGAAGGGGTGTCTTCCTGGGAAAAGATATCTTGTATGTATACAGACTTAATATTTGCTTTTTATCTGATACTAAAACAGAGATCAAGATGTAATGTAAAATTAATTTTAGTAAGTTATTAGAAAGCAAGACTTACTTTAATGTGTATTGGCAAGAATTATGTTTATTCAAGCTATATTTCAGAACAAAGTATTTTCAGCATTTTTACCCCCTTTGGCCAAATAAAGAAATTTTGGAAGTAAAGCGTAAAGCAGTATCTCAAGAAATGAAAGCAAATACTACAAGCAGCAAAGGTCAGATTCATATTTTCACACCCTGCTGGAAAAGAAACCTTGACAATGGGATCAGTTGAACTTCTTGCTTTCACAGAATATTCCAGACTTCGTGGCAACACAAAAAAAAACCCCAGGCTTTTATGCTGTACCTTCTATAATTTAAATAAATGGGACATGGAGTAGAGTCTTAGAAGGGTTGGGCAAATTCATGTGGGTAGTAGCAGTTTTTAACAAGTCTGGATGCAAACTACTTACATATTCTTAAGATGGAAACCAAAACACTACATTGAATCCAGACACAAGTCAATAACCAGTATTGATTATATAAATCAGGAAAATGACAGTAAGCATTCTGGCAGCCACTTTATAGGCTAGTTGCCTTCAAAGGCCCCTACATAGTAGTGTGCTATGGCAATCCAACCTACAGTTGCCTGCAGTATGAATGGCTGTGGCCTTGATCTGACTTCCTGTGGGAAAGGAGCAATGGGTATATTGTCCAGAACAAATACGTAAAGGTCATGTCTGGACACATGCTACCATCCAGAAGCAAGACAGAGTTTTGGGGCACCATTCATGACAAACCTGATTGCAGTACTAGTATGCAACCACATCCAAAACCATTTGAACTAAATCACCAGAATCCTACTCTGGGTTATCTGCACATGTACACAGCTTCTATTCTAGAGCTTCTGCGACCAGAAAAAGACACATTAGTACAAGCCCCTCTCCCTGGTATGTGTACTTTGGCACCAAGGCTCTCCCTTCAGTTTCTCTTCAACCGCCATGTTGAGAGCCTCATTATTTCCTGAAGAACTGACAACCTCTACCAGGTCCATGATCCTGATGCTATTTTTCTACAGAAGCAGCCTGTCCCTAACTAAATTTTTCTCGAGCCTTCATAATCTCATTCTCGACATGAACAAAACCTTATTCCACCTAACAAGGACAGTCAACGCATTGACTCCATAGGCTTCTGGCTCTATTCCTCTGCAGCCTTTACAATGTAAGTTGCTAACTATCAAGGGGCTATGGGTGCATCTCAGTGCTTCTTATGGGACAACATGTCTCCCTTAATCAAAGCACTGCCTAATGATAAGAGGATCCTGGCACAAACTTTGCAGCAAGAAGGCCTCTCTGTGGCAAAACAACAAGATGCTTGCAGCATGCCACACTGTCATAGAATCATAGAAAAGTGAACTTGGAAGGGACCTACAAGGCCATCAAGTCCCACCCCCGCTCAAGGCAGGAATACAATCAAAACATATCTGCCAGGTGATTATATAAGTTTTTCTTGAATGCTTCCAGGGTTGGAGGACTCACCAACTCCTGAGGTAACTGGTTCCACTGTTGTACTGCTCTAACAGTTAGGATGTTTTTCCTGATATTCAACCAAAATCTGGCTTCCTTTAACTTGAGCCCATTGTTGTGTGTCCTGCATCGTGGGATGACTGAGAACAGATCTTGCCCTTAGTTTCTTTCTCCACCTTTTGTAGGAGAAAATTATCAGCCACACAAGCCAGAAATTTCTTGGAAGGACCAAACTTGGCAGAATTTGTCTCCCAACATATATCTGGATAACTGAAATCTCCCATTTCTTTGAAAACCCTGCAATTTGTTTTTCAAAAGTTTCGTCCGCTTCCTCTCTTTGATTGGGTGGTCATTAGTAGACTCCAACTACCAAGTTCCTTTTGTTTTTTGCCCCAGCTAGATTGATCTAGATGCTCTCGATGGGACAGCCACTCTCCTCCTGTGTTTCTTTGCAGGAATGTGTATTTTTGGCACATACTGCAACTCCACCTCCCTTTTTATTCTCTCTGTCCTTTTTGATCAGTTTATATCCCTGTCGATGCCATCTCTGAATCTGTGGTCACCTCCCTCGCACGCCACAGCAGGCCTGGTGGAAGATGTTCATACCCACATCAAAGACCTTCACTTTGATGGTGTTGGTTTGTTCAGTGCTGAAAGGGACTATATTCTTGAAAATGTACAAAAGAAGCTTCCAGTGCCTTCATCCCTCATGTGCCCATGCCTGCATTGATGGTGCAACATGTTCTGGGTATGATGGCCTTGATGAAGGGTGGTACTCATTCCCCAGGCCTCCTATACCTCACCGTGGAGGTGAGTGGTGCCTCTCTCACCACATCTGCCTCACCACAGTCCATGTAACCAGCCAAGACAACAACCTTGCAGATCTACTTAGCCACAAGGAACACCAAGGTCATGAATGGGAGCTAGACCAAACAGTTTTGGACCGTCTGCATTCATTGGGAGACACCCAAGATAGACCTCTACTTGTCCAGAACAAACCGAAAATATAGATACAGGTGTTGGCAAGAACTCCCTTGGCAATGCCTTCATCAGACATTGTCCTAAGATACTCGCTTACCTGTTTAACTGTTCCTGCTCCTCCACAAAGTGGCTGGGACAAGGCCAGTGCCATTTTAGTAGCTCCATGGTGGCTACGTCAGCCTTGGCTCTTGACTCTGTGTCAGCTCTCCTCCAAAGTCGTCCACCTTCCTTGCCTCCCTCACCTACTCACCCAAAACAGGGCTCAGATCCTCCAACCAGATCTTCCAGCACTTCATCTTGCGGTGTGGATGATTCCGCTTCTTTGATGAATGTCCTCTATCAGGCCAGTAAGCCCTCCAGCAGGCAGGCCTACCTTTACAAGCGGAAAAAGTTTCAGTCCTTCACTTTTTCAATAGCCTGGTCACTGACTAATCCTTCTCTTCAGACAGTTTTACGTTTCCTTCTCCACCTTAAGTGCCAATGACTCTCTATGTCATTGCTCAGGGTATATCTCTCTGCTATTGTTGTACACCAATTGCCAACCTCTTCAGCCTCTCAATTTTTCAAGAATCCAACCCTCAAGTGTTTTCTTAAAGGGTTAACACATATATACCCAGATGTCCACTCTCCTCCGCCTCAGTGGTCATTGACATTATTCCTCAGACACCTCACATGGGGCCTTTTTGAGCCCCTAGCATCGGCAGATCTACGCCTTCTAACATTTAAAACTATATTTCTCATGGCAATCACCTCCACATGACATGCCAGTGAACTGGCAGCTCTACGCTCCAACTATCCCTACCTTCAATTCCACCCTGACAAAGTTCATCTCTCGATGAACATTTTTTTTTTATTCCCAAGATTGTCTCTCAGTTTTACTTCTCTCAGCCCTTGGTCCTCCCATCCTTTTCTCCATCTCCATCCACGCCTCAGGATCCTTCACACTCTAGACATCAGATATACTCTTGCCTTTATGTAGCCTGCATGCAGCCCTTTTGCCATTCTCCTTGACTGTTCATCAGCTATCAGCCCCCCTTGAAGGGGGTCCAAGTCAGCTCCCAATGTATTTCCAAGTGGGTTGCCTCTGCTCTCCAACTCTCCTATCAGGTCGGCAGTACCACAGCCCCTTCACCCGCATTCCACAAGGGCCCTCCAGGATATCTGTGCATCTGCCACCTGGTTGCAGTCATCTACCTTCAGCAACCACTACCAGCTAAATGTTCAGCAGAAGTCCAATGCCTCTTTTAGACATGCTGTACTTTCTTCTACCTTCTACAAGCCAGATTTTTAGTCACCCAGAGTGTGATTCACAGAGGCCACAAAGAAGGACAGGTTACCTACCTGTAATTGTAGTTCTTCAAGTGGTCCTCTGTGATTCACACATCCCACCCAGCCTCCCCACTGTCATGCCCTCACTCACAGCAGTGGTTGAATTAACTGAAGGGAGATCTTGGCACCAAGGTACATATACCGGGGGAGGGGCTTGTCCTAATGTGTCTTTTTCTGATTGCAAAAGCTTTAGAATATTCCAACAAGGTTCTGTGTATGTGCGTATCACTCCGAATGTGAATCACAGAGAACCACTCGTAGAACTACAATTACAGGTAGGTAAGCTTTCTTTCTCTATAGTCATTGCTGATTATTTCCTCCTTGGCATTGTGTTATCACACACTGGAATGCTTCAGACCAGCAAACTGCTAAAACTTCAGCTTTAATAGAGGTGGCCATACTTGCGGATGATCAGTTACACAAGGGCATTTGGTTGGCAGCACCTGGCTGCTACTTAGCCTCTTAATTCTTATGGAAGCAGTAAGAGTGTAAGTTTTTCACACATGGCTTTTCCATTTTGAATTTATTTTTGAAAAATAAATCATGACACAGTATAATATGTCATATTCATCTGGGGTTGTATTTACCTAATTTTCAGACCTGTGAAGGACCAGATGATTTTTGTTATGTCCCAGTACGTAAAACCAAGAAATCAAAGGGGGGTACTTTTTATTTAATTATTTTTTAAAAAATAAGTGTATTCCACCTTTCTCCTTAGAAAAGGACCCAAGGCAGCTTACAGGATTTAAAGACAATATTTAAGAACAAAACACTGAGCATACAAAGGTGACGTACATCATTAAAAGCAATATTTAAAGCTAAAAGCACTAAGTATAGATATATTAAACAGAACAACTAAATACCCATTAGAAATGGGAAATGCAAGCAATACTAAAGACACAAGTCAAAGAAGTGATGCATAAGAATCCATCTAAAAAGATCAAGATCAAGCCGGCAATTGTAGAATAGAAAGATCTTCACTTCCTCGCAGAAAGAGAACAAAGATGGGGCCAACCTAGCCTCCTGTGGGAGGGAGTTCTGCCTTGGAGCAGCGACAGATAAGATCTTCTCTTGTGTCCCCATCAAATGCACCTTTGAAGAGGGTTGGACCAAGAGAAAGGCCTTCCCTGATGATCTTAGTACCTGAGCAGGTTCATAATGGGAGACATGGTATTTGAAGTAGCTTGGGCCCAAGCTGTTTAGGGCTTTATAGGTTAAAATCAGTACTTTGAAATGTGCCTGAAAACAGATTGGCAGCTAGTGGAGCTGTTATAATGAGGGTTATGTGATCCTTGTAACCCACCTGAGTCAGCAGTCTGGTTGCTGTGTTTTGGACCTGCTGAAGTTTCCTGAAACTTTCGACAGTGCATTACAGTAATCCAACCAGGATGTAATTAAGGCATGTGTCACTGTTGCCAGATCATACTTCTCAAGAAATGTTCACAGCTGATGCACTAGTTTTAATTGTGCAAATGCATTCCTGGCCTCCATCATAACCTGGGCATCTAGGCTCAGAGATGAATCCAGGAGCACCCACCCCCAAGATCCACACCTGTGTTTTCAGAGGAAATATAACCCTATCCAGTATAGGTTGCATCCGTATTCCTTGATCTGCCTTTCAATTGACCAGGAGTACCTCTGTCTTGTCTGGTTTAAGTTTCAGTGTATTTGTCCTCATCCAGTCCATTACTGATGCCAAACACTGATCTAGAGCTGAGCTTCCTCAGATTTAGCTGGCAAGGAGAGATTTGGGTGTCATCCACATACTGGTGACACCAAAGCCCAGAACTCCAGACAGTCTCTCCCAGCAGCTTCATGTAGATGTTAAATAACATAGGAGACAAAACAGAGCCCTGAGAGACCCTGCAGGCCAGCAGCTAATCCCCTAGCGCCACCTTATGTTTTCTCCCCTCTAGGAAGGGCTGGAGCCACCATAAAACAGTGCCACCAAGTCCCATCCCAGAGAGATGGGCTAGGAAGATACTATGGTTGATAGTGTCAAAAGCAATTGAGAGGTCCAGCAGAACCAGTAGAGACACATACCATTTATCCTGTTCCTGGTGTAGGTCATCCACCAAGGCAACCAGAGCACTTTCCATCCTAAACCAGGCCTGAAGCCCAAATGAAATGGATCTAGATAGTCTGTCTCATCCAGGAACCTCTAGAGCTGAGAGGCCACGACCAGCTCTAGCACTTTTCCTCAAGAATGGAATATTAGATACTGCTTGGTAATTATTCAGTATTGTGGGATCCAAGAAGAGCTTCTTTAACAATAGTTTTACTGTTGCCTCCTTTAAGCATGATGGGATTCTACCTTATAGAAAGGAGTTTACCACTCCTACTGCACACTGAACCAGTTCCTTGCTTGCAGTTTTTATTAGCCAGGAAGGATAAGGATCCAGCAGACATGTGATAGCCCTCATCTCTCCAAGGGTCCTGACCACATCATCATGCTCCAGGAACTGAAATTCATCCATTAACATAAGGCAAGCATGACTGTATATGATACTCATGTTTATATATAAATTGATCTGTTTTGTAGGTCTGAGACATCAAAAAGTTGGAACTCATTAACTGATTCTGAACGTTCCAAAGGATCCTTGGAGTCCATTGCAGAACATGCTAGTAAGTAGCTTTCGGAATATACAGATAAAAACAATTTACTGCAAAGTTACTCTCTAATTAAATCAGTTTAAAATATGATAGCTTCTCCTATGGGCCCTTCCTCCCCCTCCTAGCAGGAATCCTTTAGGATCTGGTAGAGCACAGGCTGTAGAAACAGGGGCAAAGCAATATTTGATACTATTTCCTTAATATTTAAATATGCATTTGTATTAAAGTTTGTTATTCAAAGTAAAGAGACATTATGTGGATCTTTTGAAAGTTATGAAAAATTCCCTTAATGCAGCCTATCTCTTAAAACACCACAGAAAAGTCTCTGTTAAGAGTATGTGTTAAAGTTTTACCTGAATATTTGTATATTTATTGTGTTTAACTCAAACATTAACAAGCTAAATAGTGTATTTGGCTATTCTATTAAAAAGTTGGATATACAGTACATTTTTACAAAAAAATAGATGGCATGGTTTAATTATATTATTGAGGTTTTCTGTTATAATTGAAGTTAGCTGCCTTATTAAATAGCAAATGTAATTTTTAAAAAGTATTTCAGCTGTTTGGTTTTCATTCTCTTAAGATGCTGTCTATCATTCTGAGAGAACTGTGTCTGCATACACTAAGAAATTTGTTGAAGCAGATGTTCGGACAGAGGAACAGTCTCAAACTCCATCACCACTCCTCAAGGCCCCAAGAAAATCTAGAGCAGAGTCCAGTGATTCATCAGATAGTTTGGCTTCATCAGTTCTTTTCAAAGACTTAGGAGATGTAAGCAAACCATGCCAAGTATCACCAAGCAAGTCTGTAGATGCAGCAAGTCTTGCTGAAACAGAAGTAGCTCATAAAAGATCTGATGGCTCTGTTTTTAAAGCAGAGCAGGAGAATGTATCTTCTTTAAAGAAATATGTCTGTTCTAGGGGTGATCTGTTGGAAAAGAAGCAAACTGATTTGACTGTTGAATGTGTTCAGGAAAGAAAAGGGATACCAGAAGAGAAGTATAAAGATGAAGAAAGTGCCATATCAATCAAGTCTTCTCTTACATCAAGCAAAGGGTTGCTGAAAGAAGCTTCCTTAGTTTCAGAACAGATAAAGCCATCACATTGTAGTGATTTTGAAGGATCTTCCTTGAGAAAAGAAATGTCAAAAAATGGTATATCTCTTATGGAATATTATAATGATGATTTTGACAAACTTTCATTGTCTGTTGGAAAAATCTCTCTGTCCCAGAGAGAGAAATACACAAAAACTCCTAGAAGTATATCTACTAGTATTAGAAGTGAAGATGAAATAAGTGAATGTCTTAGTGACAGTTCTTTATCTGTGGCTGGCAGTATTCATTCAGAAAAATTATTAGAATTGAAGTCTCCAACAGAACTTGTGAAAAGGACAGAATGCAGTGATGTTGAGAGAGAACCACCTCATGTTGATACATCACTTTGGGCTTCCATTTCTAAGTCAGAAGAAGAAGAAGAAGAAGAAGAAGAAGAAGAAGAAGCTTTGGTAGATTTCAGCATTGGTGACAGAGTTCTTGTAAGTAATGTCCAGCCTGGGACATTAAGATTCAAGGGGCAGACAAGTTTTGCTAAAGGTTTTTGGGCTGGTGTAGAGTTGGATGAGCCTGAAGGAAACAATGATGGTGCTTATAATGGCATTTGTTACTTTGATTGTAAAGACAAACATGGCATTTTTGCTCCACCTCAAAAAATATCTCACATTTTAGAAGATTTTGATTACATAGTCTCAAATGAAGACTCTTTCTCCAAATGTAAATTAGATCACCATAAAACAACACAAGACAGAAACATGTCTGAAGAAGAGGAGGAAAACAGAGGAAGAATTGCAATTGAGAAATTCTCACAGCATAAGTCTCTAAAAGACATGTCTTCTGTAGAGGGATCACTTGCATCTGGAGATAACATAAAACCCACTTCTCAAAGAAACCATATGACAGATATTAGTTCTGCTGAAGAACTTGATGAAGAAACAAATATTGTTGATTCCCTAAAGTCTTCTGTAGATGATGACAATATCTTATCTGCCTCAGTTTCTCACGCCCTTAGAGAGGCATCTGCTGTTGCTATAGAAGAGACTTTGGACCACATCTTCCATGACAAATGGAAGCACCAACAACTTTCATGGCAGGAATATACAGAAAAGTCAGATGGCCCTTCTTCTGGAGTTTTGGAGAGGTCATCCACTCCCCTCTTGGACTTGCTAACAAAAGAAAGAATCCATTTAGAAGCACAACTGAGAATCCCATCCCAAGAGGGGGCAGAACTGATAAATCAAAAGGAAAAAGTTACCTTGCTGGCTGACAGTCTCCTTCAAGCTTTTGTGAAAGACACAGTCAATCATCTGCAACAAATCAAGAAGGTCAGAAATGAGAAAATTCAGTTCAGCAACAGAGAATTTTATGCTGTTCAAGAGAATTTGACAGCTAATGAGCTGCAGAGTATTTTCATCAGTTCTGAAATGGATGATGGAGAAGAAGTATCCTCTCCAGAGCTATGTCTGAGGCCTGTAAGTACAATTTTCTTTAAAGACTTTAGATGCTAACATTGTGGTGATGCTTCAGCTACAAAGTGTGAACAGCCGTAACTTTATGGATTACTTCTTGTGGCAACCCTTCCTGCTTGATCTCCATTGTAATATACTTTGTGGTAGAAACTGTTTCATTTCTATAACTAGAATGGTTAATGGATTTGACTAGCAGACAGTCATGCTTATCACATATTGTTCTGGAGCTTTGGTGTTTCACAAGTGGTTTGTCATTGCACTTGTAGGTGTAGGTTGCTTCTGAGAGAAACAAGTCTAAAGCCCTCCATGGGCTCACAGAACTAGTTCCAACATTTGAATCATGACCATTTGGTTTTCGTTTTTGTGAAATGTATGAGCATGAAATTTCACATACAAATGGTGTTTGCTTACAGATAGAATTAAAAAGCAGCAAAGATTGCCCAGCAAAAGCAAATGGGCTTAAAGAAGTTCTGATAATTCTGATAAGTGATTTCCATTTGCCTGTTCAAATTGTAGCCGCTTCTGCTACAGTAGTAACTTTAGATTTTGTTGATACTATTGCAGTCAGTCTTACTGTAATTTCTTCATATTTACAACTTCTCAACACTGTTCTCAGAATGAGAATATATCTATATAATTTTGATGCATTTTCCTCTTGCCTTTCTGTGTGTCATCACATCATTCTATACAGTGGGATCTCGACTTACGAACGACCCTACTTACGAACAATTCAACTTACGAAGCCGCCCTATAGGGGAAATAAGGACTCGACATACAAACTTCCCTCGAGTTACGTACAGGGGAAAAAGTCCCCCCTCCCTCCCCTTAGAGGCTTCTGAAGGGGAAAAAAGGGTCAGAAACTTAAAAATAAATAAAAAAAAGTCACTTACCAGGCCTTGGTAGCCCCCAAACAGCAGGAAAAAGAGCAGGAAACAGCTAAAAGCCCACACCAGAAGGGAGCCTGGCAGCCATTTTGTGCTTTCCCCCCCTGCACCCTCCTCTCCCCGCCTATCAGCTGATGGGCTGGCTCTGAAGAGGCTTGGGGAGGCTTGCTCAGCACCTAAAAAGCCTGCCTGTGTGTCTTTGTGCTGAAAAAATCAGCACAACATGCTTTAAAACATGATTTAAAATTGGCTTTGTTGGAAAAAAAAGATTACTAAAGTGCTTTGCAAACTGTTCCCTGCCTTCCTCCTCGTTTCCTGAACCTAAGGGAAAAAAAGAAAAAAATATCCCCCTCTAGTGGCAGAAGGCGGAATAGCAGCTTCCCATTAGTTTCTATGGACGGAAAACAGCAGATACAGATTAAATGGTTTTCAATGCATTTCTATGGGAAATGCAGAGTCGACCTAAGAACTTTTCGACTTACAAACTGCCTTTCAATACGGATTAAGTTCGTAAGTTGAGACCCCACTGTATTCACTTATTTAGAAACAGCAGGTATTATGAAACAACTTACTTTTACTTCAGTCAGGCTATCATAATTAGGCCATTCTGATACATCAGCAGGCAACACACTAGAGATAACCAAAGCTCACTGTTTGCTCCTCCCTGTTGCTTTCTGCTAACCATTCCCTCTCTAAACATGTAATTAATGACAAGAGCAAGGAGGAAGAGCTGTTGACATTGTTCTTGTTTCCTGCTCCTGAGGAACAGCACAGATGGAGTCGAGAGGAAGAAGAAATGAATTAGCAGCAGTGACAGTGTGAAAAATGCAAGTTCCTATCTTGCTTGGGGCTTTCAGACTCTAGAACTAATGCTGCTTGGGTGGTAGCAAGCTCATTACATCTGCTGTTAACAGAGGGATTAGGAGACTGACCCATCTCATTGTCTGCTTAGGGAACATCTGAATTTGCATTGAAGGCTATACTTTTTCTACTCTAGAGTAGAAGTGAGAGCTCCTTATATATATGAACAAGAAACTCACTTTTGTACATATCTGTGACAGGGCAGTAACATATCTAACCTAAAACTCAATAGCCAATATCCTATTTTCCAATCCCAACTGGAATAGATCCTTTATAGGGTGGGATTTCTTAGGTGTTGAAAACTCACAATTCAGGAATTGATTCAGATTTTCTCCTATTAGGTGGGTCTAGCAGCAGATTACTGGATAAAATAGGGCAAAGATAGCAGTTCCTGCTTTTTTTCTAACTTTTGTGTTACTTTGTGTGGAAATATTTTTGAACTTTTTTTAATCTGCCAATTTTAATACATTATGACAATAGAACGCTGTATGAGAGCACTGATGTTTAATCCACTGTAAATATTGTAGGGTTGAGTTGGGACTGACCCTGTTTTTTATTTCCAATCCAATTTCATCACATAAAATTCCCAGCCCTAATTAAATTTCAGGACCAAGCAAAAGCCTTGTACTTCATTGCTTTGTACACATAGGCACTATGTTCTTAAGTGTGTGTGTTGAATTGCACGGACTAAAAGAAAGGTTACCTCCTGTCTTTGCTCCTGCCTCTTGTTTCTAGGTAGATATGCTGCTGACCAATCATAGTTCCACACAAGTCTTGGATTTCTCCATGGATTCCACTAAAAATTCTGCATTTTGATGGGCACCTCCCACTCTCATCCAGAATGTCCTATTGTTAATAGTCATGCTCAGCCCTTGTAAACTCAAACCTGTGACTTCCTTTATGGAGTCAATCCAACTCTTATTTGTTCTTCCTGTTTTCTGCTGCCTTAATCTATGGCCATTGAAAGAAATAAGGATTACCCACTTGATGCCTCATAATTGTATATATAAAAATGTGTAACATAGTCCAGACAAGGGTGCATGCAGCTCTCAAGTGAAAATCACCTTCTTGTTGTTGTACAGGAAAGCCCTGTGTTTGGTGCCAGTGGACAGGAGGAGCTTGCAAAGCGACTGGCAGAACTGGAACTCAGCCGGGAGTTTCTGAGTGTGTTAGGAGATGACCAAGATTGGTTTGATGAAGACTTTGGCTTAAGTTCTCGCAAACTTCCTCAGAAACAAGCTGGAGAATCAGCTGTACTACCTAAAATAGAGCCACCCAAAGTGCCAACCAAGCCATGTGAAGAACCCTTATCTGTCCCACACACTGTAGGAGAGGTGGAGGACTTGGTGCATGCAGCAGCGGAGGAATTATGGAAATGCAAAGAGATGGGGCGTGATCTTCAGACTACCAGCCTTCTCAGAGAAAAAAGCAATTCATCCAGTGACGATGACATTGAAGCTGTTAGTAAACAAATCTACAAAAAGGTACATCTAAAAGTGGTAGAAGATAGGGAAGCCCAGTCTTTTGAAAAAAATAAAAATTCCGATGTTGTTTGAAGGATGCCTTCAGAATGCACTACCTTCCTCCACTACCCAGGAAAAGGCATATAATCTGGAATCTTTGCCTTGTTTTTGGAGTCCATAGCTCCTCACTTCCAGTTTTATTTATTGGCTTGTCCAGGATAGAGTTAGCTGCTTCTTACAACACTTCGTTATTGTTACTACATTTTAATAATTTCTAAATTTACTGTAACATACAGCTCTGCTCTCACCTGTCCGTCACAGCTGGGCAGGGGAACATCAGCCAATGAGAGGACGGAGGGTGGTGCAGAAGGGGGAGGAGCTGGATTATATAAGGGGGTGTGTGATGTGTGAGGGAGAGAATTCTTGAGGGAGTTTTTTGGAGTTTGGGTGATGAGATAAATTGTTTGAGAGAGAGAGAGAGAGATTTGTGAGAGATAGTCAGTGAAGGAAAAGTCTGTGTGAGGTACATTAAATGAAAAACTTGATTTACAACTTGATTTACTACCTGTGATTTACTCCCTTTTATTTTGTATAAATCAATAAACAACTTATTTGTTTGAAAGAAACACTTGTCCTTTTTGAGTGTTAAGGATAGGTTGGTGGCAGCAGTTTGAAGAAGAGTAGTGAGCACTCTGGGAAGCCTGAGTTGACAGAGGCTTCAGAGTGGCCCGCTACATTTACTTCCTCAGATTTTTAGTTCTTTGGCTTTTATTTTGCCTTTATTTTATTCTGCCAGTTTTGAAGAGGAAAGGGGAAAACACTTCTTCCCCATCACTCTCTTTTTTCCAATATATTCTGCTAGTTATTTTCATCTAGTAGTTTCTTTCTTATGAGCTTCAGAAAATAAGACTATTATATAGATTATTCTAGCAAGGTAGTCACATCAGACTTTTCATTTCAACAGCAACAAAAAAAGCTGTCAGTGACCTAGTGTATGGCATCCCCATCTGAATCACTGCATATAATCCTGAAGTTGAAAAAATACAATCCAACTTTTTTGCTCTGTATTTTGGTCTTCCCCAGTTGTGTAGCCTATGCAGCCTTGTGCCTTGAAGTAGGGGTAGGCCGATTGGAAAGTAAAGCTTGGACTCAGTCCCTGAAGGGCTTAGATTACTTTTTTCAACAGATCAGCTGGGATATACCCACTATATGCTGCTAAATTCCCGCCACAGTCAGTGGCAATCTTTCATCCAACAAAAAATTAGGTCCATAGGCATCTTCCCTGAACATATTATGATGCTTGGGCAGAGCGGTCTTAACCGACCAGATAGGCAGGATATAAAATACATAAATAAATAAATAAAATAAACAGGCCCTAAGAGCTCTCACCCAGAGGCTACATGACATAGAAAAGAAGGAACTCTTTCCCCAGACAAACAGAAGGTGCTCCCCTTTGTCACATGGTATTTTTCCACCATATAAGACCCCTGCAGGCTACCTAACCTCACTCTGTTCACCGCAGGCCTGCTGAGTACAGATGCTGGCTAGACTGAATGTGCTCCCCTCAGCCCTTTTTCAGGGCAGATTTAAGGGATTTCCACGCCAAGAAGATTCCCACTCCAATATAGTGGACAAAGGAGAGTGATGGGGAAGAAGTGTTTTCCCCTTTCCTCTTCAAAACCGGCAGAATAAAATAAAGGTAAAATAAAAGCCAAATAACTAAAAATCTGAGGAAGTAAATTTAGAAATTATTATGGGTCCCTGAATTTCTTGTGCATACACTTTTATACTGAAAAAATCAGGAATAACCTAATCTGCCCAATCAGGAATAACTTAATCTGGCTATCCTTCCAGTTGGTTAGTAAAATACTGCCAACTGTAGTACTTTACAGACCATAACCCTTATACCACAGCACAAGTAGGAAAGTTTTTCCTAGCTGCAATGTGTAAGACGGTGGCGTTTGTCCTGATTACCAAATCTCTCAATGCGCTGTAGTCCCTTTCATTGTTTTTACTGCATACTCTTTTTCGCTGTGGGTCATATGACCACAATAAATTTATTTTTATTTGTAGTTTGTATTTGTATTTGACCTAGTGTATTCTAACATTAATCATCATTACGGTTCAAACGCTGTTGTACACGCTGGCTCACTCCTCCCTCAGGGTACATTTTGTTCATTTTCTGTCAAGTTTTCAATATGTTTAGTGCTAGGATTGACACAAAGGGTATCTTATACTTGTGGAGGGGTGAGTAGTAGTAGGAGAAGTTGGAAGATGGAACATTAGTGGAGGGGGAATTCTAGAAACTATCTCCTCAGAGAAAACCACTTTCCATGTTCAGAATCATTGCCTCCAATAGTTGTATTCATTATACAGGCAAAATTAAAGTTCAGGGAATGTAATGAATGTCTTGCAAGAATAAGCATCATGCTGATTTTTGAATGCTAACCATTCTTTTACTTATGTTTTGCCAAGGTTATTTTTGACTTAACAGAAGAGATGTTTGGAGAGATCTTTGCAGAAGATCCAAATTTGAACCAGCCACTATGGATGAAACCCTGCCGGATTACTTCTGGTTACTTTCGACAAGTAAAAGATCCCAGTGATCTTGAGGAAATTAAGGTAAGAAAGGCTTGTCATGAAATGGTGAACTGCTGCGCTTCATCTGCTAGTCGGAAAAGTTGCATAAAACCAAATAATAGTCTTATCTGAGGCAGAATTATTAGATTCACTACCTTGGAGTTTTGAAGGAAATATAGAGATAAATTTTTAGAGATTAAAAAATGCTTTTCTGCCATTTCTTAAACAGAATCTCAATATTTCCAGATTAGATGTGTTGTTCCTGGAATTAAAAAAAAGGAGGAAACATGTAGGATATTCTGTTATAAATGTCATATCCAGCAATATATTCTTGCTAGAGATTTTATTTATTGCTTTGATTTATATATCACCCTATTGGTGCCCAAGCACTACTCTGGGCAGTTAACAAGGAATTAAAACAAATGGAACAATAAAAAATAAATACAACATAAATAGCAAAAAACGTTGTCTAAAACTAAACAATGGCACAAACCAGTCTTCAAAATGAAGCAAGACTGAAGGTGAAATATTCAATTAAGGGCAATGTGAAAGGGCTCCCTATAGTGTTTTTAACTGTCTCCTAAATAAGTACAGGGGAGGGAGTAAGGTGTAGCTCCTCTGGGAGTAGATTCCATAACGTCGGTACCACTGCCAAGAAGGCCCTACCTCTAGTAGAGTACTTTTGGGCCTCTCCCGAGGAGCCTGGCCTGAGAATATGTATTCAGTTGGGCTGATGACATTGGGGAAAGATGCTCCAACAGATAATGTGGTCCTAAATCATGAAGGGACGTGGTGGCGCTGCGGGCTAAACCGCAGAAGCCCGTGATGCAGGGTCAGAAGACCAGCAGTCGTAAGATTGAATCCATGCGACGGAGTGAGCGCCCGTCGCTTGTCCCAGCTCCCGCCAACCTAGCGGTTCGAAAGCATGCAAATGCAAGTAGATAAATAGGGACCACCTCGGTGGGAAGGTAACAGCGTTCCATGTCTAAGTCGCACTGGCCATGTGACCACGGAAGATTGTCTTCGGACAAAACGCTGGCTCTATGGCTTGGAAACGGGGATGAGCACCGCCCCCTAGAGTCGAACACGACTGGACAAAAATTGTCAAGGGGAACCTTTACCTTAAATCATGAAGGGCTTTATACGTGAGTGTCAGAACTTTGAACCTGATCTGGGACACAACAGATAACCAGTGGAGGCTGGCCAGCACTGGGATGAAGTGATCAAATTTGCTGGTGTAAGCAAATTTGATCACGAATACATTGCTCAAATTTGCTTACACCAGCTCATCTGGCCACTGCATTCTGGATCTGCTGTAGTCTCTGGGTCAGTCTCTCAAATCCCATGTAGAGAGCATTGTAATAGTCAGTCCAGGAGATGACCAATGACTACACCAAAGTCCTGAGGGAGCCTGTGTAAATAGGGGCGGAGCTGGGTGATAAGCCTAAACTGATTACAAGGCAATTTGAACGCA
Source organism: Pogona vitticeps (assembly GCF_051106095.1). Classification (NCBI taxonomy): domain Eukaryota; kingdom Metazoa; phylum Chordata; class Lepidosauria; order Squamata; family Agamidae; genus Pogona; species Pogona vitticeps. The sequence continues at coordinate 117,780,276 of NC_135786.1, forward strand.
GATGCAATCTGGGAATCCCAAGGAAGAACCAAATCCAAAAGGATGTCCAAATTATGAACTAGACCTATAAACAGGAGGGCAGTTTTCTCTCTGTAGAAATGATGCCATAAACATGAAATACATCTTTTAAATATATGCTTGTTCATTCTTATCTTATTTGCCCTAGAATTTCATAGCAACAGAGGTGCTAAAGCTCTTGAATTTGAGAAAGGAACCAAACAACAAAACAGACTGGCAGAAAATGATGAAATTTGGACGCAAAAAAAGGGACAGAGTAGATCATATACTGGTCAGTAGATTTCTTAAAATTCTACTTTATATCTGGAAATTAGTAGCTGGCAGCATTTCTCATTAGATCTCAAGGGGAGAAATAGAAATTTGATCTTTGTATCAACAATAATTTGTCTTTTGTGCTTTGTTTGGAAATGTGCAGTGAAATTGTTTTATTTCTTTTGTTTCACATTCTTTTAGTGGTGCCTCGTTTTCCCCCCAAAATTTTCATCTACTACTCCTTTTGTTTTACATGAAAGGAAAAGCCTCGTTTGGGTTTCCCACTCAGGTTTCCTCATTCACGTTTTCTGGCACTCTAGGAGTCCTAAAGTACTCTTATAACCTTAAACATTCACCCCAAAATCAGCTGCCCAAAAAGGGGGCAAAGAGGGGAAAGATCCAAGATAGAGGAACAGCAATCAGTCAGCAATCCAAGATGGAAGGCAGCACAAACATAGCACACAGTAATCCCACAAGGAACAAATGAAACAAAGAGTACACCTCACTGGGTTACAACTCCTTTTTTTTGTTGTTTAGTCATTAAGTCGTGTCCAAACTCTTCATGACCCCATGGATCAGAGCATGCTAGGCCCTCCTGTCTACCACTGCCTCCCGGAGTTGGGTCAAATTCATGTTGGTAGCTTTGGTGACACTGTCCAACAATCTCGTCCTCTGTTGTCCCCTTCTTCTCTTGCCTTCACACTTTCCCAACATCAAGGTCTTTTCCAGGGAGTCTTCTCTTCTCATGAGATGGCCAAAGTATTGGAGCCTCAGCTTCAGGATCTGTCCTTCCAGTGAGCAATCGGGGTTGATTTCCTTCAAAATGGATAGGTTTGTTCTCTTTGCAATCCAGGGGACTCTCAAGAGCCTCCTCCAGCACCACAATTCAAAAGCATCAATTCTTTGGCGGTCGGCCTTCTTTATGGTCCAGCTCTCACTTCCATGCATCGCTACTGGAAAAACCATAGATTGGACTATGAGGACCTTTGTAGGCAAGGTGATGTCTCTGCTTTTTAAGATGCTGTCTAGGTTTGTCATCATTTCCTCGCCAGAAGCAGACGTCTTTTAATTTTGTGGTTGCTGTACTTCTGGGAGTTCTCGGTCCACATACTGCTGAAGCCTACCTTGTAGAATTTTGAGCATAACCTTGCTAGTGTATGAAATGAGTGGAATTGTACAGTAGTTCTCCTTTTTAGAAATTAAAAATTCCTATTCCTCCCAGACATTCCAATTGGGTGGTGACAGGTCTTGCGAAGCTGTTGAAGCAACCTAACAAGGGTTTACACAAAAAGGGAACGCAAAAGAATCTTAAAACTTCATGTACCTCTTTGGTAAACATGAACCTTTTTTTTAAAGGCTCTCTTTCAGCAGTCACGAAAATAATAAATATTAAACAAAAAAGAGCCCCTTTCATGTTTTGGACCTTTGGTTTAAACACAGAAGTCCCATCCCTAGTACTTATCCATCTATGCTATAGTTATGGATATGCTTCAACCAAAAACAAGCATCTTTAAATCCCACTATTTTCAATGGATTGTATTCACTGACTTCATGCTTAAACACAGACTTGCTTTTTTGTAAGCTTCATATATGGAAAATACCAAACATTTGCTGGTTTTGACCTGGTGTTTTGCTTCTCTGCTTGCCCAGTTATTTTGTATGGAAAGAGAGATGCGGGAACTTGACCGCTTCAGCTGATTCTGTCCTATTGAGTGCCACTGGCAGATAATAGTCAAGGAAGTCCCTCCCATCTTTTCCTGCACCTGTGCCAGTAAGTCTGAGAGTTTGCTGATTTTGCCCTGCTTGGCCATTAAGCTGCCAAAACACTACCCAGATTCCCTTCCAATTTTGTAGCTAAGGGAAGAGCAGAACTGCCATACCGTTTGCAGGTCAATCCCCAGCCATTTTTGTAGTTTCAAAGCTGGGAGAAAATCTTGTCATTTGTCAGAATATCCAGAGGGTGGTAACACTCTTACCAGGACAAGCAGAGTGAATGTAACTGTTAAATGCTGTCAGAAGGGTTCTCTTTTTACAGTGACAACGGAATAGCTTTTGTGATAGTAGAAAAATTCTTTGTCATGGTCTCTGTTATTCATATAAATGAGTTTTATGCCTCTGTGAAACACTCCACAGAACTTTCCAGAGCTAAGAGCCTCGAAGCCTTTTCCCTCTGCCCATATTGCTCATGCTCCACATATGTACCTCAGTCCCTTTTTGTCCACCGCAACAATAGCATATAAGGTTCACACTACAGCTTAGAAAAAGAAAGTATTTACAAATATGCTTGTTTTAATTACATTATCTTCTTTGTGTTCTCTGATTTCATTGTTATGCCTAAAAATAAGTTAGTATGTTTTTTTGTCATCCCTTACCTTTCCCCCCCCTTCTCTCATCACAGTTATACTTTAACAGTTTTTCTTCTGTGTTTTTTGGCCTCAGTGGCTTTAATGAAATAATGTTTTGGCTGTGGACAAAAAGTAATTCATGCAGATCGTTATGATCAATGTTTGTGCTGCTTAGGAGAAGGGCATTTGACCAAAAATTGTTCATTCTGCAGAGGCTTTACTAAAGTTATGTTAAAGGTCAGTCATGACTTAAAGTCAGTCATGACTTAAAGAATTGCTGGATAGCTCAGTTGTTTAAGTATCTGGTTACAGAGCCAGAGGTTGGGAGTTGAATTCTTGACAGGGGATGGACTCAGTGATCCATAGGGCCCCTTCCAGCTCTGCAGTTCTAAGATGCTGATGGGAGAAATCACTGATTTACTAATGAAAAAATACTCAACTAGACTCCGAAACAAACTAAAATGTACCCTGCATGAAAAATTGCCATCAGTTACAGATACTTCAATTTTGAAGGGTGAAAATGGTCCTTCAATATAAAAAATGATTGACATCAAAAACTACGTGCCGGTCAAAAAAAAAAAAAAAGGAAGAGTACCAATCAGTAATAAGGACTCTGACAAATCAAAGAAACCAAAGGGAAAAGATAAAGCTTCAAAGCCATTGCAGTTGCAATCAATAGTGGTTCTAGTAAAGACTTACTGTTGATTTGCAGAAAGAACCTCATACTGCTGGTTCTATATCAGATGAAGAAGACAACAGACAGTTGGCACAAAAGACAAGAAATTCCCTAAGTCAAAACCTTCCCAAATTAATAAACGTTTGACATTGAGATAACCTTTGCAATAGTGAAGATGTTGAACATCCGATTCTGACACAGCACAACAAATACCAATTTCACAGTCGAAACTGAAATTGACAACACAATGGAAACCATCAGTACCATCTTTGAATTCAGTCTTGCTTCCACTATTTCATTAGCTATCATACTTACCAATGTTCTCCCGCAGTATCTGGCCTATGTTTTGACACTGGGTCCATCAGAACCAAATTTGAAAACACCACTGAATACATCTGCAGAGAACAAAACCATGGAAACCAGTTCATCAGAATCAGAAGATGATTGACAGTATTCTGTAGAATCTCCTTCCCTACAGTGGTGCCTTGCTTAACGGGCACCCCATTTAACGACGAAATCGCATAGCGATGAAGATTTTGCGATCACTTTTGCAATCACTTTGCGATGGTCTGAATGGGGTTTTTTCGCTTTGCAATGATCGGTTCCCTGTTTCGCTTACCGATCATCGCAAAGCGATGATTTTCCCCCAGCTGAGCGGCGGTTCCAAAATGGCCACCGGGTAAAGAAATGGCCACCCACTGTGTTTAGGGACGGATTCTTTGCTTACCGGGCAGCAAAAATGGCCGCCGTATGGAGGATCTTCGCTTAAAGGTCAGTTTTAAGCCCATAGGAATGCATTGAAGGGGTTTCAATGCATTCCTATGGGCTTTTTAAAATCGCATAGCGACGAAATCGCTTAGCAGCGATTTTAGCTGCACCGATTAACGTCGCTATGCAAGGCACCACTGTATTTGTATCCTCCCCGGATTCAGATGTGGGAGATGCAACACCTTTGTCATCTTCAGAAGACCTTACAAGTTGCAGTGAATTGTCAGAATGGCAACATCATTTCAGTTGCACATAAATAAACCAAAACAAACTGCAAAGACTTAAAATTTACAAGAATACAAATTAATTCAAATTTACCAGTAAAAAATGTCAGTGTTACAAACACTGACATATCTCTTAATGCTGTCATGGCAAAAACTATCTACAGTACCACCCAAGTCAAGGTGCATAATGTATTCTCAAAGGCTTTCACGGACGGGATCCGATGGTTGTTGTGAGTTTTCTGGACTCTTTAGCCGTGTTCTTAAGGTTTTTCTTCCTAACGTTCTGACTCCTGTCCTCTGAAGATGCTGGCCACAGAGACTGGCAAAACGTTAGGAAGAAAAACCTTGAGAACACGGCTAAACAGCCTGGAAAAGCCACAACAACCATCAAGGTGTATAGAAAATCTGAAAATAAAATCCAAGCTGAAGGTATAAATGTCTTGTTCAAACATCCATTGCCAAATTCCATTATTTTTGAAACAACACAAACAAAAATTAGAGGAAGGTCACAAGCAACAACTGCCAATAAAGAAGGAAAGAAACCAGATCTTATACTCAACAGCTGCCTTGGAAATGAGAATTTCAAATTACCAGACAGCTATGTGGGCATACAAACAATTTATTTGTGAGAAATTCCAGCCTATAATAGCAAGCCTGTCAGAATATCAGAAGTCATTAACAATATCTTTTATTTTATTTGTTTCTTTTCATTTTGAATAAAAACATAAAATCATATAAACATTGAATAAGCATTAACAAACATCCACTAAACATAGTGCCCTCACTCACTGGGACCTGTTGGGGGTTGCAACCATTTACCTCTATGGACGTTTCCAAACTAACTTACAATTTTTTTCTTTTATCCTTATTGACATAGGGTTCATAATTATAATTACCATATAATTTTCCAAACATGTACCTGTTTCTTGCCCTAGATCATATTCCCATAGCATTTTAAGTAAATACTCATTTTCTTATGTTTGTAAATTTGTAATATTTTGTAAATTTTATTTACTGTCCCTTTTGTTACCTTATCTTAAACTGAATTTTCCTTTTGTAATATAATCTCTTCAAATTTCATGAATTCCCTACATTTACCATTTCTTCTTATCCATACATTTGCCCATTGCTCTAACTCAATAATATTTTCTCTATTCCTGTCACTCTTTTTACTTGCTCTTTATTTCCTAATTTTTCTAACCAATCCTTTAACTTGTCTCTTTCTTAATAAATTTGCAATCCATCCTTTCAGTTTTTCTGGAAATTTGTCCGCCAGTAGATGTAATGGAGAAACTGGTGGAATAAATTTTTCTGTTCCAGATTAAAAGCATATTTCTAAAAAAAAGATTTTCTGTATTTTTACTATATTTTATTATCTTGTACAAAAATATTTATGGGGTTTAAATATAATTAATGTATGTCCATATCCAGCCAAATTATTTTATTAGATTGAATTATCATATCTGTCCTACTTTGAGCACATCATGAGACAGAATTCTCTGGAAAAGAAAATAATGCTGGGAAACATTGAATGCAGTAGGAAAAGAGACCAAACACAAGATGGATAGACTCTCTAAACTCATGACTTTATCTTTACAAGAGTTGAGCAGTGCTGTTGAGAACAGGACATTCTGGAAACTGTTCATTTTTAGGGTTGCCTGCGGGCTAAACTGCAGAAGCCTGTGCTGCAGGGTCAGAAGACCAAGCAGTCGTAAGATCGAATCCACGCAACGGAGTGAGCACCCGTCGCTTGTCCCAGCTCCCGCCAACCTAGTGGTTCGAAAGCATGCAAATGCAAGTAGATAAATAGGGACCACCTCGTTGGGAAGGTAACAGCATTCCGTGTCTAAGTTGCACTGGCCATGTGACCACGGAAGATTGTCTTCGGACAAACGCTGGCTCTATGGCTTGGAAACGGGGATGAGCATCGCCCCCTAGAGTTGAACACGACTGGACAAAAATTGTCAAGGGGAACCTTTACCTTTACCTAAGAAGGAGGCAACTTGATGGGACATAACAACAGCAGCAGGAACAACAACATAATATCTAGCATATGTCTTAACTCAGTGGTTCTTAACTTTGGGTAACCCAGGTGTTCTTGGACTGTAAGTCCCAGAAGCCCCAACTAGCATAGCTGGTGGTGAAGGCTTCTGGGAATTGCAGTCCAAGAACACCTGGATTACCCAAGGTTAAGAACCACTGTCTTAATTGACTAGCTATCTGGTATCACCTCAAATTAGGAAGTTCTGGCCATGAAAGCCTTCGAGCATACACCCAGATGGTGACTTTACAGTCAAGTCTGCTACTTTTGGAAAAAACAAAAGGAGATTGGTTCATAGTCATAGACTTAAAGGATGTATACTTCCACATTTCCATACAACCAGAACACCTTACAATTTGCAATGGGACAGAAGATTTACCAAATCAAGATGTTTCCCTTTGGTCTATCAACAGTTCCAAGACTGTTCATGAAATGTACGGCACCAGTGGCAACTGACCTTCAAAGAAGGGGTATCGCTATCTTCCTGTACATAAACAACTGGTTGCTGGTGGCAGACATTAAACCACTGGTTCTTAACCTTGGGTTACTCAGGAGTTTTGGACTGCAACTCCCAGAAGCCTTCACCACCAGCTGTCCTGACTGGGGTTTCTGGGAGTTGCAGTTCAAAAGCATCCGAGTAACAAAGGTTAAGAACCACTGCATTAAACCACTCTTTCAGAGAATGTAGAATTTATTCTTCAGAGTCTATTGGATCTTGGTCTCAAAATAAACATGAAAAATCCCATCTTCTACCTTGTCAAACAATTCAATATATGTATTCACGAAGGCTTTCACAGCTGGGATCTAATGGTTGTTGTGAGTTTTTTTCCTCTGAAAATGCTGGCCACAGAGACTGGCGAAGAACAACCTTCAGAACACGGCCAAAGAGCCCGAAAAACCCACAACAACCAATTCAATATATGCCCTGTTTCCCCAAAAATAAGACCTAACCTGAAAATAAGCCCTAGTATGATTTTTCAGGGTGCTCGTAATATAAGCCCTACCCACAAAATAAGCCCCAGTTAAGTGAAATCTTGCCCTCCACCATTGTGCAGCATTGTGCAGCAACCAGAAGATGACATGACTGTAAAATAAAACATCCCCTGAAAATAAGCCCTAAAGTGTTTTTGTAGCAAAAATTAATATAAGACCCTGTCTTGTTTTCATGGAAACACGGTAGGTACTGTTCTCAATTCTGTAACAGCAAGAAAATTATTCAGTTAGCAAGATTTGTGTTTCAACAACAACAACAGTACATTCAAGTTAAAAAATATATTTAGCTTGATGGCATCCACAACATCATGCCAGAATAAGAATGAGGCTCATACTGGTCAGCTACAACAACAAAAGAGACTCACACTACAAGAGATTTGCTTGTTTTGTCATACTGCTATAGTGGTGGAGAAGAAGAGAACATTTTGAAGTGGGAATACCTTTTCAGCAGCTTCAGCCATCCATCTGTGCAACAACAGACATAAGCAAGACTGGACAGGGAGCTTATTGTTCCCCAGAAGCCTTCCACTAAATGGTTATAAATGGAAAAATGCATAGATTATTCAACATCAATTAATGGGAGTAGTGCTCCAGCATCATTACAGGAGTAGTGTTCCAGCATCATTTTCTATTACACTTGAAAGAATTGGGCTTGTTAATGTCATCTTTAAAAGTATATTTACCTGCAGCAGTAGCACACCGATCTGAGGATCATCCATCTCCAAAATTATTCAGAAATCCTACTCTTTAAAAATTCTCGAAAGGTTTAAGTAATGCCTACCCTGATACAAAAATTCCTCCAATATCTTTATCAATGGCAGAGTTAACAAAGTCTCCCTTTGAACCTATGGCAATGGCAGATTTGAGAGTAACATTCAAAACAGTATTCTTAATTGCTTTGCATCTGCAAGAACTAACGAAGAAGGAAGTAAAAACACATCTTTTAAGATTAGCATTTGATGTCTAGCCTGCCCTGATGTATTTTTTGTAATCTTTCTCCTTGCTGATTTTAATGTACAGTGGTACCTCGCAAGACGATTATCCCGCAAAATGCCGAATCCGCATGATGTTTTGCGATCGCCATTGCGCTTCGCAAAACAGTGTTTCCTATGGGTGATTTTTGCTATACGATGTTTCGGTCCATGCTTCGCAAGACTTTTTTTTCCGGGACCGATGCTTCGCAAGATGACGATTTTAACAGCTGATCGGCGGCTTTGCAAAATGGCTTCCCTATGGGTGATCTTCGCAAAACGGGTGTTTTCAGGACCGATGCTTCGCAAGACAGCGATTCTACAGCTGATTGGTGCTTCACCAAATGGCTTCCCTATGGGCAGTTTTCTCACAACCACGACTGTTTTCCCCATTGGAACGCATTAAATGGATTTCAATGCATTCCAATGGGAAAACGCTTTTTGCAAAACGATGTTTTTGCTAAACAGCGATTTCAGTGGAACGGATTAACATTGTCTTGCAGGGCACCACTGATATATGAATACTGTCATAGCTAGACTAAACCCATAAAACATGGCGTGAATATAGTAATTGACAAGTGCTAGTTATAGCAGTACTTTCATAAATTCGCTTTAAATGACCACATAGTTGGCAATTTTTACTGTTTTCAGTTCCCTTCTAGTATGATGTTGCAGAAAGGGTGCTGTAGCCTTTTACAATTAGCTTTTATAGAGAATTACATGCTTATCTTAAATGATTATATGGATGCACATTTAATTGTAGTATCCCTTCTCTCCACTTCTAAATTCTAAGGTGCAGGAATTACACGAGGAAGAAGCTCAGTGGGTGAATTATGATGAAGATGAGCTATATGTGAAGATGAAACTGGCAGATGGAATTTTTGAGGCCTTAATTAGGGAGACTATTGAAGTCCTTAACCAGATCAACGAGAAACAGAAGCTGCTGCTTGTGTGACATCAGTGCTATACCTTTGTAATAGCAATGCTAAGTAGTGGATATAATGTGATTTTAAAATGGATTGAGACTAGAAAATGTTATTTTAGCTCTCCTTTCCCATGCTGCCTTTGGAGACTAAACACTGGAATGCCTGAATATATTTTCCCATATCCCTTAGTTTTGTTCTATTCTTCTATTTATTTCTGTATTTCCAGCTCAAAATGTGGACCTAGCTAGTGGTTCTGGATTAGTGCAAAAGAAGTTGAGGGGGTTTTGCATTCAGTATTCTGCTAAAGATTGGTTTCTTCTAACTTGAGACTGAATGAAATGCTGTCACAAAATATTAATTGGAGCTAATTTTACTACTTTTCCACAGTGAACCACCAGCTTTTCCTAAGTAAGTGGGTACTCAGGATGCTATCAAGCTGTTGATGTGAGAGTTGAAAAATGTTGCTTGCTAAATATAAACCTTTGATCCCTTTACATCTTCTCTTACGACCCTACTGTACTGTATTGGCAAAGCCCTTACATGAAAAAGGCAGGGTTAGGAGTGTATGTAACCAAAGAATTTGCTGCCCAGTGACTTGCTCTGGACTTGTTTTGTATGCATGTAGAATTTCTTTTGGCTTGTTTTAGAACTTGTATATTAGAAAAATATCTAATGCTATGCTAACAGCACTACTGTGAGATTTAAATCGCAAGAATTTACAGAAAGTATCCATGTGTTAGGAGTATATCTGTCCTATAACCATAGAAGTGTATAGTCTTTGTGCAAAAATGTCATCTTAAAAAGATGGGAGGAATCTGTAAAGAACCAAGTGCATATTTTCCACTATAGGATAAAAAATGGAAGTGAAGAAGCACGAACCATCTGAAAGTGACACTAATATGGATATTTAAAATATTATTCCCTCCTTTCCTTTAGATTTTTCTTACAACACAGCCACTGTCAAACTCTGTGTGGATCTTAGTCATTTTCTTCCATGGTACATTTCTCATTCCTTGTTTCTCCAAGGGAAAATAATCTAGGCTTGAATTCTGATGCCTTAATCTGAAATCCAGTTTACTTGATGTGACATATTGAATCAAAGTGGATTCAAAATCTCTTGATGTGTCTTAATTTGGAGACGGCACTCAGAAGCCTGGGAGAAGACACTCCAAAGACTTGCGAACCAAGAGATGCATGTGAGAAGAACTGTGCCCTTTTCCCTTTCATCTCATCTAGTTCTTAGGGCTTCCAACTAAGCATACCTCTGCCAATACTCATTGGTTTATTCTTTGGAACTCTTTTTGTGATCTATTTGCCTTTTGTACAATGACATACAACTGGGATTTCTCCTCCTACACAGGAACTGCACAGTGAAATTTGTTGACATACAACAAATAGAAGCCCTCCTATGGCATTGCCAGCATTTCATTTGTAAATTTGCTATACCCAGTCTTAATCTACAAAACTAAAAAGAATGAAAGGACAGTGAGAATGCTCAGCATGTCTGCTTGATACCATATCTTCCTATATGTAAATCTAGGTGCCAATTTAAAGGAAAAAAATCTAGTGGAGCAAGCTGCTATGATTTGACTGTCTTGTCATATTGAGCCTCAGAAGATGTCTGAACAGATTTTTTAAAGCTGCTGCTGTTTGGAAAGTGTGATGCCATTTTATTTGTGTTTCAGATTATACCATTTCTGACCAATCCATGATTTTTACTCTCCAAGATAAATTGTGTAAACTAAGGACACATTCAGGTACAAAAGAAAATCACCTGGACAAGAGCAGAGATAAAGCAGAAATACAGTTCTGCCACTACTGTGGTTACTAGAAACAATAGCAATAGTGATCACCCTAAAGCTGTGGGCTTGCATATAAAGGATTCTGTAATATTGGAGCCTGATTCTATCAAGGGATAGAAAAAAGCTGCAGTCTTGCCTTATATAAACTATTAAAATCTGCTTATTTGGGTGAACCAAATAATGCCCACCTATTTGAAATGTTCCACCTTTCGCAGGAACATTCTAGTAAAGTCAGATTTTTTTTCTTCTTCTATAGATATTATTACATTGCCCCTGCTGGGTTCACAGTAGAGAAGTCAGATTTGCATTTGAATACGTCTAGCAAACATTCAAAAGATTCTGTTCTAGCAATTGCCTGAAAATGTGTAGTACAAAGTTAATACCTGCCTTTATCATAGATTTGCGTACTCCAAAACATGAGCTCACATATCTGTAAATGAATTGTGTCATTTTGGAATACTTTTTGATGTTTGAGCAGACATATGACTGATTATCCTGTATACTGAAAGAGAATGTGGCCTTTAATTTGGAGTTCTTGGGGACTATGGTGAATCACACTTTATGCATCACAGTTCAGGCTGGATTGCCAGAACATCACATGAGGCTCTGGAGTTTAAACAGATGACAAGAAAATTGTCATCCAGTGTTTCCTGAGATATACTTGAATTATGTCATGTCCCACAGAATTCACATAGGAAACAAAGAGGGGACTTGACAATCTGAGCCTAAAAGTCAAAGAAACAGCTCATAGAAAGTCAGAAAGTATGGACTGAGTTATGTGTTACCATTGTTCCCTTCTGAGATGCACAGAAGAATTATGCAAATACAAAGACCAACAGTTCCTCATGTATAATTTTTCCTAATCTACAACTTTGGGAAGAGTCTCCTAAACCTATCCTGTTAAACCCCAGACAAAGATGCAAGGGTACTTTTGCATAATTCTGATCTGATTTAAAGGAGGCTTGGATAGGAAAAGATTCTAATGCTTTGTGCCCAGGAGGCTTTTAACTGTTCTAACTTCTTGAAAAATAAGCAGCAGGATTTTTGTAACCTATGGGGGTGGGGGTAGGGGACCCATTGATCTTTGAAAATGTGGCCTTAACATTTTTGCAATACTTGAACAAAAGTGTGTTTTCACTAGGAAATTCAGTAGCACAGCATTCAGAGACCACTGAAGTAACTGCACCACAAAGATTTTTTCAATCATTTTTACTACCTTAACAGAACTTTCTGACCCTCCAGCAGCAAAAACAGCTGACACTTGCAAAGCATTTATTTGTAAAATATAGGATGTTTTTTGTATGTACAACTGCTGGTCAACATAGATAAGCAAAACTCAACTAATTTCAAATCTAATGTAGAAAAAAACCAACAAAGATTGAAAGGTTGTACTGTAATTGGAGCAAATTGATGTCCCCCCACCTTTTTTTCCAATCTTTTTATATACATTTGCAGAGTTGTGTTTGGAAGATTTTTCTTCCCTGTGTACTGTATTTTGCAGATACTAAACTGTTCCTGTGTGTTTGTGTGTGGTTATGTATGTAAATAACCTTGTTATACTGGTTTCTAGGCCGTTTCAAACATTAATCACACATCCCTGTGCAGCACACCTCAGTAGATTACAGGGTGTTAAGGTTCTTGTAATTATCAACTGTAAAATAAACCAGGGTAGTCCCTGTGTACACCAGTGTAAATATCTTTGTTAAATTCAGATGTACTTTAAGAGAATAAAATCTATAAATAAACAGATTTATAAATTACCCTAATTTTTTTAAAAAAATTATTTGAAAGGTATTACAATTGCTTCTCATTAAAGCGGATTGGAATGCTAAAGTAGGGAGTCAAGAGATAAAAGGAACAATGGGTAAGTTTGGCCTTGGAGTTCAAAATGAAGCAGGGCAAAGGCTAATAGAGTTTTGTCAAGAGAACAAGCTGATCATCACAAACACTCTTTTCCAACAATACAGGAGGCAGCTCTACACATGGACATCACCAGATAGGCAATACCAAAATCAGATTAATTATATTCTCTGCAGCCAAAGATGGAGAAGTTCTATACAGTCAGCAAAAACAAGACCTGGAGCTGATGGTGGCTCTGATCATCAGCTTCTCATAGCAAAATTCAAGCTTAAATTGAAGAGAGTAGGAAAAACCACTGGGCTAGTCAGGTATAATCTAAACCAGTGGTTCTTAACGTGGGCGATAATGCCCCCCAGGGGGCGATTTCATTTTTCAGGGGGGCGGTAGAATGAAATGGGGCGGTGTGGGGGCGCTGGAGCAGAAGGGGGGCGATAGGGGGGCACTGGAGCAAGCCACACCTGTGAAGATGGCTGCAGCCTTTCTACAGTGTGCATGAATATATATTTTCCTCCAATCTTAATTTAGTTTCAGAGTTTTCATCTTGAAATGTTTAATTCCTGCATTGCAGTTTGTTTTTATACCCTTTTTATATTTCTTTTTTCGTCTTAAAATTCCCTTGCAACTAAATCATTAAATGTTACTTTTGGGGGGCATTTCATTTTCTTGCAATTGAATTTTGTTTTCAGGGGTCATTGGATTTAGGTGTCTTAAATAAATAAATAAATAAATAAATAAATAAATAAATAAATAAATAAATAAATAAATAAATAAATAAATAAATAAATAAATAAATAAATAAATAAGATATCATCACCGTGAGGAGGGGGGCGATGATAACTTCCTCAATGGCTCAAGGGGGCGTTTCTTTCCAAAAGGTTAAGAACCACTGATCTAAACCAAATCCCTTAGGAACACATAGTGGAAGTGAAGAACAGATTTAAGGAACTAGATTTGGTGGATAGAGTGCCTGGATACAGGCTCATTACATTGTACAGCAGGCAGCAACAAAAACCATGCCAAAGAAAAGGAAATGCAAGAAAGCAAAGTGGCTGTCCAACGAGGCCTTACAAATTGCAGAGAAGAGAAGGGAAACAGAATGCAAGGGAGATAGGGAAAGTTACAGAAAATTGAATGCAGACTTCCAAAGAATAGCAAAGAGAGACAAGAGGGCCTTCTTGAACAATGCAAAGAAATAGAGGAAAATAATAGAAAAGGAAAAACCAGAAGAAGATTGTAGATATGAAAGGAACTTTTTGTGCAAAGATGGACATGACAAAGGACAAAAATGGGAGGGACCTAACAGAAGCAGAAGACATTAAGAAGAGGTGGCAAGAATACACAGAGGAATTATATCAGAAAGATTTGGATATCCCGGACAACCCAGACAATGTAGTTGCTGACCTTGAGCCATACATCCTAGAGAGTGAAGTCAAGTGGGCCTTAGAGAGCATAGCTAACAACAAGGTCAGTGGAGGTGATGGCATTCCAGTTGAACTACTCAAAATCTTAAAAGATGACGCTGTTAAGGTGCTACGTTCAATATGCCAGCAAGTTTGGAAAACTCAGCAGTAGCCAGAGGATTAGAAAGATCAGTTTACATTCCAATCCCAGCAGTGCCATAGAATGCTCCAACTACCGTACAATTGCACTCATTTCACATGCTAGCAAGGTTATGCTCAAAATCCTCCAAGGTAGGCTTCAGCAGTATGTGGACCGAGAACTCCCAGAAGTACAAGCTGGATTTCGAAGGGGCAGAAGAACTAGAGACCAAATTCCTAACATGCACTGGATTATGGAGAAAGCCAGAGAGTTAAAAAAAATCTACTTCTGCTTCATAGACTATGCAAAAGCCTTTGACTATGTGGACTACAGCAAACTATGGCAGGTTCTAAAAGAAATGGGAGTGCCTGACCACCCTATCTATCTCCTGAAAAACCTATACGCGGGAAAGGAAGCAACAGTTAGAACTGGATATGGAACAACTGATTGGTTCAAAATTGGGAAAGGAGTACGACAAGGCTGTATATTTACTTATTTAAATATTTACTTACCGTATTTTTCTCTCCATAAGACGCACCTCTCCATAAGACGCAACACATTTTTAGGAGAAGAAAACAGGAAAAAAATAATCTGGGAATTTTGGCCTGCTGGGCCAGCGGGGATGAGGGTGGGGGAAGCCTCCAAAGGGTACGAGAGTGCCTTCCAGGACCCTTCATTTAAGATGACAGCATCAGAGCTGAACAAGAATATACTATTAAAGGGCATTAAATTAAATACAGTATATCCTCCTACAACTTCAACCAGAATTTCAGACCAACTGTTATTTAGTACAGCTCTCAAGTGGAGCAGAATAACAAATCACACAATTTGCTTTACCTTCTTTGAATGCCAAATGGAGACAGGTGATAAAGAAAGCACTCATGCACAAGCTATGAAGTTTCCCCCAGAAATTAATTCTATCCCCCAGATTCCTATCAGAAAAATTCCCAAAATGGCACACAAATATGCCTCTGCCGGAGAGACTACTGGAGCTGTCCCAGCAAATACACTTATTACCGATATAGTACCAGACTCCTAAAGAAACAGAATTCTCTGGTGTGGTGGGAGAGGGCGGCTGGGGGCAGAGGGAGAAAGCACAACTGGTATTTATGTGTTGGCTTTTTTTCCCTCTACAATTCTGTGTGCAGGAAACCAGGATGTTGCTGAAGACATTATTAGTAATATACAAGTGCTTTTGCGGTCACTGGAGAGAAAAAAAAAAGAATGTTCATAGATAAAAGGGAAGTAAAGGAATGCTAAACTCAGACTACAGTACTAGAAATTTCATCAAGATGATGTATTCCCATCATGAATATATCCAAATATAGCTGGAGGTGGAAAATGCAAGTTTATACTATGAACAAAGCACCAAGTATAGCATGAACAAAAGCAGCCTATTTGGATTTAAACCTATTTAGAAAATGAGACTATATCAACTCAAATCCAAACACTTCACCAGAAGTGATATACAGACCATATTCTCCAATACCTATTGTCATGACAAACATACAGATTTACACTTCACTTTTACTTTGACACTGACATTTTCCTTTAAAAGCAAGATGTTACCATTTATCAGTAAAAAGCACTAACTACAATATTTCACACTCTCTAATAATCCATTCTACCATGTTTAGATGTATACGTTCTACATATGTGAGGAGGAAGTAGCAGGAACATCAAAGAGTGAGCCATCCCCTCAACCTCCCAAGATAGAACAAGAGATAAAGCCTGAAAGAGAGTTAGGAGCAAGACCGAAGGAAAGGCAAATGACAGATGCGCACGTGAAGGAGGAAAGAAAGATCCGCAAGGCTGAGATAGGAGAGGGAGAAGGCGGGGGAAAGCGCGAGGAGGAAAAACAGAAGAAACGGTCAGAAACGCCAGTTGAGAGTGAGGGAGAGAAGTGGAACCGTGACAGGGAGAGGATAGACGTGTTTTTGACGACTGAAGAAGGGAATAGATCAAAGGAGACACAAAAAGTAACCGTGATAGAGGAGAAAGTGACTGAAGAACCAGACGAAGGAGTGAGGGTGTTCTCAGTCCCACAGAAGAGACTAGCCGAGGGCAACATAGATGAAGAATACAAAGATTCAGCGAAAGGAAAGTTCAAACCTATAATACCTGGTCTTAACCCTGAAGAATGGACAGTTCTGGTATATCACAGGGCTCAAGGTCCAGAAAAAATGGTACATCAATTAGATCCGGAAGTAGAGAAAGAGCTGTCGAAAGAGGGAGATTGGGCCCGCCATCCCTGTTGCGGGACCCTCTGTGTGATCCGCAACGGGTTTCAGAGAATGCCAACCGAGAGAGAGAAAAGTGCGAAAACCTACTATTAAAAGAGTTACCTGTTGACAAATCGTTAGCTTGGTTTTGGGATGATTCCCCACCTCATTTGACGTTACAAAAACCAGTTACTGTTGAAGAAAGAGTTGACACAAGATATGTTAATAAAAATTCTTTATTTCTTAATTCTGAAGCCTCTTTCGTCCTTCCTGATGCAGAATTACATAAGGATGTAGATGAACCCCCCCACAACATATTTCAAAAACCTCATTGGAAGATAGATTTTTCAGTCAGCTATACAGAAAAATCTATCTCACCCCTGTGCTACCCTGAGATACCAGAGAAGTTATACAAGCTTCTCTGCATAATGGCAATCCCCATGCCATACCCAACTGGTCTCTTTAACTTCTTCCTTGCCATTTTCACTCCCAATTCACCCTTCCACTTTCTTTTCTGCTGGACTCGCTAGGAATGAAGGGAAATGCTGAGCTTCAATTTTGCCTAGACTCACACACATTGTGGTAACAAAGATTTGCCTCTTAATTCTGTTTCTACAAAAACTAGTTGCAGTCACCCAGAAAGTACTTTGCACAGGCTCAGAGGGAACAGACTAACCAAGCTTTGGAGGTCCCTAACTTAAACTGACATCTCAGCTTTCCCTTTTTAAAAAGGCTACAGCTGACTTCCCTTAAAAACTCACATCTCTTTAAAAAGCTTTCACACCTTAACTCTGCCACTCAGCCCCATTGTTTCCCATGGCTCTTCCAGATGTGGTCACTTTCAATGGGCCAGGCATTAGTCTTTGTGCCAACAGACTCATCACTAAAGATGCACTTTATTTTGACTCAGAGGAGAGCAGCAGACATGCCATCAGCCACAAAGTCCCCCAAGAGCCACACTAAAAGTGAAGGGATTGGAGCTGGGGGGGGGGGGGGAGAGAAGAGGGAAAGAGTGGAAGGATTTGGGAACTGAGAATGAACCCACTTCTCGTTTGTACTGTCAATGCAAACTCTTCTCCCGAGTAGGAAGGAAGTCTTAAGGACGCCAACAACTACGTTTAGAGGCTAATTCCCAATCGTGAGTGGTTGCAACCAGCAGCCCCGAGGGGGGTGGAGGAGGGTTTAAAGGCACAGCGCTCTGCAGTTGTTGCAGGGCTTCCACTCAACTTGCCCCAGCAGGCGCAACAACTCTCCACACACTCGAGACCATCCAGCCAAAAAGCTGCCTCCCGGGAATTCCGCCTCACACCCCCTTCCCTCCAGCCCACCCCTTTTCTCCCGCCAACGTGCCCAGGCAAAACACGGACTCCTGCAACGTGGGGAGGTGCAGACCAGCCACCGCTGCTGATGTTGAGGGAGCAGCCGAATAAGTGTGGTGTGTCTGCGCAGCAGGCGAAACTCTCAAGACCCAGCAGTGCGAGTGAGTCTCTGAGTCTCTGCTAGCAAAGAGGATAGCTGCCACCGTCTGCCGAGACCCAGCAGTGCAAGCGAGTCTCTGCTAGCAGAGAGGATAGTCGCTGCGGGCTCTGCCAAGACCCAGCAATTCGAATGAGTCTCTCAGTCTCTGCTAGCAGAGAGGATAGTCCCCGCCATCTTCAGAGACCCAGCAGTGCGAGCGAGTCTCTGCTAGCAGAGGGGATAGCCGCCGCCACCAACAACCCCTCCCTCCATTTTACCTTTTCCCGGTCATGGAATCCAACCAAACCAAAAGCCTCAAAAGCTGGTGATTTCACCCCCGCTGGCCCCGTTGGGGGTTGGGGGAGCCTCCCAAGAGTTCTGGAAGGCAGATTCGGACCCTTGGGAGGCTCCCCCCCCACGGGGCCAGTGGGGGTGAAACCGCTGCCTTTGCTCCATAAGACGCAGAGACTTTCCCAGGCACGTTTTGGGAGAGAAAAAGTGTGTCTTATGGTGCAAAAAATACGGTATTTAAATTATATGCAGAATACATCATGCGAAAGGCTGGACTGGATGACTCCCAAACTGGAATTAAGATTGCAGATGATGTGCAGATGATACCACTCTGATGGCAGAATGTGAGGAGGAATTAAAGAACCTCGAAATGAGGGTGAAAGAGGACAGTGCAAAAAACGGTCTGAAGCTCAACATCAACAAAACTAAGATCATGGCCACTGGTCCCATCACCTCATGGCAAATAGAAGGGGAAGATATGCAGGCAGTGACAGATTTTACTTTCTTGGGCTCCATGATCACTGCAGATGGTGACAGCAGCCACGAAATTAAAAGACATCTGCTTCTTGGGAGGAAAGTGATGACAAACCTAGATAGCAGCTTAAAAAACAGAGACATCACCTTGCCAACAAAGTCAAAGCTATGGTTTTTCCAGTAGCAATGTATGGAAGTGAGAGCTGGACCATAAAGAAGGCTGACCGCCAAAGAATTGATGCTTTTTAATTGTGGTGCTGGAGGAGACTCTTGAGAGTCCCCTGGACTGCAAAGAGAACAAACCTATCCATTTTGAAGGAAATCAACCCTGAGTGCTCACTGGAAGGACAGATCCGGAAGCTGAGACTCCAATACTTTGGCCATCTCATGAGAAGAGAAGACTCCCTGGAAAAGACCCTGACGTTGGGAAAGTGTGAAGGCAAGAGGAAAAGGAGACGATAGAGGACGAGATGGTTGGACAGTGTCACTGAAGCTACCAATATGAATTTGACCCAACTCCGGGAGGCAGTGGAAGACAGGAGGTCTTGGCGTGCTCTGGTCCATGGGGTCATGAAGAATCGGAGACGACTAAAGAACAACAACAATTGCTTATGTGATGCCAATCCTTAATTACAGGTTTTTTAGAATGATTGTGAAACTAAAGGAATGATATTTAATATAAGAATTGCTTTGCTTCATCAGATCAGGGTATTACTAGTCTAGCATTCTCTTTGTAACAGGAACCAGTCAAATGCTTCTCAATCATGAGACAGATCATGACGATATCAAACATACAATCTGAAATTAATAACCACAAACCCACCAAATAAAGCCAGCTTATGTATTACACCACATAATGCTACACCACATTATACTTCACCACATTATTTGATGAAATAACAATTTAATAACATCCAAAGATCAGCTAAAACAATTCTACTTTACATCCTATCTAGATTCCCTGCAAAGGACTCAGCAAGAGCATAGGGAAAGCAACAAGAGTAGATTATCTCCTTATGTGTTCCCACCCAACAATTTAAATTCTTGGCACCTTTAAAATTGCATTTCCAGGTGACCTCAGTTTTCACACGGGCTAATGCAAAATGGTATTCCCAGTATGGTGTGATGGTTAAGAGTGACACGCTAGGACTCTGGAGAACACAGTTAAAATTCCCACTCAGCCATGGAAACCCACGGCGGAAGGATGAGGTTAAAGTTAAGAACAAAAACATTTGAGTTGAATTTTAAAAACATTTGTAAGCCAATGCAACTGGATGCAAAGTAGATGTCATGGCTGAAGCTGGGGGCACCCATTAGTTGCCTAGCCACCACATGATATATCACTTGAAACTTCCAAGTTGTCCTCAAGGGTATATCTAACTTGTGGTTAGATATGAAGAAAGTTTCTGAACAAGCAGTGGATGGTAAAATGCTGACCTGGCCACAGTTCCCACCTGTTTCTCCAAGGGGAATGTTGGATTTAACAAAACACCCAAGTTCTTTATCTGTTTCACAAGGGGATGTTTTTCTGCTTTAGGCAACAGCTGGATTTTTCTATTTCTTTCAGACCAGAATCACTTCCATCTTGTTTGCATTCAGCTTCTGTTTTTTAAACTTCAGCCACTTGACAGCCTTCAAACAGTGACTAAAGACTGTTGGGGCTGCTTCCAATTGCTTTTTAAGCTAAAGATATAAGGGCCTCATCAGATCTTGATGCTACCAAACTCCAAAGCTACACATGATCTCTGACAGCGGTCTCACGTATATGTTGGAACAGTGTTGCTGCCAAAACTGAGCCTCATGAAACCACATGACAGTTTCTAAGGGACCAATAAGCAGTGTTCCACCCTCCCTTTTTGTACTCTTTTGCAGAGTACAGATTAAAACCACAGCTGGTCCAGCTAGACCCAGATCTTTCACCAATTTCCTCAACAAAAAAGTCACCAAAACCATCACTGTACCATTAACAAGCCTGAAACTTGATTGAAATGGGTCAAAATAAAGCAAAACAACTGTTTTAAGACCTCAGATCATCCTTTCATTCCAAGTCAATATTCTGTGTTTTTCCTTTCTGATCTGGGCATGAACTGACACTACAAACAGAATTCTACTAAAACATAATATAGCCTGACATAGGGCATAAGCAGAAAAAATATCTAGAATCACAAGATGAAGGGTTATTTGGGTAGATAATTGTTGTAAGCTGCCAGAGACCTTTGGGTAGTGGGGGTGGCATATAAGTTAAATAAATAAAAATATAAATATTTCTTTGTTCCTTGGCTAAATTAAGATTAATAAAATTATATTGCTATAAAATTATACAATACAACGCAAATACCCTTTGTTCATTTCAACAAGGTCAAGTTGACATTGTATTTGACACTTTCAGCAAGATTCTCAATTTGGGGTAATGGATAGAGTGATGGACTTGGATTCCGTAGAACAGAGGTCAGACCCTACTCAGCCATGGAAACTCACTGGGGGAGTGGAACTGATAAAAACACTCCTTAAATATCTCACTTACCTTGAAAGTTGTATTAGGGTCCCTGTAAGTCAGTTCTAGCTTGACATTACAGGACACAGCATACACATGCATTTCAGCAAAGCAAAATGGCATTAGCAGCATGGTGGTCCTAGAACAAGTCTAGCTAGGCTGCAAGTCTTCCACAAGACTCAAGAATTGGTACTGCAGCTATCAACTCTTTTCAGAAGTAAAGTACAGTGGTACCTCACAAGACGAATGCCTCAGGCAACGAAAAACTCACAAGACAAAGATTTTCGTCTTGTGAGGTACATTTTCCCATAGGAATGCATTGAAATTTAATGTGTTCCTGTGGGGGAAAATGTTTAAAAGTCATTTACCAGGTAGGGAGCTGGGGAAGCACCATAGGAGGACTGGCGGGGGTCCCCTGCAACCATGATTGCCGCTTTCAGAGGTCCCCCGGCAGTTCTCCGATTGTGCTGAGCAAGCCTTCCCCAGCACCATTTTTGAACTTCCCACCCTTTTTTCCTGCCTTTTTCTGTTCGGAGGCTTGCTGAGCACCATCGGAGGCAAGCCGCCGAATGGGAAAAGGCAGGGGAAAAGGGCGGGAAGTTCAAAAATGGTGCTAGGGAAGGCTTCAGAGGCTTGCCCAGCTCCATCGGAGGACTGCTGGGGGACCTCTGAAAGCGGCAATCATGGTTGCAGGGGACCCCCGCCAGTCCTCCTATGGTGCTTCCCCGGCTTCCTACCTGGTAAGTGACCTTTTTTAAAAAAAAAAATCCCATAGGAACACATTAATTAAATTTCAATGCCCTCCTATGGGAAAACTCACCTCACAAGACGAAAATTTCACAAGATGGCAGGTCTCTCAGAATGAATTATTTTCATCTTGCGAGGCACCGCTGTATTGTTTCACCACCTTGTTTTCAGAAAAAATATATACATGCATAGTACTAGAGAGTGGACTACAGTGGGGTCTTGACTTGAGAACTTAATCCGTATTGGAAGGCGGTTCTCAAGTCAAAAAGTTCTCAGGTCAAATCTGCATTTCCCATAGGAATGCATTGAAAACCATTTGATCCGTATCTGCTCTTTTCCGTCCATAGAAACTAATGGGAAGCTGCTATTCTGCCTTCGACCACTAGAGGGGGATATTTTGTTTCTTTTTTTCTTAGGTCAAGAAAGGTTCAGGGAAGGCAGGGAAAATACAGTCCAGGCAGTACAGTACCAGGCAGTCCGAAGACTGTCTCCCAATCCACTCTCTAAACGCTGGGAGGAGTGAGGAAGCAGACAGGCACCCTTTTCACTGGCCAACAGTTAACTGAAAGTTCAAATTTTGCACTTTCCCTGCCTCCCACATGGGTTTTTTTCAGTTCTTAACTCAAATCTAAGTATGTAAGTCAAGTCAATATTTTCCTATGAGAGCGGTTCTTAAGTCAAAATATTCTTAACTCAAGTCGTTCTTAAGTCAAGACCCCACTGTATTAGAGTGGACATCATACACTGGAGCTGGACAGCCAAACTTCAGCATTACCAATTCCATTAAAAGACTAGGAAAGCAGGCTAGGTCCTACTAGCTAATACAAAATACACCATGAAAATGCTACATGCATAAAATACCTGATGGGACTGATGCTGCTGGCATACCAGGTGGGTTTTTTAAAAACGCAGCATTCATGTCACATATCAAATTTACTGCAGACAAATGTATGCATACTATATGAACCCAATCAGTTATTTTATCAAGCTATCTAAGCTAGCAACCATCATCTTGTTTTGGTGCATTATGTAAGTATGTGTTTTCTGCAAAGATCAGAAAAAGTCTTTTGGTTTAAAATTCCCAGAATACCCTGCCACATCCTGGTACTCTTCTAGAATCATAGAACAACCAAGTTAGAAGGGGCCTATAATGGCACGAAGAGTCGGACACGACTTAACAACTAAACAACAACAATAAGGCCACTGAGTCCAACACACTGCACAGTGTAGATATCTCACAGTTGGTTGTCTAAATTTCTTTTAAATGACTAA
This sequence comes from Pogona vitticeps, assembly GCF_051106095.1. Classification (NCBI taxonomy): domain Eukaryota; kingdom Metazoa; phylum Chordata; class Lepidosauria; order Squamata; family Agamidae; genus Pogona; species Pogona vitticeps. The sequence continues at coordinate 117,803,649 of NC_135786.1, forward strand.
AGTGTTGAGCACTCACCACGTCTCAAGGTAATTGGTTCCATTGCCATATTGCTAGAACAGTTAGGTTTTTCCTGATATTCAATCAAAATTTGGCTTCCTGTAACTTAAGCTCATAGTTCTGTCTCCTGCACTCTGGGATGATCAAGAACAGATCTTGCCCTTCCTCTGTATGACAGCCTTTCAAGCATTTGAAAAGTACTATCATTTCTCCCCTCCGTCTTCTTTTCTCAGGGCTAAACATGCCTAGTTCTTTCAGCTTTCCCTCATAGGACTTGGGTTCCAGTCCCCTAATCATCCTTGTTCTGAACTTTTTCCAATTGGTCAGCATCCTTTTTGAAATGTGTTGTCCAGAACTGGACATAATACTCAAGATAAGGCCTAAACAACGGGGAACTAGTACCTTGCTGGATTTGGAGACTATACTTCTGTTAATGAAGCCTAAAATAGCCTTTGCCTTTTTTATAGCCACATCACACTGTTGACTCATATTCAACTTGTGACCTATGATGATTCCAAGATCATACTAGTTCACAGTATTGCTGAGCTATGTATCCCCCATCTTGTAATTGTGTATTTGGTTTCTTTTTCCTAGGTGCAATACTTTGCACTTATCCGTGTTGAATTTCATTCTGTCCAGAGTGGCCTTGGGAGCCAAATGGGCAGTATATAAATTAAATTAAATGATAGAAAGGCAGACAAATTCTGTTGTTTTCAGCCCATCTAGATCATTTTGAATTTTGTTTGTTTTCCAGGATATTCCACCCAATTTTGTTTCATCCACATATCTGATTAGTATTCCCTGCATCCCCTGTGCTGCAGGGTCAGAAGACCAGCAGTCGTAAGATCAAATCCACATGACGGAGTGAGCTCCCGTTGCTTTGTCCCAGCTCCTCGCCAACCTAGCAGTTCGAAAGCATGTAAATGCGAGTAGATAAATAGGTACAACCTCGGTGAGAAGGTAAAATGGCGTTCCCTAGTCACGCTGGCCACATGACAACAGAAACTGTCTTCGGAGAAGCGCCGGCTCTACAGCTTGAAAACGGGATGAGCACCGCCCCTAGAGTCAGACACGACTGTACTAAAAATGTCAAGGGGAGCCTTTACCTTTTACCTTTAGCTAACCTCAGGTCATTCTCAGCTTTTGTCCTCCTAATGCTATCTCTGCAATATCCTGCTACTTCTCTTCAGTTTCTTTGTGGCCTTCTTTCCACTTCCTACACATGTCTTTTTTCCCCTCTCCTTTTCTGTTTTCTCTGAGCTTTTGTGAATCCAGACTGGCTTGTTCAACTGAGTTGTACAGTTCATAGGTCTCATTAAAGGTGGAAAAAGTTCTGAAATGATTTATCTTTGTATCATTCTTTTACATCACAGACACGGCATTTTAACAGGGGTGTGTAAACTTTTTATATCCACTGTATATGTGTGGCTATACTCTGCTTTGGTTTCTTTTGAAATCAAGAATTTCTGTAGAACATGGTCACTCTCATGCAGTTTCCCTTACTGCCACTACCTCCCCCAAGTCATCTCTTTTGGTTAGAATCAAGTCAAGGATAGCTAGCCCTCTAGTTTTTTTTCTAATTTTTGTAGAAGAAAATTATTCCCCACACAAGCCAGGAATCTCTTGGAAGGTCCATGACAGAGTTGCGGTATTACCAGGATGCACTAGGTGGCGCTAACCAGTAGAACTTCCCAGAGAGATGAAGAAGCCAAGCAATAAAGCAGTGTTGATAGCAGAATAGTTGTATTATTTACTGGATATCTACATACATATACAGCTTAGTCCTTGTTTCCAGTCCCAGAGTCATACACAGCAGTTTCCACAAAGTTCAATGCATAAATCAGAGTCAAAGTTCTTATAAATTAGTTCAGCAGTCAAATACCATATGTTCAGTCCAGTAGCCAGAGTTCTTCTTCCAATATACAGCACAAAGACACAGCTTCTTCCAGGATACTCTAGCACAGTAACACGACAACAGCAATCCACGACAACACCAACCCACACCACCACAGAGTGTGCGTGCTAGGTCTGCTAGCTTTATCCCAGGGTTAGCCAATCCTGGGATTGCTCTCTCAGCTGTTACAATTTACTTAGCTGGATAAATTCTAACTTTGCTTGTTTCTTTAGTAATGATCCTTACAAATACTTATTGCATAGTACAAAACTGTATTTAACAATTCCTCCAGGTTTCTCCCAAACCTGTCAATCTCCTCCAATTGTTGAATTCAGTTTTGTTTACACATATACACTCTTTAAATTGTTTTTAATATTTCACATTATATAATATTCACATGCATATTCATTTCATTTCCAACATGTTACAAGTTCTTTCATGCTTTGTAGGTCCCAGTACTTTAGTTAAACTGTCTGCAATATTCTTTTCTGTTTCACAGTAAATCAGCTTAATCATTCCATTTTCAATACTTTGTTTTACATTTTGATATCGTATATCAGTGTGCTTAGACCTGTTTTTTATATTCGGAGAAGTTAGCTATATGAATTACAGCTTGTTTATCCTCATACACTGTTATTGGATCTTGTAAATCTATCCCTAGATCCTGTGCTAATTGTTTATAGTAAACAAGGTCAGTACATAGTTCTGATAGTGCAGCATATTCTGACACAGCAGATGATAGTGATATAAACTTTTGTCTTGCTGTTTTCCAATTTACTAAACTTTCACCTAAATGAACTGTCATGCCTGATGTAGACCTTCTTGTTATGATATCATTTCCATAATTTGCATCAGCGTATGCTGTTATAGTCAACTCTCCCTTTGGTTCTAAATATGTTTGTTTTGTGTTCTTTTAAATATCTTAATACTCTCTTAGCGGCTTGCCAATGTTTTTCGTTTGGCTTACTTACATTTCTAGATAATAAATTTACTGCTATCGATATATCAGGTCTTGACCATCTACTTAGGTACAACAGACTACCTATCAGAGATCTATACAAATCAATATCACATTCAGGACCTGTTACATTTTCTTTTTCAAATTCTACATTCATTGGAGTGATGGCACCTTTGCAATTTTCCATGTTGTATTGCTCTAAAAGCTTCATTATTTTATTTCTCTGAGCTATTTTGAATCCTTTTGCATATCTTTTTATTTCTACTCCTAAGTAGTTGCTAATCTCATCCAAGTCCCTCAAATTATAGTTTTCTTTAGCATTTTGATTATGTTATTTACAGATTTCTCATCCTTTGTAAATATGGCAATGTCATCAACAAATACCAATATAATAGCTTGTTCATCCCTTTTGATAAATAGACATGGATCTGCTTTCGCTTGTAAGAACCCATTACCTTTGAGTGTTTTAGATAGATGTTGATTCCACTTGTACCCACTCGGCCTCAATCCATATAAGCTCTTTTTCAATAGCCAACATTTAGCTTCTTTCTCAATGCTAGGTGGTATCTTCATATAAATAGTATGTTGTAAATCAGCATATAGGTAAGCTGTTTCTATATATATATATGCCTAGATACTAGGTTGTGTTTGGCAGCGTATGTTAACACGAATCGTAATCATTTGAAGTCTGAGAATAGCCTTTTGCAACTAACCTTGCTCTATATTTTAAATTACCATCAGCATCAACTTTCTTCTTAAATATCCACCTGCACCCAATAATTTTACAGTTAGCAGGTTCCTCAATTTTCTCATATACATTTAATTGTTTCAGAGAATTTAACTCCTTATCTAATGCTTCTTTCAATTTTTCTTACTCAATCTTTGACATATTGCAAATATCTTCATAAGTTTCAGGCTCTGCTACGTTGAGACAATAATAAGTTTCTGGTTGATATCTATCTGGAGGTCTATGCTCCCTGGATGATCTCCTAGGCAATTCTCTCTCCTCCTCAGGAGTTTCCCTCTCCTCTGAGGTAGAAGGGATTTCACTATCTGGCTGTGGTTCAACAGGTTCTGTCTCTTTCTTGATCACCTGTTCTGGCTGTGAGTTTTCCTCATCATCACTTTCCCCATTCTCCTGCATATCTGGTGTGTGGATGATGGTTTCTGGAGGCAATCTAATTTTGTCCCAATAAGCATGTTCATTAAATGAGGCACTGCTGCTAATTATTACTTTGTTTGTGTTGGGTAAACCAAATCTATATGCTTTTCCACTTTGTTGGTAACCCAAGAAATACATTAACTTAGCCTTCCTATCACTTTTTCTTCTAGTCTCCTTAGAGATATGTACCCATGCAGGTGACCCAAATACATGCAGAAATTTTAAATTTGATTTTCTCCCTGTTCAGATAGTATATGGAATATTATTTATGCCACTGTGCCAAAGTATATTCAAATAAAAGTTTGCACAAAGAATAGCCTGTCCCCAATATCATTCTGAAAGTTTACTTCCTCTTATCATAGCCTCAGCCATGTTTTGAAGTGTTTGCCCTCTTCTCTCTATGAACGCATTTTGTGTTGGCGTGTAAGGAGCAGATTTCCTATGAGTAATCCCATGCTTTCACAAAATTGACTGGAACTTCGCATTTGTAAATTCAGTTCCATTATCTGTCTGTATCTGCTTAACGTTTCTGCCTGTCTTCCTTTCCACAAACTAACCATTTTTCAAATTCAATGTGTGTTGAGCTTTTATCCTTCATTAAATAGCAGAAACCAAATCTAGATTTCTGATCTTGGATTGAAAGGATATACTTTGCTCCTCCTAAAGATGCACATCTAGGTCCTATCAAATCCATTGATACTAAGTCTAAAATGTTGTCAACTTGTATATTACTGTGTTTCTTAGTAGGAGCACATTTACTCTTAGCATGTACTTATGACATTGCTTTAAATTTATTCCAATTGAGTTTTCTATAGTCTTACATTAGTCTTATAGTTAGCATGACCTAATCTCAAATGCCACAAGTGAATACAATCCCTATGGGGACATACATTTTCATAGACATTATTAGCATTTACACTGTTCAACTTATATAGATTGTTTCTAATATAGCAAGTCAGCTTTTCATTATTTTCACCAGTAATTACACATTTACTCTTATAGAATGTGCTAGTAAAGCCTTCTTTAGCTAAAGAGCTAACTGATAGTAAATTATGTTTTGGTTTTGGCACATATATTACATCAATTGACTGTTTTAAACACAGTAATTTTACTTTACTTTTGCCCATAATTTTGGCACTTATACCATCAGCCAAAAATACTTGCTGATTAAATACTGCTTGAAAATTGAATATCAGCTTCTTAGCCTTACACATGTTTGCCATTGCCCCTGAGTCAACAATCCATTCTTCATTGTGGTGTTTGGTGTTATAAATAGTCTCTGTCAGATGTGATGAGTTTTTATCATGTCATGGCTGTTTTCTTTCTCTCTTCTTAAATTTACAATTTTTAATCAGATGTCGTCTAGAACCACAGGCAAAGCATCGCCTTCCAAGTTGAATATTTGCAGCTGTGACCTCCTCCTCCCCAATTTCACGAGGCTTGTTTCTATGATTAAAAGGACTGGAGTCACGTAGTTGCAAGTTATCTTTCCTCTTCTGTTTCTCCTCCATAAGCCTACTGGTTACATTCAATACTGTCAGTTCAGCTTGTGGAAGAACCTCTAAATTGGATACAAATTGGTCATATGTTTTATCTAGTGAAGAGAGAATTATGAAAGCTTCTTGTAGCTCTGTAAATACTATATTTTTCTCTCTTAAGTCCATGAGCATTGTTTTCATTTGCTCTAAATGTTGTAACATACTCCCACCAGTTTGTAATCTGGTACGAAATAGTTTTCTTGCAATTTGGATTTGGCTTCCAACGCTGACTCTTACAAAGAGTCCCATGCCTGCTTTGCAGAAGTTTGGCCTCTAAGATGGATTAGGAGACGGTCTTCTAGAGTCAACCCAATTATTGCAAGTGCTTTAGAATTCTGATTCTTTTTTCTTTCATTCAGCACAGCTGGTGGATTCTCATAATGACTCTTTTTGGAGAAGTAGCTGGACTTTCTGCTGCCAAGTGGAGTAGTTTTCTCCATTTAGCTTCTTAATACCCAGTCCTGACATCAATAGTTCACTGGCCATTTTCACAGAATGTAGACAAAGCTGTTTTTTACTCACTTCTTCTGTTTGTACACTTCTTGGCTCCTTTCTTCTGGATTTTTCTCAGGTCAACAATCTCTTTAGTAGCTTCCTGGGCGTATACCTGGGCCCATAACCACTGACAGAGTTGCGGTATTACCAGGATGCACTAAGTGGCGCTAAACAGTAGAACTTCCCAGAGAGATGAAGAAGCCAAGCAATAAAGCAGTGTTGATAGCAGAATAGTTATATTATTTACAGGATATATACATACATGTACAGCTTAGTCCTTGTTTCCAGTCCCAAAGTCATACACAGCAGTTTCCACAAAGTTCAATGCATAAATCAGAGTCAAAGTCCTTATAAATTAGTTCAGCAGTCAAATACCATATGTTCAGTCCAGTAGCCAGAGTTCTTCTTCCAATATACAGCACAAAGACACGGCTTCTTCCAAGATACTCCAGCACAGCAACACCAACCCACACCACCACAGAGTGTGTGTGCTAGGTCTGCTAGCTTTATCCCAGGTTTAGCCAATCCTGGGATTGCTCTCTCAGCTGTTACAATTTAATTAGCTGGATAAATTCTAGCTTTGCTTGTTTCTTTAGTAATGATCCTTACAAATACTTATTGCATAGTACAAAACTGTATTTAACAATTCCTCCAGGTTTCTCCCAAATCTGTCAGTCCATACTTGAAAGAATTTACCTCCCAACAGATATAAGGATAACTGAACTCTCCCAAGACTGCTACATCGTGTCTCTGTGAAATTCTTGCAATTTGTTTTTCAAAGGTTTCATCTGCATCCTTGATTTCACTAAAAGTTTTTCAGGTCATTGGTGCTTTCTGCCAGTAAGATGGTTGTGATTAGGTTTGTTCTTAGGTCCCTCAGCTCCCTTTTCCCTTCCCATTTTCAAGAATGAGTCCAGTGGAGAACTTATAAAATCTTTATTTAACAATAATGAAGGTTCTTCAACAATAACTTGGGTCTGATCCATATCATCTTCTAATTTCAGAGGACATTACCATCTGTCCACTAGAACCTTTTCTTCCAGATCCAAGGATGTCAGCCAAATCTCTCAATTGGAGGGCTTGCGCAAGGCTCTGCTGCAACTGACACACAGGGTTCCACAATAAAGATGGCAAGCTGACTTCCCCTTTGCTGGTTTCTCCAGGTTTTATTTGGTGGGTGGGACACCATAACTGTCCAACCTATCCCCTCAGGTCCACCTCTTCTCGTTCCTTTGTTGTTTCCAGTCTCTCTCCCTAATAGGAAGGGCTTTCATCTCCTCTCTATCTCTTCCAGGGGCAACTTCATCTGGACCACTTTTTTTAGGTCAGGGTTCTTCTAAGTTGATCCACCTGCATTGTACAGGCAGATTCTCCTCATCCCATTTTCCCACTTGTCTCTCCTTTTCCTCTGCCTGTTCTACCTGCTCCCCCAAGTCTATACCCCTCTTTCTCCTCTGTCACTACCAGAAAAACCCCAATGACTGGTTCTTTTCCACTTTCTCCCACTTTCCTGCCTTGACCATTGCCACCTGTCTGTTATCTTGGACCTTTGCCACCCTGGCTTCCCTCATGCTTTATCTCTTAACTCCCCTATAGGGGGTAGGCAGCTATATATGGTCTCAAATCCGTCTGCAGGGTTGGCTTGTGGGGATGGCACACTCTTGGAGGCAATGGACACCAGCTCTATTTCCTCACAATTTTGTCATGTGCATTACAGTGGTACCTCGACTTAAGAACTTAATCCATATTGGGACTGTGTTCTTAAATCGAAGCACCATTTCCCATAGGAATACATTGAAAACCATTTAATCTGTATCTGCTGTTTTTCATTCTTAAATTAAGGCACTGTTCTTAAGTCGAAGCATTAGTTCCCATAGGAACTAATGCAAAGCTGGTTAATCCATATCTACCACTAGGGGGTGAATTTTTTCTTCTTCTTTTGACCTAAGGTGAACCTAGGTAAAAAAAAAAAAAGCAGGAAAGTTTTGGGTTTTTTTTTTTTGTTGTTCTTAAGTTGAGGCTCCGTTCTCAAGTCAAAGCAACTTCTCGCGAACTGAGCTGTTCTTAACTCGAATCATTCTTCTGTAGGGACATTCTCAAGTCGAGGTACCACTATTTCTTCAATCAATTTTCATCTCCTTCATCTGAGTCTAGTATGATGTTTTGCGTACAAACTGAACAGATTAAGGAATAAAAATACACCCCTATCTGACACCTTTGGCTAAAGAAAATCATTCTCTCTCTCCATATTTGATCCTCTCGCTCCATGTAAGATCTTCTCTGTCCTTTACAATTTTAAGTGTTTCTTCCATTATCCATCTAGGTTTGGGAACCTGCCCTGCTCTTGAGAATTCCTGTGCAAGCAGGCAGCTTAGTTCTGATCTAATGATGCTATAGTTCTCTTCTCAAGTCCAGCTCCTGAAATACGCAGGCACATTGCCATGCTCTACAGAAAATTGTAGGTTGAAGTGCCTTGCTGCAGAGCAAAAGGCCAGGAGTTCAATCCCACTGCACTTCCTCCTGGGAGAAGGGCAGCTGAGACCGTCCGGAGCGCAAGATGAGCCTGCCCTGCCTTGCTGCCCAGGTGGCCTCATAGCTGCACCGGACAGAGGGGCACTTTACAACACTTGGAAAGCCCTAGCAAGGTCCACCTGAGTCAGAAGTAACAGGGAGACAATCAATAGGGCGAATTACAAGTAATGGTGCAGCAGCACCAGACAAGATCTACCAATCACCAGCTGTGCCTTCTTTCTGCTTCCATTTCCTCTCCCCTGCTGGGCTTGCTTTGCCGGGAAGCTGGTCCTGCTCCAAGCTGCAGACATTCGCTTACTATGACATCACTCTGTGGATGCTGTCATGCCGCCACTCCCTCTCGGCCTTGCAAGAAGGTTGTGAGCACCCGTGTCCCCTCCCTGGAACATGGGCAGGGCCACCTGCCTGCCAATCACAGCGCTTCTGGGAAAGCTCCGCCCTCAGTCACATGTGGGACGTGAAGAGTGTCAGCAAACACGGGTCCAAAAACACGTGTAAGCCTGGGCAGAGAGCAATCAGGAGTTTGCACATGCTAAAATGGGCTGAGTGAGTCCAAACTCAGCTAGCCAAGATACAACACTCCTTTTCACAGGTCTGCCCACATAAGAACACCCTGGTACTCTCAGATGTTATTATGAAAAGGTCAAGTAGGCTTTGTAGTCCTTAGACTTAACTTGCACCACTGACAGGACTCTAAGTAAGCTAGGCCGAGGCAGCACTCTCAGATGACCCTATGACAAGTGTACTGTTCAGAAAACCAATTGAGTTTTATAATCTTTATTTTATTAAAGAAAAAGCATGTTACTAGGTATCAAAGCCAAATTAAACCAAAGCAAATAAACTAGCATTGTGCTGGTTAGTTACAAAGATATAGTGAGGCAAAGAAAACATGAAAAATAGAAAAGTGTTCAAAAACCTTACAAAAACACAAAAAGCCATTAAAAGAATAAAAACAGTTCCAGTCCAGGAAATCATTAGTAAAAACAAAATAATCCAAGTAGGTTATAAAAAGGCTATAGTCCTCAGTGATCCTGTAGAACAAGAATCCTGTACTAAAAAGAAAAATTCAGTAAAAGTCCCATTATCCTTAGAAAAGTCCAAGAGTATAGTCCATATGGAGTATTCCAAGTAAAGAAGTCCATAAAGAATATTCCATAGGTAACAGTCCATAGAAAATAGTCCATGCACAGTCCTTAGGAAAAATCCCATAAGTCCAAGGATAATCCAGTATAGTAAAGGTTAGTCCCATGTGTCACGAATGACTGAAGGATCGGTCTTGAAAGACAATGTCCATAGGGAAAAAGTTCCTTTTTCAAGAGTAACTGGCAAGGGCTTATCGCACCTTCCCACGATGTCATCCAATCAGAGTTCGTTACTAGGCAAACCGTCCTGTTGCACCACATGACTTCTTTCTCATACGCACCAGATGTTATTTGGGTTTTCTGTGGTTTTGCATAAAGTCACAACAATTCCCATCTAATCACACAGAGTCCTTTCTCAGGCTTTCAGAATAACATTCTCTCTGCTCGCCTAGAAAACAACCTGTCAGCATAGCAAAGTTACTGTATACAAAGAAACAAGATGGAACCTCTCTGGCTCATTTCTTAATTACAAAACCCATATGCCTTAAAAGATTTTAACTCAAAAACCCATCTCATCACAAAGAGGTGAGTCTTTTTCCCTGGCACTGGGGGCAGGCAGGGCTTGCATGGCATACTCCACCCCGGCTTCTCCCGTGCTGTTGGGTAGAGCGACGCATCGGCTGGACCCTGAGCAGTAGACATGCACCTCGCTGGACGCTGCTTTATTTTCCCTGTGATTCCAGTCTCACTGCTCGACATGCCCAGGGGGCTGCCCAGGGCCCAGCCGGGGCCGCAGGTGTCATGGTTTAGGTTATTAAGGCTGAAATGTAATTTCTTTTTTTTTAATTTTCTTTTTATTATATAAATTCATCCATACTGATTTAACATCGTGGCACCAGGGTACAGCTTGTAATCATTTGTAAAACAACTACTACACACATTACGCTCCTAATCTATACAACATCCTTCTAATAGAATAAGTCCCATGTTTGATAATATTTTGTATCTTCTTTTCCTTTGATTTTCAGTGTTAGTCTGTCCATTTCGGCGTAGTCCAATATCTTTTTAATTATTTCTTGATCCATAGGTGTTCCTTCATTTTTCCAGTACTGTGCATAAATAATCCTCGCAGCTGTTAGAATATGCAGTAATAAATATACATTTTGTCTATCAACACTTTCTGGTATTATACCTAACAGAAAGAGCTCTGGCCTAAAATCTACATGCTTTTTAATTATTTTAACAAGCCATGTATGTATTTTGTTCAAAAAATTTTTTGCTTTATCACAAGTCCACCAGAGGTGATAATAGGTTCCAATTTTTTTGACATTTCCATCATTTACTTGACCTATTAGAATACATCTTAGCCAATCTATCGGAAGGTAAATGCCATCTATAAAACATTTTATATAGATTCTCTTTAGAACATGTTGCCATTGTCATCTTATAGTTTCTAGACCACAGCTCTTGCCATTTTTCTAAGTCAATATTGTACCCAAAATATTTTGCCAATTGAACCATTTCTTTGACCTGTTCGTCCTCCATTTTCCAGTTTAAAAGGCAAAATTTCCTGATTTAAAATCCATCTTGTCTTTTCTTTTCCCTCTCCTTTCTACCACATTTTCATTGGATTATGGTCTGCCCAAATATTGGTTTCTATTTCTACTTCCTGTATTTCAGTTTTTAATTCTGAAGATAGCCAGATCATATCTATTCTCGACCAGGATTTATGTCTATTTGATTAGAAGGTAAATTGAGAGCTTTTAGTATTTATTTCTCTCCATATATCTTGTAGCCCTAGTTCTTCTGCCATCTGAAAGAAAACATTTGGCAGTCTTCTCCTTCCCTTTTCCCCTTTTTTGCCATTTTTATAATCAAGTCTCTCATCTACAATTGCATTAAAGTCAACTAATATGCAAATATTTTGGTATTCTTTTTCCAATATTGTTTTAAATAGCTTACGATAGAATTTTTCTTGTTTACTGTTAGGTGCATATATTGCTATCATCAAGACCTTTTTTTGATTTATTGTTATTTCTACCATTAGGATTCTCCCTTCTTCATCAGAATAGATATATTTAGAGTTTAACTTTTCCTTTACATACAAAGTTACCCCTCTTTTCTTTTGTTGTGCAGCTGAGTAGTAGAGTTTCCCAATGTTCGGGTAGATTAGATATTTGTAATGCTGCTGTTTGATGTGTGTTTCTTGAAGACAAATTATGTCTGTTTTGGTTTTTTGTTGTTTTGAAAAAACATGATTTCTTTTTCTTGGTGCATTCAGATCATTAATATTCACTGAGAAGATCCCAATTTCATTCTCCATCTTGTTTACTTGTATTTAGGTTTTATTGCCCTAATATTCCTTTTTTTCTCTTTGTGTTTTGTTCAAATCTCGTTCAGTATCCTTTTTCTGACTCTCTTCACTTAGCTCACTCTCCTCTTCTGGTGTTTTCTCTCTTCTTTCTACTTTCTCCTTCATTTATATCTTGTCCCTGTGCTTCTTCTTCAAAGAAGGTTATATGTCTTTCAAGGAATCCTCTTGCTTTTTGGATAGAGTCAAGTCTGTGTCTTCTTGAGTTCCAATTGACCAGGATCCCTTCAGGTACCAGCCATCTAAAATTCACTCCTTTTCTAATCAATTTAGTGGTCAAAAATTGATATTTTTTCCTCCCCTCTCTTATTCTCCAAGGTATCTGTTTCAATACCACAATTTCCTTTTGTTGGTACTGTATTGGTTCTTCACTGGCCCTTCGCAGTATTTCATCTCTTGTCGATCTTTTCACAAACGTTGCATGTACTTCACGTTGTATTCTATTCTTTCTCGCATAGCTTGAATTTAATCTACTGTATATGTTTGGTCTATCTCACTTTCCAACTCTTCTTTTTCCATTCCCAGTGCCTCTGCCAAAATGGTTGCCATCAGTTCTGGGAAGTCCTCCTGTTTATGTTTATCTTCTGGTATGTTTAGAAATCTAAGAATGTTTGAGGCTCTTTCCATCTCCATCACTGCAGTTGAGTCTTGTAGATTTTTATTAGCCTGAACAAGTTCATGGTTTTCTCTTTTCAGTTCATCCAATCTCTTCTCTGTTTGTTCTGCCTTATTTTCCAATTTTCCAATTCTTTGTTGGTTCTTTATAGTATTTTGCTGAATATCTTGGAGTTGCGTATTCATCATCCCGATCTGTTCATTGATTTTATCCATTTTCTCTTCCAGTTTCTGTTGATTGAGCTTGGCTTCTTCATGGTTTCTTCTTGATTCTTCTTGATTTTTCTTTGTCTCCTGTGTGCGATACAACTGTATCTTGAATCTTTTGGAGTGTTGCTTGTAGATCTTTCTGAAATTTTTCTTGAAATAGCATTGTATCAATAGACCTTTGCTGTACTGGACTGGGAGCCCCAGATGATGGTGCAGAGGCTGTTTTTTGGCAGTTTTAGATAGATTTGGTAGACTCATTATGAATACTTTTCCCCAAATATCAAATCAACCCTCCAAAGTTCTATTGATCTACTACACTACCTTTTCCACCCTTTAGTTATTCAATTATTGTCAATATATCATTATATCAGCAATACCTTATATTCAATGGTCATCAATAATACCTGATCATCACAGCTCTATATTCTAAGCAAACTATTACAATTTTGCAATTTGATATAACAAAGTTTCAAGGATTATTCCCACTGTCCAGTCCTCGACGTATATATCCAAATCTGACCAGATGATCTAGAGTTTTTAATTGTAAATCCAGCTCGATCAAAAAGCCGTCAAGTTTATTATTTGTAATCCAAGAGTTAATTGTCTGTAATCATCTGTCATTAATCCAAGCTGCAGCTCCAAAAGGAAAACAGAAAAAAAGAGGCTTTAAAAGTTTTAGCTAAGCCAAGGTCATTATAAGAGATATCTGTTGCTCTTCATCAGGGCTCACCGCCAATTCCACCGTTTAGACACCGTTTAGACACCACAAAGTTTTAGAGTTTTGCCTCCACTCTTTAATGCCTGGAAAAATTACTCCTTTAGTTCCCGATTTCCATTTACAATATTAAGTTCAAAAAACACCCATTATTTCCCCTCTTTTGCTTTCCAAGAGGTTCTAACAAATACAGATTAATGTTCCATAGGATAGACTTGCCGTGTCCTTCTTAGCCTCCCCTTCAGAGCAGCGGACCGCTCCTTTCTTTTGTCGCCACTTTCCTTTCTCCAGCTAGGGGACGGCTTAGAATCCTTCTTTCTTTTAAGGAGTTATTTTAGTCAGGAATGTTGATAGAGTTAGAAATGCAATTTCTGAATGGGATTTGTAGTCATGGAACTGTGTAGAAGGAATCCATATTGGTCTGTGTTAGCATAACTAGATGCTTTGAGAAGCTGTTTTCTCTTAGAGCTAGTTGGAATTTTCCATGAAGCAAGCTTGGCCAGAGACGATAAGGGTCAAGACACAACATCAGGAAGATGGTCAACAACACCTGCACATTCCATGGGAAATGAAGGCGGAGTGTGAAGAGGTAGCCCTTCACCCCGATTGGTTTACGTCACAGGAGAGTGAAGAAGAGTGGTTCCAGCATGGAAGAAAATGGAGAATGGAGACAGAGAGAGGACTTGATTTTTAACATGATTTTAGGACTGGATTTTTGCCTTGATGGACTTTGAGTTACAATTGCTATTTTTTAGTATTATGCTAGAATGTAGTTCAGAGTAAGGATAGAAAAAGGGGGGCTATGCCTTTCCTGCCTTTCAAGGTATTTTTTAGAGTTTTTTATTTTATTTTTATAGCTGGAATTTGCTAAAGTTCTAACTGCTTTGATTTATGGAAATGTACTTGAATGCTATGCTTTGCAACAAACTGAATATCTCTAAATACTTTATTTTTCTAATAAAACAATAATTCTTAAAATCTTATGTTTGGTCTCTTGAGCAGCAAACCTGCATAATTATCTGTACGCCACAGATATGCTACTTGAGTCCATTAATTGCCTGAGTTTTGTTCATCTTGGCAGGCTCCAAAGCTCATGAATTTTATCTTGGTTTTTCTCTCAATTAATTGCTAATTTGAACAGACTTGGGAAAAGGAGTAAGTGGGACTGCCTTGCTGGGTATCTGGACTCAGCTCAGCTGATTTAGGAGTACACTTGCCCCTGGAACCTCTGTTTTCAGGCAGCAGGTAATCTCTTAAGAGACCTATGTGCTTACAGCAGGTGCCTCCCGCTCACCTCCCTTGACCCCTCCATTCTGCTCCTGCTGCTGGTGCCCGGTGTGTTGAGAGTCAGCCTCAACTCGCCCGAGGACCCGCTGGTGCTGCTGGTCACGGACATGGTGGAGTGGAGCATCTTCAATTCCAGCAGCACCTGGGTGGTCAAATTTTATGCCTCCTGGTGTGGCCACTGCATCCGATTTACCCCCAACTGGAAGGAGCTGGCCAGCGACATCCAGGGTAAGTGCAGTGCCTTGTCTTGCTCCAGGTAGTGGTTGTAATTGTAACCAGTTGTAATTGTCATAGGTACAGGAAACCTTGAAATAGGCCAGCGGCTGCTTAGAATCGTTGTGGCCAAAAACCAGGCCCATGTTGAGTTTGCTTGACTTCCAGATATTAAGGGTCAACCTGTCGTCGCAGCTGACTGAGCGTCCACAAACAAGCACATAGGTGTCCAGTGGGGGCACTTGGCAGATCGAATAATCACAAGCCCAGTGCATCCACATTCGTTGTAGCACATGCAGACATTAGGTGCCAGGTGGTGGTCCTTATGCTGAGGAGCACAGGACCTCGGTGGCAATGTGAAGCCAGCACACGCTCCCAGATGAAGTACAACTCCCAACCACCAATAGTGCTTGGTCTGCACCTCACAGTGGTGGCAATGGAGGTCAGGAAGTGGGTGTCTCCAGCACAGTGGGCATTAAGATAACCCTGGAGGAACACCAGCGCCCGACTAGGTTGCTCGAGCACAGGGGCCATGCTGGGAAGCTCACCCAAGTAAAACTGCAAGCTAAACCAAAAAAACACCTGCAGTATGACATAGAGGACCACCAAGCCAGACAGTACATTAAGTCCAGGAACCATGAGACCAAGCGGGCATATGGAAGCTCAGGAGTGGGTGGAGGCAGAGCAAGGGTGGGGAGACAGTCAGGCAGCCAAACAGTCCTATACCTCTTCAACGGGTCCCACACCTCCTCAAAAGGTCCTTTTTCTTCCCCTTTCTTTTTCCCTTGGAGAACTCCAGCTCACTGTATCCAACCTGCCCATTTCCCCAACAGCAGCAGCTGTGACAGAGTTGTTGTTCTTACTCCCGGTGATAGTGGTGGAAGTATCAACAATTGTAATGTTTGTTGCTGTTGCAGCAGATATAAAAGAATAAAAAGCAGCTGCATCAAAAGAGGGAGGCAAGAAACAAAGAATAAACAAAGAAAGCAGAAGGAAAGAGACCAAAAAGAAAAAGAAAATGCCGACCTAGCAAGAGGAAATACACAACCTCCTGCTATCGGGTCGCCATCTTGAACCATTATATAAAGCTAAAGGCAGACCCAGGGAGCGTGTGAACAAGAGAGCAAACGGAGTTTCCCGGTGGGAGGAAGCTAACAATTTTGGGGGGGTTAAACTACATTTAAACAAACAAAACAAGAGGAACAGATATCCTAAACAAACAGTTTGTTTGTTTGTTTGTTTGTTTGTTTGTTTGTTTATGTATTTATTTGATTTATATCCCACTCATCTGGTCATACGACCACTCTGAACGGCTTCCAGTTGAAAGTCAAAAAAGCTAGAAGGGATTATGGAGGGTGGAGATAATTCATTTGTGGTTACCTTCAAATTTTGTGCTATGTTTGCCATTGTTCCTGAGTGTAAAATGCTGTGTACATGTAACAAGTGTAAACTGCTGGTACTGTTAGAAGAGAAAGTCAGAGACCTGAAGCAGCAAGTAGCCAGACTCAAGGCTTTAAGGGAAGATGAATGCTACATTGATAGAACACTTGAGCAGCAACAGCAGCTGTCAGAAGGGGCACTGCTGATGGAAGAGAACTAAAACACTGCAATGGAGGAAAATGCTGTAGAGGGCACAAACATAGTGGAGGAACCACCATGGAAAGGAATCACAGTTAGAAGCAAAAGAAGGAGAAGATACTCTTTCCCAGTGGAACTACAAAACCTCTTTCAGTTACTTGAAGAGTCTGTCAGATAGCATGCAGAGTAGACTCCACAGGAGGACATGAGTAGGGCTGAAGCGCAGCACAGTCACTAAACCCACACCCTACAAAAAGAAGAGGAGAGTAGTTTTAGTAGGGGACTCACTGCTACGTGGAATTCAGACCGAAATATGCTTGAAGGATCCATGGACTTCCCAGGTATGCTGTGTCCCTGGAGGACAGATAAGGGATGTAATGGAAGGATTGCCATCACTCATAAAACCTACAGATACATATCCTTTAGTTCTTGTCCACTGTGATGAGTGCAGCCAAAGATCTGGAACCTGAAGGGTTAACTGTGGCTGAGGAGAATGCTGAGCAATTAGAAATACAAACACCTGAATCACCTTCAGATTCTCCTCCCCTAGTAGGCAGGCTGAGGGCCAGGTTTCGAGGAAGACTTATGACCAAAATGTCAGAGGATCACTTGAAGACTGCCCGCAGAAACATCCAATCAACTAGCCCTGAGTACTGACAGGATGAAAAGGCTTCCAGCAGTTCAAGGGGCTGTTTTACTATATAAACAGCACTCAGATGGATGAAAATCTGTGGAAGCAACAAGTTAAACCTCTGGCTTGCATCCACGCTCCTGACAAGCTTGAACCGTGTTCTCTGGACTCTTGGCTTTGGACTCTGACCCTGGACTATGTTGTGTGAGTTGGCTTTGGTATTTGGATATCGGCTCAGCATTCCCTGAATTCCTGACTTTGGACTGGCTTATCGGACTCTGCTGTTGTAACCCCCGGGAACATGACATCCACATGGAAACAAACAACATAGCCAAGAGGAGCTACTGAGAAATCATGTTAGCCTTTGACACTCTGGGAAGGAAACACAAGGACTTTGGGACTCAGATAGTTTTTTCTTCCATCCTGCCAGTGTTCAGAAAAGGAATTGAAATAGAAAGGAAGATCCTCAGGGTGAATGAGTGGCTACGAAGGTGGTGTCAACGAGAGGGATTTGGTTTGTGGGACCATGGGTTAAGCTTCCTGCAAGAAGTACAGCTAGCAAGAGACAGCTTGCATCTAACACGGACTGGGAAGAATGTGTTTGAAAAACAAATTGCAGACATGACATAGTAGTGATGAGAGATTTCAGTTATCCAGATATATGATGGGAAGCAAATTCTGCCAAGTATGGCCCTTCCAAGAAATTCCTGGCATGTGCGGCTGGTAATTTTCTCCAACAAAAAGTGGAGAAAGAAACTAGAGGATTTGCTATCCTTGACTTGATTCTGACCAAGAGATGGCCTGGTGGGGAAAGGGGCAGTAAGGGAAACTCTAGGTGAGTGTGACCATGTCCTTCTAGAATTCTTGATTTCATAGGAAACGAAAGCAGTGTGAAGCTGCACACTTCTGCTGGAGTTTTAAAAAGCCAATTCTAATAATCTCAGAACAAATATAACAAAGGTCACATGGCAGGAGATGCTAACAAGAAAAGGAGTCTAAGAAGGATGAGCGCTAAAGGCACAACTACAAGCTATTCCAACAAGAAAAAAAGGTGGGAGGCAGGAAAAAAATGCCAGTGTGGCTTCACAAAAAGAGAGGACCTGTTGTTGTTGTTTAGTCATTAAGTTGTGTCTGACTCTTCGTGACCCCATGGACCAGAGCACGCCAGGTCCTCCCTGTCTTCCACTGCCTCCCGGAGTTGGGTCAAATTCATGTTGGTAGCTTCAGTGACACTGTCCAACCAACTTGTCCTCTATCATCCCCTTTTCCTCTTGCCTTCACACTTTCCCAACATCAGGGTCTTTTCCAGGGAGTCTTCTCGTCTCATGAGATGGCCAAAGTATTGGGGCCTCAGCTTCAGGATCTGTCCTTCCAGTGAGCACTCAGGGTTGATTTTCTTCAAAATGGATAGGTTTGTTCTCTTTGCAGTCCAGGGGACTCTCAAGAGTCTTGTCCAGCACCACAATTCAAAAGTATCAATTATTTGGTGGTCAGCCTTCTTTATGGTCCAGCTCTCACTTCCATACATCACTAATGGAAAAACCATAGCTTTGACTTTGTGGACCTTTGTCGGCAAGGTGATGTCTCTGCTTTTTAAGATGCTGTCTAGGTTTGTCATTGCTTTCCTCCCCAGAAGCAGACGTCTTTTAATTTTGTGGCTGCTGTCACCATCTGCAGTGATCATGGAGCCCAGGAAAGTAAAATCTGTCACTATCTTCCCCTTCTATTTGCCGGGAAGTGATGGGACCAGTGGCCATGATCTTAGTTTTTTTGACGTTGAGCTTCAGACGATTTTTGGTGCTCGCTGCTTTCACCCTGATTTCGAGGTTCTTTAATTCCTCCTCACTTTCTGCCATCAGAGTGGTATCAACTGCATATTGGAGCTTGTTGATATTTCTTCCAGCAATCTTAATTCCGGCTTGGGAGTCATCCAGTCCGGTCTTTCGCATGATGTATTCTGCATATAAGTTAAATAAGCAGGTAGACAATATACAGCCTTGTCGTTCCCCTTTCCCAATTTTGAACCAATCAGTTGTTCCATATCCAATTCTAACTGTTGCTTCCTGCCCTACATATAGATTTCTCAGGAGATAGAGGTCCATCTTTGCATAAAAGGTTTCTTTAATATCTCCAATTTTCTTTAACAGATCTCTGGTTTTTGCCCTATTCCTTTCCTCAATTTCTTTGCACTGTTCATTTAAGAAGGCCCTCTTGTCTCTCCTTGCTATTCTTTGGAAGTCTGCATTCAATTTTCTGTAACTTTCCCAATCTCCCTTGCATTTTGTTTCCATTCTCTTCTCTGCTATTTGTAAGGCCTCGTTGGACAGCCACTTTGCTTTCTTCCATTTCCTTTTCTTTGGGATGGTTTTTGTTGCTGCCTCCTGTACAATGTTGCGGGCCTCCATCCATAGTTCTTCAGGCACTCTGTCCACCAAATCTGTTCTTCACTTCCACTGTGTATTCATAAGGGGTTTGGTTTAAATTATACCTGAATAGCCCAGTGTTTTTCCCCACTCTCTTCATTTTAAGCTTGAATTTTGCTGTAAGAAGGTGATGATCAGAGTTACAATGAGCTCCAGAGAGTACGTTAAAAACAACTAGAAAGACATGTACAGGAAGTGGAAAGAAAGCCCGACCACCAAGGAGGAGTATAGACAAGTAGGAAGGAAATGCAGGGATAGCATTAGGAGGACAAAAGCTGACAATTAGCTGAGGTTAGCTAGAGACACTAAAAGCAATAAAAAAGCATCCTTCAGGTATGTCAGTAGCAAAAGACAAACAAATGACACAGTGGTACAATTCCGCAATGGAGATGGAAAAATAATAACAAAGGAGAAAGAAAAGGCAGAGGGAGGGGGAAATCTCTCTGAGCAGTTGTATAGAAGCAAAAATGGAGAAGCAGATGGCTGAACTAACTGCTTGCATGAAATATTTAGCCAAAAATATGCCACATGAGATGGATAAATTAGAGAAGGTGGTTCTTAAAGTGGATGAAGTAATGAAAAAATGTCAACAGATTGGGAAGGACATGAAAACGGTCCAGGGAGAGATTCATGGGCTGAAGGAAAGCATGGTAAAAATTGAGGACAGAGTAAAACGAATGGAAGATTTATCAAAACAGAAGGGAAAATAAAAACACATCAAGAGAGGATGGATGATTTACAAAAAAGAACGATTTATCTGGAAGATAGCTCAAGACGTAACAACATCAAAATAATGAACTTTGAGTTGCAAAAGGGAGATGACCTTAAACAGGAAGCGGTGACCTGGATAAACTCCATAATGAACTTTCAGCATCTGTCTAAAAACTATGGAGAAAGAATTCGTTTTGTTGGGAGCCCTAGAAATAAAAGGCCAAGACCCATAATACTGAAAATTTTCAATAATGTTAAAACAGAGCGATTTCTTAAGGTCACCAAGATAAAACTGGAGCTATTAGTTTACAGGTCAAACTCCATACAGATTTATCAGGATTTAAGCAATGAATCAATCCAGTGGGAAAAAATGATGAAACCTGTTACATGAGGTTCAACTGGGGTCATCCAGTTTTTTAAAAAATATGTAGAAATATGGAGTCCTCTTCAAAATCTCTTCCTTTGAAGAAGGCAAGGACTTGTTAGTCACATGGGGCCTTTGGCAAGAAGACCAAGGTGCAGGCATGTAGGCCCGCAAAGAGTAGAAACATGAGAGAAGAGACTCAGACTGAGAGGAACCATCTGATGTTTGATGACTTCCCCCTTTTTCCCCTGCCCCTTCCCCCCTGCCCCTTTTGGTGTTTTTCTACCCCCCTTTTCTGCTCTTTCCTTTTTAGTTTCCTTAAGCTGTCCTGCCGCCCCCCTTTTGTTCTGTTTGTTTTGTTCTGTTTTATGGTGAGGAAGAAGAGGGAGGATAGATCAAGGGATAAGGATGCTAAAAGGATAATAAATAAAATAAAGGGGGGAAATAAATAAAATTAAGGGGGGGAAAGTAGGGTAGAATAGGTTGGGGTTCAAACTGAAGTTGCCTCTCCCTCCCCAAAGCTCATGTTGAACCCTAGAGCAGTAGTCGGGGAACAGGGATAAATTACCTCAAATGGGGTAAAAGTGAAAATCCTGGGGGTAATGAGCAGAGTGCTACCCCCTCCCTCCCACCCCCACCCTCTGCAGCCAAACCTCAAATTGTAAGCCACCTCTGCCTGTTACTTCCTTGGTTGCAGCAGGGCACTCTTTCAGAGCTTGGAGATAAGCCCGCTTGATTGGTTACAGTTATGGAATAGCCCCGGGCAATCAATCAATCCGGGGCTTCTGAACAACTGCTTCCACTGGAGATGACTGCAAGCAAGCAGCAGGAGGGAAAGGATCAAGTTAACGAGGGAAGGAGGGAGGGAAGGTGTGAGAGACCGAGGGCTTCATCAAGCTTATTTAAATGCATGGAGAAAATGTATGGAGGGAGGGTGCATG
Source organism: Pogona vitticeps (assembly GCF_051106095.1). Taxonomy (NCBI): domain Eukaryota; kingdom Metazoa; phylum Chordata; class Lepidosauria; order Squamata; family Agamidae; genus Pogona; species Pogona vitticeps. The sequence continues at coordinate 117,825,367 of NC_135786.1, forward strand.
TGTGTGAGAAAGAGAGAGAGTGAGTGAGTGAGAGAGAGAGAGACTGACTCAAAACTATGAAAAAGAACAGACAAGCAAAACAGAAGGCTTGAATTAAGGCGGGGGGAGGATGCTTTTTAAGATGCTCCCTAGGTTTGTCATTGCTATCCTCCCAAGAAGCAGGCGTCTTTGAATTTTGTGGCTGTTGTCACCATCTGCAGTGATCATGGAGCCCAAGAAAGTAAAATCTGTCACTGCCTCCATATCTTCCCCTTCTATTTGGCAGGAGGTGATAGGACCAGTGGCCATGATCTTGGGGTTTTTTTATGTTGAGCTTCAGACCATTTTTGGCGCTCTTTTCTTTCACCCTCATTTCTAGGTTCTTTAATTCCTCCTCACTTTCTGCCATGCTTTTGTGTAGTCAATGAAGCATGAAGCATCTTTCCGATGCCAAAACGGCCTAGACAGGTGGGCCAAGAGTTGTGATCAGCACCAACTCTAACGTTAAAGTCTCCGAGAATGAACAGTGGCTCTCTCTCAGGGACTTTTTTGATAGTAGCTGCCAGATCGTCATAGAATTTGTCTTTGACTTCTGTTTTGGATGACAGTTTTGGTGCATATGCACTGATGAGGGTGACTGGTCCCGCTGATGAGTGGAACTGCAGAGACAGGATTCTTTTACTCCCCACAGTAGGTGGAACAATGGACCTCAGCAAAGTATTTCTGACCGCAAAGCCAACACCATATTCCCTTGTCTCATTCAATGGTTTTCCCTGCCAGAAGAATGAGAAGTATTTTTCTTTGACAGATCCCATGTCTGGCAATCTCGTCTCTTGCAGGGCAACAATGTCCATCTGCAGTCTACTCAGTTCAATGTCGATGACTGCTGCCTTGCGCACGTCATCTATTTCCTGCAGGTTGTATGCGAAGCTGGAGTGTCCTCTCCAGAGCATGAGGCCTGGGTAAAATAATATGGAGGATAGGCTGTTACCGAAGCAGCAAATCCCCCCTCTCCATGTCACTGAAATAGTCCAATGGAAAGGCAAGAGCCAATACAACTGGTTCTAGCGATGTCATAGAAGTTGCCAGAACGATACAAACTGCCTCTGGGACTCCGGCTCTGGATTTTGCCTCGAGGTTATCTCCTGAAGCCTTTTCCATGAGTGGATATAGCCACAAGGCAGTGGAGGTTTGAAATCAGAGTTTTCCTTCTCCTAGATGTGCTGCCTTCCATGGCTGATGAGCCCCACCTACCCGCCTTACAATAAAACATATCATAAAACAGTTAAAACAATTTAAGTCAATGGCATTAGTATTTTTCAAGATTGGCAATGTGAGTAAAAAGCTAAAGTAAGAAGTAAAAATTAAGTATTGGCTCTTAAAAACATCCAGCAAGGGTGCCAGGCAAATCTCTGATGGCAAGCTGTTCCAAAGTCGAGGGGTCACTGTCAAGAAGACCCGGTTTCTTGTTCTTTCTTTCCGGGCCTCCCTCGGTGTTAGGCCCCTTAGCCGTCTTACCTGGCTATAGCGAGTGACTCAAGTAGAGCTAGCTGGGAGAAGGTGTTCCACTAGGTAACGAGGTCTTAAACTATTTAGGGCTTTATATGTCATCATTAACACTTTGAAATCAATGCGGAAACAAATGGGCAACCAATGCAAGGCAGCTAGAGTGGGAAAGATATGGTTGTATTTTCTCATCCCGCTAAGAAGTCTGGCCGCCGCATTTTGTACCATTTGAGGCTTCCACATCAATCTGAAAGGTAGCCCCATGTAGAGCACATTACAGTGGTCTAATCTCGAGATTACAAGATAATGGACCAGAGTGGTGAGGGCCCACCATCAAGATAGGGACGCAGCTGGGCAATCTGCCACAGATGGAAATAGGCAGAGCAGACCACTGATGCCACCTGGGTTTCCATGGAACTCCAGATACACCACCAAGCTGCGAACCTCACTCTTCACTGTGAGCATTACCCCCCCAAAAGAGAGGGAGTTTCTCAAACCACCAATGGAGGGGCCACCTGTAAGCAGCCCCTTATCTTCAAAGAGATTTATGGGGGTGCCAGAGACTGGGATGAGTCCGAAGTCCAGACAAACCTCTGACTGCTGAGCAGAGCCCTTAGGTCTCAGCAAGGTCCTGTCTAACCCTTCTTCCTCAAAAGCCAATCTCCTTTATTAAGAAAGCAACACACACAGACAAATCCATGAGTTATACTCAGAATAATCTGGCTCTAAATCTTTGGTAGCAAACACACATGGCCAATTAGACATTCAGCTAGTCTGTACAAGAACCAATGCATGCAGATCAAATCATTACTGCTTTATTGAAAAGAATTGCTTTAGAAGAGGTTTCAGTTGATGGTAAAATAGTTCAGTAGGTACATTTCCATATCAAGACAAATGGAACACCCCCCTTTCCCACTCCAGCTATAAAAATAAAGAAATGGAATTATGCTAACTAATAAAAAGCATAACACAGTCCATCTCACGTGCCTTGGGTCTTCACAGGCTGACGCTAGATGAAATCCAGTTGACTTCAATCAGTCCATGGTAGGAAAAATAGTCCATAGCAAACTTATAATCCATTATGGGAAAAAGCACGTGTCTGACCTTTCTCAGTCCAACTCCATCTTTCCCCAACTTCTTACCAACTTCCTTCTTCTTCCCAGAATTCTTCATAAGGAACACCCCCTCCTGGGTCTTGTTGTCCCACCTAACTTTCTCATGAGAGCTTGAGAGTTGTTATCATGTTTTGTGGCAGAATTATTTTGACTACGAAAGTCTCTGCTCTCTGCTCATCTTAGCAGTGAGATAACCAGAGAGTGAAACTTCTCTGAAACAGCATGAAAAACTTTCCTACTACAGAACAGACTTTAAATCAAGATGGATGCTATTGGGACAATCTTAGGACTACATATCCCATTCTAATACACATAAAAACACAAATCATCACATGCCCCCCTGATTATCATTAAAATTCAGAGCAGTTAATCTGATCTAATTTTAAGAAATCAAACATAAGTAAGTAAACAGTAATTCAAAGTAACTAACTGGTTATATATCAAAATTTAACTACAAAGTAACTATGGCAATACTGAAACATAGCACACTGTTGAATACACTGTTTCAACGTTCAGGTTCATAAGAATCTTCACAGTACATTCTAGAAAGACCATCTGCCACAACATTCAGTTTTCCAGGAATGTGTTGAACTTCAAAATCAAAATCTTGCAATGCTAGACTCCATCTCAACAATTTTTGGTTGTGAGATTTCATCTTCTGCAACCAAACTAAAGCTCTGTGATCTGTTTGGAGTGTAAACTTACGCCCCCATAGGTAAGGTCTAAGTAAATTTAGAGACCAAAATATAGAAAGAGCCTCTTTTTCAGGTACTGCGTAATTTCTCTCTCTTTCCAAAAGTTTTCTAGAGAAGTATGAGATAGGGTAAAGGTTCCCATCTTCTCCTTGCTGTAACAATACTGCTCCAAGGCCTAATTCAGAGGCATCTGTTTGTAAAATGAATGGTTTGTCAAAATCAGGGGATTCAGTATAGGTGCATCCATAATCTTAGCTTTTAAAGCATCAAAGGCACCTTGACACTCTGGTGTCCACTTCACCTTGACAGGCTGTCGCTTCTTAGTGAGCTCTGTCAGAGGTGAAGCCAAATGACTGAAATCAGGAATGAATTTTCTATAGTAGCCAACTAGGCCGAAAAACGAGCGTACCTATTTCTTAGTTTTTGGAATAGGCCAATCATTAATAGATTGTACTTTGGCTTGCAGAGTCTGAATTTCTCCTTGCCCAATCAAATGACCTAAGTACATGACTTTTCCTTGCATCCATTGACATTTGCTGGCTTTGACTGTTGGTCCTGCTTGCTGAAGTCTGGACAAAACAGTTTCAATGTGAGACATGTGAGAATCAAAATCAGAACTGAAAATAGCAACATCATCAAGATAAGCACTTGCAAAAGGTAAACCTTGTAAAAGTTTGTCTATCATCCTTTGAAATGAAGCACCAGCATTCTTCAAACCAAATGGCAAACGTCGGAAACGAAAAGTTCCCACGTGCGTGATGAAAGCGGTCTTATCTCGTGAATCTTCGGCCAAATCGAGCTGCCAATAAGCATTCTTTAGATCGAGAATGCTGATAAACTTAGCCTTTGAAAGATGTTCAATTAAATCATCCATTCTGGGTAATGGGTATGGATCTGGAACAGTAACACTGTTTAACTTTCTGTAGTCAACACAAAAACTTCCTAGAGAATTTCACCCATAGCGTTACGTTTTGGCACCAGTACCACCGGAGAAGCCCAAGGGGAGAATGACGGTTCAATCACCCCCAAAGATAACATCTTTTGTATCTCTTGTTCAATCTGGATAGCATGATTACCAATTGCTCTATATGGGCTAGACCATATGGACTGGGCATTGTTCTCAGTAATTATCACATGACTGATCAAATTGGTGTAACCTGGCTTATCTGAAAACACATCTTGGTATTGTTCTAAAATTTGAAACAACCTTTCTTTCTGATCAACGGTACCTGTTAAAACAAGATTATCAGACCATGTACCTGCATCTTGCAATTCAGACAACATATCAATAAGTTCATTTGCAGCATGAAAATATTCAGCATGACATTGAAAAACCATTGCAGATCTATCTTTGTACAGTTTCAAACTATTGACATGATAAAGAACAGGTTTCTTATTAGAATCCAACATTTTGACAAGATAATTGACATTTCCCAATTTTTGAACAATTTCACCTGGACCTTCCCAGACAACTTCTAGCTTAGAAGGTCTGAGTGGGTTCAGAACAAGTACCAAATCACCCACAGAAAATTCCCTGTGTCTGGATCTCTTGTCATGGAAGAACTTCTGACTTGCTTGAGCGTCCAACAAATTGTCTCTGGCCAACTCCTGGACAGCCAAGAGTTTCTCTTGAAGTTTTCTGACAAAATCAGCAACTGGCACAGTACTACTTTTAACCACACCTTCCCAATCAGATTTCAGGAAGTCCAATGGCCCTTGTAGATTTCTTCCAAACACCACCTCACTTGGAGAAAAGCCACCTAACGAAGAATGAGCTGAGCTACGGTAAGCAAACAAAGCAAAAGGCAAAAGTTCACCCCATATGTTTCCATATTTTTGGGTCAACGTTTTAATCATCCTAAGCAAAGTCTGTTGACCTCTTTCCACCATACCATGAGATTGAGGATGATGGGCCGTGCTAAAACTGATGGTTATTCCACTGATCTCGCAGATCTTACGCATAAGTTCACTTGTAAAAGCTCCTGCTTGATCACAAATTATTTTGGATGGTACTCCAATACGTGAGCACAAGTCTACGATGATTCTAGCTATGGTGGTAGCTGTAAGGTTGCTAATAGCATAGGCTTCAATCCACCTGTTGGCAGAACAGATGAAAGAAATGATGTATTTCTTCTTAGATTTAGTAGGAACAAAAGGTCCTAGCACATCCATTTGCAAACACTGGAACACTTGGTCAGGAATCTCCATAATCTGCATTTCGGCCTTTACCTTGTCGGTCTGATGGCCTGTGCGTTGGCAATAGTCACAAGAACTGACATAGTCCTTTACAGTTTTTGAAATACCAGGCCAGTAAAAATGTTGAGAAATCCTCTTTAGGGTTTTTTGTATTCCCTGGTGCCCACTACTCGGATGGTCATGAGCTATTTCTAGTATTCTCAGTCTATATTCAGTAGGCACGACTAACTGTTGAATAGGTTGGGCATCCAAGTTGGATTTGGGGAAATATTCTCTGTACAAAAGTCCATTTTCACCCCACAAAAAGCTAACTTGCTGATGCATAGGACGTTCAGCATAGTTGTCTGCTTGTGACCTCAAAGAAGCTAGAGAGGGATCATTAAGTTGTTTCAGTCTAAAGTCCTCTGATCCCATTGGGGTCACATCCTCCATTTTAGTTTCAGTTGTAGCTGCATTATCAGGTTTGGTCACAAGAGGCTGCTGTTGCATAAGGTTTCCTTCTGAGCTATCCTCAGTGGATTCCTGCTCCCGTTCAGGATCATGCATCTCCCTACTTTGAGAACGAGTGACCACCTGCACCGAAGCTGCATTTTGACTTTGCATGTGATCCAAAAAAGCAAGATCATTTCCAAGCAGAAAATCAGGTTTTCCCTCATGAGTTAGAATATGTTTGGACTCTGATCAATTCTTGTAAGTTACTTTTACATATGCTAAAGAAACATACTTCTGCTCAGTCTCATTAGACCCATAAGTTTTTACTGGACACCTCAGGTTGTTCAGGATCAAGGTGGGGTCTAGAAAATGTCTGCTTATCGAAGAAATGTCGGCACCTGAGTCACGAAAAGCACTTAAAGCCATATCACCTCCAGGTGTGTGAAGAAAAACCACCTCAGTAAATGTGCGGGTTGCCCAGTCCCTTTGTGTAGTTGGTACTATGCAATCAGGATCCATAATGGAAAATTTCTCTCCTGATGTTGTCTCTTTTACAATTTCTGATGAAATTGCAGCAATTTGTAAGTCCAAAACTCTAGGCACATAGTGGTTTACTGCTGCCTGCATTCCACTGGCTTGCGAAGGGGTTACAGTTAAGTTAACTCCTTCCTGACTCTGTGAAGGCACAATGCTTGACTGGTGAGGCACAGCAACTGCATTACTGGCAGCTGGCACTTGCTGAGTTCCCGCTGGCACAGAACTTACATACGCCATCTTGGGAGTGCCTGTTTTAGATCTGCGTGGAGCTGGGACAGGTGTTTTTCTAGCTGGCTCCTTAACTTGGCTAGCTGGCACATTCAACCTTGGGCAATCTCGTCGCAGATGAGAGCCACCACATTCAAAACATTTAAGAGGCGTTTTACTCTGGCTAGGAGCTAGGCTCCTGCGTTGCTCAAGTCAACTTTGCCTGGGCTCTTGAGAAAAAGGCTTTCTAAATTCAGGCTGACTCTGTCTCTTAGGCACTACTGGTGCAGTCTTTACCCTAACAGCTGGTTCAGGCCTTTTAAAGGAGAGAATTTCATCAGTTTTTAAAGCAAGGGTTTGCAAGTCTTTGTAGTCTCTCTCCAACAAAGTACTCCTTATTTCTGAAGGCACCAAATTAAGAAAATGCTCCATGTACAACACAGTTCTTAAATCCTCAAAGGTACTAACACCCAAGGAGCTCAACCACTGATCACCTAGATGTTCTATCTTGTCAGCTAGTGCAGAATAACACTCATTAGGCTGCTTTTTCAGTTTCTTAAAGTTCTGCCTCAGTATTTCCAAAGTAAAACCAAATTTTCTCTTTACCACCTCTTTAAAAATAGGCCAGTCAGTGTCCTCATCAGATAATTTGGCTACAATGTTGGCAAGTTGCCCAGAGCATTGCGTACGCATTAACTTGACGTACCAGGCCTCAGGTATCCTAAAGTCTCTACACGCATTCTCAAAGTTAGATAAAAAAGATAAGATATCATTGCCATCATGATAGTAAGGTAGATTGCTTCTATCAACACTGGCTATTGAGTTCTTAAACTTCTCTTTTTCCTTCAGCTCATAAACCAAATGTTCCACCTTTTTCTCTCTGTACTGCTTCAATAACTCATCAGCAATGTTCTGATTATGAATAGATTGAGTGTGACAAGCAACAAAATCAGCGAACATAAGGGTTAACTTATCCACTGGTGATAGACTCTTGTTAGGATCAGGCCCCTCAGCACCAGCTGCTGCCGCCGCCGCTCCTGCTGTTTCATCAGGAATGTCCCTGGCTGGCACTCCCCTCCCTACTGGAGTGCTGGCACCCGCCATTTCCTCTGCCTGATCCATCTGTCGCAACCTAGACCAAGTCTGATCTGGATCAGATCCAAGTAGGTCCTGGATGTCCTCAGCTGTGAGACTGTACTTAATTCCACCTGTTCGTAATCCCCTAATCTTAATTGTTCTCTGAGTCACAAACTGCTCTCCAGGCAACTCCAAAAATTCTTCTTCTAAGTGTTGCTCCATGCAAGCTGCAACTAAGACAGATGCCAAGTTGACCCAAAAGGAAAAATCCTCTCCCTGCCCCTGTAGCCGAAACTGTAGGGCGAGGGCAAAGCCATAAAACACTCTGGCAGAAAACAGCCCTACCCTGGAGCTTCAGAAGGGTGACCGCTTACTTGCATGAAAATGCCCACTCATTAAACAGCCCAATTACATAACCAAAGCATTAGTTCTTAACAGACTTCGCTTGAAAGCTAAGTCTTTCTTTAAGATCCTTAGCTGAAAAGAAAAATGCAAATTAGCTGATTTATAGCTCTTCAAAGTAAACAGCGTGGAAGAAATTCCTCTGCCAAGGCTGGGGATTTCCCAGCTGCAAAAAGCACATGCATCGAGATGCTTGCTGCTTTCAACTTAAGCAAAAGTAAATGCAATAAATCAAAGCCTGTTTCATCCCACCGCTGCCACCATGTAAGCAGCCCCTTATCTCCAAAGAGATTTATGGGGGTGCCAGAGACTGGGATGAGTCCGAAGTCCAGACAAACCTCTGACTGCTGAGCAGAGCCCTTAGGTCTCAGCAAGGTCCTGTCTAACCCTTCTTCCTCAAAAGCCAATCTCCTTTATTAAGAAAGCAACACACACAGACAAATCCATGAGTTATACTCAGAATAATCTGGCTCTAAATCTTTGGTAGCAAACACACATGGCCAATTAGACATTCAGCTAGTCTGTACAAGAACCAATGCATGCAGATCAAATCATTACTGCTTTATTGAAAAGAATTGCTTTAGAAGAGGTTTCAGTTGATGGTAAAATAGTTCAGTAGGTACATTTCCATATCAAGACAAATGGAACACCCCCCTTTCCCACTCCAGCTATAAAAATAAAGAAATGGAATTATGCTAACTAATAAAAAGCATAACACAGTCCATCTCACGTGCCTTGGGTCTTCACAGGCTGACGCTAGATGAAATCCAGTTGATTTCCATCAGTCCATGGTAGGAAAAATAGTCCATAGCAAACTTATAATCCATTATGGGAAAAAGCACGTATCTGACCTTTCTCAGTCCAACTCCATCTTTCCCCAGCTTCTTACCAACTTCCTTCTTCTTCCCAGAATTCTTCATAAGGAACACCCCCTCCTGGGTCTTGTTGTCCCACCTAACTTTCTCATGAGAGCTTGAGAGTTGTTATCATGTTTTGTGGCAGAATTATTTTGACTACGAAAGTCTCTGCTCTCTGCTCATCTTAGCAACGAGATAACCAGAGAGCGAAACTTCTCTGAAACAGCATGAAAAACTTTCCTACTACAGAACAGACTTTAAATCAAGATGGATGCTATTGGGACAATCTTAGGACTACATATCCCATTCTAATACACGTAAAAACACAAATCATCACACCACCCACCCTCAGGACCTCCATCTTATCTGGGTTCAGCCTCAGCCCATTCACCCGCATCCATCACAGTACAGCCTCCAGACAACATTGAAGGGACAGAATGGCATCCAGTGAGGTAGGTGAAAAAGAGCTGTAGAGCTCAGTGTCATCAGAGTACTGATGACATAAAGCCCCACACCCCCTGATGACCCCACCCAGCGCCCTCATATAGATGTTAAACAGCATTGGGGATATAATCAAGCCCTGCGGAACCCCACAATTGAGACTCTATGGGGACGGAACACTCTCCCTAAGCTGTACTCTCTGAGGGAGGTCCTCCAAGAAGGATCGGAGCCAGGCTAATGCCTGTCCACCGATCCCCAACTCGGAGAGCCTCCCCAGGAGGACACCGTGGTCAACGGTATCAAAGGCAGCTGAGATATCGAGGAGGACCAACAAGGACATATTGCCCCTGTCAGCCTCCCTCAGCAGGTCTTCCAACAGTGCGACCAGTACCATTTCTGTACCATGGCACGGCCTGATATGACTGGATCGGATCCAGAGCATTGGTTTCATCCAAAAGAGCCTGAAGCTGATCAGCCACCACCCTGTCCACCACTTTACTGGGGAAGGAAACATTGGCGGTGGGCCTATAATTGCCAATATCGTCCACCACCAAATTTGGTTTCTTCCTAATGGGCCTAATGAGTGTCTCCTTGAGGGCAAGAGGAACATTGCGCTCCCGGAGAGACCCATTAATTCTTACTGTGCCCCATTCAATTGTTATAGGCCTGGCTGCTTTGATTAGCCAGGCCGGACAAGGGTCAAGAGAGGAAGTGGTGGCCCATCAGCGATCAAGCGCTTTGTCCACCATATCTGGCATCACAGGCTGAAAGACTTCAAGCATCACTGGGCAAGGTGGAGCACTGGACATCTCTGCTCGATCCACTGTATTTAAAAAAGGAGAGAGGTCCCAGCAGATGGCCTCCACTTTAGATTTTAAGAATGCTGCAAATTGGCCAGGTGAGATATTAGTAGGAGGCCCATCACCTAGACCAATTCCGGATAGATCATGAACTATACAGAAGAGCTCTGCCTGCTGATTTGAAGCTTCCTTATCCGGTTAGTGAAGTGTGGTCGTCTAACAGCCCTGACCTTAGCAAGCTAGTGGTTAGTTGCGATCCTCACAGCTTTCTTATTATAATCGTCGGTTCATCTCTCCAATTGCACTCTTGCCATCTCCTATTTCACTTCATAGCTCACAGCTCCTGGTTAAACCAGGACCCTGGCCGAGCTCTGTGCTGGAGAGGGCATTTAGGAGCAATTGTGTCTACAGCCCTAGTGGCGGCAGCAAGCCAGCCATCAACTAGAGCCTCAACAGGAGTGCCAGACAGATCAGCTGGAATTCCTCTCATGGTATCCTGGAATCATGAACGATCCAGTAACCTTCGAGGGTGGGCCATTACAATAGGTCCATGTTCCTTGCAGGGAGGGAGAGCCACTGAGAGGTTACATTTTAGTAAGTGGTGATCTGACCATGACAAGGGAACTGAGACAAGGTCACTCACCCTCAGACCACATTCACTCTGCTCAGTGGAGAACACCAGGGCTAGCATATGACCGTCCACATGTGTGAGACCGTTAACATGTTGGGACATGTCCAAGGAAGCCATGGTTTCCAAGAACTCAAGAGCTGGACCGGAAGTCTCTGCCTCTGCATGGATGTTGAAGTCATCCAGGACCAGAAGTCTCGGGGATTCCAACAGTGCCGCAGAGACAAAGTCCGCCAGCTCCAGTAAGGAAGTGGCTGGGTTGTGGAGAGCACAGTAACCCAGCAAAATCCCAATACCATCCCTGGCCCCAATCAACACATGGAGAGCCTCCAGACCTGGCTTCACCACTGTAGAGCACCTAATAACCTCCAGAGTATTTCTATAAACAATGGCTACTCCCCACCGCCCCTCCAGTCTACCCTGGTGCTGGACTGCATAACCAGGAAGACAGGCAAGGGTCAATGGAACTCCACCTTCCCTGCCCATCCAAGTTTCGGTTATGCACGCCAGGTCTGCATCCTCGTCCAGAATAAGATATTGAATAATCTAGGATTTATTGGACACAGACCTGCCATTCAACAGCATCAGTTTTAGAGTGGAAGGCCAGCTGATCTGGCTACCTCGAGACTGGCAGGTGGTCACAGTGCCAGAACAGTGAACAGCCTTCAGACATCTATTCACCGTTGTTCTAAAACAACTGGCATTGTGCCATTGCCATATCTCCCTCTACCTGTAATCACTCAGATGTTCAAAGAACCCCCGCTGGGGGGGACAAGCCTTCCACTCCATGTAAAAAGAAAAAGAAAAAAGGAAACAAAGAATACACTAAATTAATACAGTTAAACAACAATAACAAAATTAACAAAATTAATCCAATATTAAATAATAATACAAACTTAAACAATTATCAGTTATCAAATTATGCAAATTATCTAATTGGGCAATTTATCCAATTAACAGTTTAAATAAGATTCAAATTAGACAATTTAAATAAAAATTAAATTAAGCAATTTAAATGAAATTTAAATAAAATATATATTTGTTTCAAAAATAGGTGAAATATAAACAGAGTAAAACAAACTAAGATAAGATACATAAGATATACTAAGAAACAATAAAAATAAACAAAAATAAACCCCAAATCCCCCCACATACAGTTGGTCCTGTTCCACAACACTCTGACTGTAGTTCTTATTTTCCTCAAGGGACTGTCAAAAATGACTTCAAGTTTTTGAGGGCAGAGACCACAGGCGAAACAGTCAAGGGCAGAGCACAATGCAATGTTGAAAGGAGAGGCAACAGACAGAGAACCGCTGGAAGCATGGCCCCTGCGCTGCCAGTCTCCGCAACTGGAGGACAGGTAGAAAATTGCTCATTAAACATGCCAGGTGACAAGGCAGGGAACGGGACCCACTGGCCATTGATATCAACATGTCCCACGGTGAACCAGCACCAAAGCTTCCCCGAGCCATTAACCAGCCTCGCAGCCCTCCTCAGTTCTCCGACATCGGGCTCACCACAATTCCTCATTCAGCGGCACCTGCAATCTTTCTAGTGGGATTCCTCCAACAAACCTTTCGAACTGGCAAGTTCTTCTAAACCTCTCTGTGCTGGGCTATGTCTCACGAAGCCCCAGCACTAGGTTCACCAAGACCCAGGGGTCTCCGCAGGTTCTCCGCAGGCTCAGTCTCATCCAACCCCTGCAACACGAAAGCGACTCCTGCGATGCCGAGCAACCCCGCACCAACAACCCAAGCAAGCTGCCTCTCCCCCCAGTTCTCCAACTCAGCCTGACAGCCTCCAAGCATCCCTGAAACGACACAGGAACCAACAGAAGTGGCGCTGGAACAAACAAACAAAAAAGAAAAAGAAAAAAGAAAAAACTCGCCAAATGCAAAAGGCGGTAAGAAACCAAAATAAAAGAAAATAAAAAGAAAACAAACAAGAAAAAGAAAAAAAAACCAGAAAATCAAACAGAAGCAGCAGGGGAAATGCTCCCAACTGACTACCGGTCCGCCATCTTCAAGTAGTTCTGGCTAGACTTTTCAGGGTTTTCCAGGTGGAGAATGTTCGGAAGTGGTTTGCCATTTTTCTTTTCTTATCTCCATCTTTTGCACTTTTTCTTGCTGTATTTTCTGCAGCCTATGATCTGAGGACACATTTCTTTGCCAAACTGTTTCTAAACTTTTACGTTTCAATTTTGGCATAAATCAACTCTCTATATGAAGCAGTTCTTAAATCATCCTTTTAAATTCCACAGCTGGGCTCCTCAATCTGTTATTTCACTCTCATTCAGTAGAGGGTGCACGGTTTCAAATCTGTTGCAGCTTTCTATTGTCCAGTTATTTGGAAGTTCACTATGCAGCTTTCTCTTCCTTCTCTTTCCTTATCAAGTTTAGATTTCCAAATCACACATATATCAAAACAAAGCCCTATATGCTAGTTCCAGATTTTTTTTCCATACACACACACCTGTTATGGGAGGGTGGCCACATCCTTATGGTCACTGTTGTACTTTTCCAGGATAAAGATGACCTCCACACCCTATTGCTCCCAAGCCATTTCCTACAAACTAAATGTTTAAAATAGTTCACATTCTCTGTACTTAATCAGCTTGTCTATTAATACTTTTTGCTGTTCCCAAGAGCTTTATGGTGATTAATTACTTTTCTCAGCTTGCTCCACTACTGATCTGCCACAAACTTTGCCGCTTATCTCTGACAGTTAATTAGTAACCGTAGACAGCATTATCTCACTCTTATAATGTTCCTCAAGATGTAAAATACTTTTACTCAAAAGGGAGAATGAAAATATTTCCTTGAAATGTAATCTCTGTTTTATTGGCTGAAAGTCCCAGAGACAGATGATTTAATGACTGTCTTCCATGCCTGGGTTGTTGTTGTTTTGTGCCATCATGTCATCTCAAAATTAATGAATGAGGAATCTCCAGTTTGTCCTGTACTCAATAGCCCTCCTCAGCTCTTCTAAATTGAAGCCTGTGACTTCCTTTAGGGAGTCAATCCATTTCATAATTAGTCTTCCTATTTCCCAGCTGCCTTCAACTTTTCCCAGCATTGTTTTCTTTTCCAGGGAATCCTGCCTTCTCATGAAGTGCCCAAAGTAGGATAAACTCAGTTGGAACATTTTTGCCTCCCAAAATATTTGCTCTACAGCACCCTTGTTCATCTTTCTGGCACTCCAGCACTTCATTTCAAATCATTTTTTTCCTGTTGGCTTTCTATCACACTCATGAAAAATATTCATTCAGTTATTTAGTTATTTAGTTATATTTCTATACCACTCCATTACTGTTCATTACTGCTGGAACATTATTCTGGATGATTTATAGACAGTTAAAACAAACTACACAGAGCTAAATACAACATAAACATCAAAATAATCTAAAAGTGGCACAACCAATTTTCAGACTGAGGCAACACTAGAGGCAAGGGTCATGCAAAAGTCCTCCTTGAATAATAGTGTTTTTAACTGCCTCCTAAATGAATGCAAGGAGGGGGCCAAGAATAACTCCTCTGGGAGCTGGTTCCATAACATAGGTGACATTGCTGAGAAGTAGATGACTATCAGATGACTTTCAGGCCTCTCTTAGGTTGGCTATGTGGAGTAGTCTAGCCTGAGAAGATCGGGTGGGTCAGACAGATGACATTGGGGAAAGATATTCAAACAGGTAATGTGGTCCCAAATGATGAAGGGCTCTGTATGTGAGTATCAGAACTTGGAACCTGATCCATGACACAACGGGTAGCCAGTGGAGGCTGGCCAGCACTGGGGAGATTTGATCTGGGCCAGTATCAATGGGAGAGCATTGCAGTAGTCAATTGAGGAGATGACCAGTGCTTGTACAAATATTTTGAGGAAATCCTCATCTAGGTAGGGGTGGAGTTTAGTAATAAACCCAAACTGATTAAAAGCCAATCTGGACATGGTTACAATCTGGGAATCACAAGAAAGAGTTGAATCCAGAAGAACACTCAAATTATGAAGTTGATCCCTAAACAGGAGGGCAACACCATCCAGTCTATAGATGATCCTCCCAACCTTTCAGAGCTCCCCTCCCCAGAACAGAATTTTCAGCTAGGCATCTCTGAAGCGTCTGGATGACCTCCCCTGCAGAGGTGCTAAAGGAGAGATCGAGTTGTGAATCTTCTGATCAACTCTGAAGCTTCTGATGACCTCCCCCAGTGGCTTAACTTAGATATTAAACAGCATTGGGGATATTGATGACCTCAGGGCACCCCAAGGAGCCAACAGATCATCCCTAAGCTGAACTCTCTGGACACAGCCCCCAATTAACATCTCTAGCACTTTCTATTTTCACCAAAAGCCATAGCTCCTTCTGGTAGTAAGATGGTGTAATCTGCATATCTTAAATTATTGACGTTTCTTTCACCATTTTTCATTCCTCCTTCATCTGAATCTAATCTGAATCTAATCTGATTTTCCATATGATATGTTCTGCATACAAACTGGACAAATACAGGGTAAAATGCACTCTCATCTGACACCTTTGCCTATAGGAAACCATTCCATCGCCCCCATAGCTCCTTCTCCACAGTACAAGTTATGTATCAGGACAAGCACACACACTTCAAAAGTATAAACATCTTCTTAAATTTTTTGCTGCTCTCCAGTACCCAGCTGATATTTGCAATACGATCTTGAGTTGCCTCTTATTTTTCAAAATCCAACTTGAACATCAGGGATTTTTTGTTCCTTATGAGGTAAAAGCCTTGATTGCAACACCTTGGTTGCACCACTTTGCTTGTATGGAAATTTAAAGAGGAGTCCTATAGTTACTGTACTCCTTGACATCTCCTTTCTTGATGACATGAATATATATTAAACATTTCCAGTTTGTGTGTTTTCAAAATTCTTGAAACATTCTTCTTAAGATTTTGACCAATTCAGTCTCTTTTCTTCGAAATAGTTCTATTTACTCCTGGTGATTTATTTATTCCTAGTGCTTTTAAAACCACTTTCACTTCACTTTCTAGAACTGCAAGTTTAAAATTCCATAATTACTTTCCATTGCCTCCATTGCATGCCTCTTCTCCCTTTATATAGCTCTCAGTTATGATGGAATTGCTGTTTGATTGGGCTGCTTGTTCTGTTGGCATCTGATCAACCTCTTAAAGGTTCCGTGATAATAAAGTTATTGCAAATACAAAGAGGATAAAGTGGACAATAGGAAAGCCATACATGCTGCCTTGAAGCCATTGGAGAGAAGGAATAAATATTACCCAGTTTAAAAATAAATAATCAATTTGTATCTCAAGGGACAGTTATCTCAAGGTCACAAGAATACATTCACATGTCAAATAGCTAGGACCACTGCACTTACATCAATGTGTCTGGGAATTACCGTGTTTCCCCGAAAATAAGACAGGGTCTTATATTAATTTTTGCTCCATAAAAAGCATTAGGGATTATTTTCAGGGGATGTTTTATTTTTTTCATGTACAATAATCTACATTTATTCAACTACAGCCATGCCATCATCTTCTGGTTGCTGCACAAAGGTGGCGGGTGTGGTTTCACTTAACTGGCGTAGTGCTTATATTACGAGCATCCTGAAAAATCATACCAGGGCTTATTTTCAGGTTGGGTCTTACTTTTTGGGAAACAGGGTATAAGTTAATGAAAGGTCTTCCTCCCCCAGGACATGCAGGGAAACGCTGTACTTCTCTTGGCTGCTTCCTGCCTCCTTAGGTAGCCCCTGACATTTTATGTAGTTGTTGAAAAGTTACTTTTTGGACTAAAAGTCTTAAATCCCTCAGATTTCAAACAGTAACTTTTCCAAGCTCTGTTTTTGAGAAAAACACTGCTGAAAGCCTTCAAATTAAGAAGGTTTTCTGTCTGAGTAGTTCTAGGATTTCATGTTTACCTTGCCAGAAGAATGGAGATTAGCTCCCCAGAGAAGCCGAAACTCTTGTAGCTTCCCACCTGCAGGTTCTTTTTGGTCTTTACTAGGGCTGATGTCACTTTTACTGCTGCCACCACCCACTGCTTCCCTCCCCAGCACTCACGTGGTTCTGAGGGAGAAGAAATTACAAATGGAAGGCAGTGCATAGAAAGAGAGAGTGAAGGAAAGAAAAAAGAAGCAGGTTTGGAGTGGGGGAATCAGGGAAACAACTCAGGTTGCTTTTTTCTTCCTCTGCAGAGCTGAGGATGGATGAAGTGATCTGGGAATCATGGCAGATCAAAAAGTCATTAGAGATGTGGAGCTAGAAGGAGGGAGGAATGCAGAAGGGTAGGTTGAGATCTGTAAATTTAAGGTTGGGGGAACTGCATGTGTTGCCTAGCTACATAATTCTAAATAGGAAATAAGTCCCACAAGAGAGCTGCTTTAGAATTCCTTCTCAGGAGGTGAGGGGGAGTTGATGCTTAAGACCATTTTATAGTTTAAATCTATTAAGTGGAAAGGCTTTTCCTGGCCTGTATCACATCTGGTTTCCAGGGGGGAGGGGGGAGCACAGCATGTGAATGCTCTCATATGGAACAAAACAAAATTCCCTTACAAAAATGGTACATCCATGTGGATGAGACCCTGGCATGCTGGATTTCTACATGAAGAAAGGTCTTGTTTCCCCTCGGGGGGGGGAATCATTCAAGCATAGAAAATCCTCCCCCCTCCCCCATCCATTCAGCCAGAGCTCTTTTGAAGTTTTATTTGCCAGAGTGGTCAGAGACATACTGCTTTCCTCTCAGAGCTGTTGCAGTGAAAAATTCAGAGACTCCTGGGGCAGTTTTGTGCAGACATTTAGCTTCTTTGCTTCATCACAGCCACCATGTCTGTAATGCATTTAAAAAAAACCTTGGTTCCAATCGGCCTGCACTATTGGGAGGCACTGGCAGATTATGTTGTGATAAAAGAGTTAATCTCTTAGCGGATCTTGGGATTCAGAGTACTTTTGGCTAACTGGAATTTAATGTGGTCAGATTTTTCTGTTTTCCATTTTGTCTACAGAGAAATCTTTTGTATTTTACTGCCTGGAACAGTAAGGAGAGGGAAAAACCCACTTTGCTTATGTTCTTAATTAAATTGATGCTATTGCATCAGTGTTTCTCTCAGTTGTCAGAGTCTGTAAAAACTGTTTTTCCTTGTGGTAAAAAGATGGAAAACTATTCTGTGCCCAAGGAATGTTTTGTGCAAGGGCTCCAAAACAAGGGAACTCAATGACCATTTCTCTTGCCCATTAGTGCTACTAAGGTCCACTCTAGAGGAGACACCATTCATACAATTAGCAATTACATGGCTATTTTTGTAAAAAGTTAAAAGCAGATGTGGAGATTCCTAATTAGATTCTGAGAATGAAGAGGCAAAAAGGTTTTAGTGTATGCTAAAATGCTAGAACTGTAAGAAATATTAGGACTCCTGGGGCATGGATCCCTACCACCTTGTGATTACCTTTTAGTCTTGGCATATGTTAAGCAGCAGGAATGGGGTGTTAGTCAGAATTTGGATGATGATATGCAGTAAGGCTATTTTTTTAAAAAAAAATCCATTCCCTCTTGCCCAACTTTCCCTCTAAGCTGCACGACTCTGCAGTGCTGTATTGGTGCTGTGCACCTGCAGTTAGTGTTGCCACTCATTTGTTTCCAGTTGTGGCTCAAACTTTGCACACACAGGAGAGGGTGAAAAATTAGAGATAACATTGCTCTTCCCCTGTGGGCACTGATACCAATAGTGGCTTCCCTTGTGGAACAAATTGCAGAGAGTTATTTTCATCAAGACTGCAATTCCCAAGCATTGTATACTGAAATTAAAAAAAAGTGTTGCCAAAGTTATGAATACGCAAACTCCTACACTGTAATGTAATTCTTATCCATCTACTCTAATCAACTTTGTTATGTCCAGCATGGAGAGGGGTGTTATCATACCCGCCTGTCATATAGCTGTGAAATTAAAGAGCTTTGTGCTCAGTAGAACAGGAAGGGGAGTGTCCTTAACCGGGATCTCGCTCCTTTTTTGAATACAGTGAGTCGAGTTGAGATGTCCAGCGCTCCGCCTTGCCCGGTGTCCTTTGACTCCTTTCAGCCCGTAGTGCCCGACACTGTCGCCAGGACGCTTGATCGCTGTCGTGCCACCACCTCCTCTTTGGACCCATGCCCGGCCTGGCTAATCAAGGCAGCCAGGCCTTCAACAACGGAATGGGCTACTGCAATAATTAATGGGTCTTTCCTTGAGGGCAGATTTCCTTCTGCCCTCAAGGAAACACTCATTAGGCCCATAAGAAAGAGACCTTGTTTGCCGGCGGACGAAATTGGCAATTATAGGCCCGTCGCCAATGTCTCTTTCTTAAGCAAGGTGGTCGAGAAGGTGGCAGCCGATCAGCTTCAGGCGTTCCTAGAAGAAACAGATGCCCTGGATCCGTTCCAGTCGGGCTTCAGGCCACGCCATGGAACAGAAACGGCATTGGTCGCCCTGTGTGATGACCTATTGAGGGAGGCCGACAGGGGCAAAGTGTCTCTGCTGGTCCTCCTCGATATCTCAGCGGCCTTTGATACCATTGACCACGGTATCCTCCTGGGGAGGCTCGCCGAGTTGGGGATTGGTGGCCGGGCTCTTGCCTGGCTCCGTTCCTTCTTGGAGGACCGCCCCCAGAGAGTACAGCTTGGGGAGAATGCCTCGGCCCCGTGGAGCCTCAATTGTGGGGTTCCACAGGGGTCGATCATCTCCCCAATGCTGTTTAACATCTACATGAGGCCGCTGGGGAAGGTCATCAGGGGGTGTGGAGCACAGTGCCATCAATATGCGGATGACACACAGCTCTACATCTCCTTTTTTCCAACCGCAGGAGATGCCGTTCGGTCCCTTCGGCGTTGCCTGGAGGCTGTGCAGGAATGGATGCAGGAGAACGGGCTGAGGCTGAACCCGGACAAGACGGAGGTACTGAGGGTGGGCGCCTCCCCACCTGGGGATATGGGAAACTCCCTCATTTTTTGGGGGGGTGACCCTGCCTGCCAGGGATGGGGTCCACAGCTTGGGGATCCATCTGGACCCGGCGCTTACTATGGAAACCCAGGTGGTGTCCGTGGTCCGTTCCGCTTTTTTCCATCTTAGGCGGATAGCCCAGCTGCGGCCCTACCTTGATGTGGGGTCTCTCACCACTCTGGTGCATGCGCTCGTAGTCTCAAGATTAGACCACTGTAATGCGCTCTACGTGGGGCTACCTTTGAGGCTGCTGTGGAAGTTACAGGTGGTGCAGAATGCAGCGGCCAGATTACTCAGTGGTGTGAGAAGATGCCAACACATCTTGCCCACTCTGGCCGCTCTGCATTGGCTGCCCATCCGATTCCGCATCGATTTCAAAGTGTTAATGTTTACCTATAAAGCCCTAAACGGTTTAGGACCTCGATATTTGGCGGAACGCCTTCTCCCACCAAGATCTACCCGTGTCACCCGCGCAAGCCAGGAGGTGAGGTTGAGGAGCCTAACGCCGAGAGAGGCCCGAAAAGAAAAGACCAGAAATCGGGCCTTCTCGGCAGTGGCTCCTCGCCTTTGGAACAACTTACCCCCTGAGATTCGCGCAGCTCCCTCGCTGGGCATTTTTAAGAAACAACTAAAAACACTGATGTATAGGCAGGCCTTCTCAACAACAAATTTTTGACAATTTCTTCTTTTATTCTGTCTTTATTTTCATTTTTGTCTTAGGTGTAAAGTTTTTAAAATTTATTGCTGTTTTTATTGTAAGCCGCCTAGAGTGGTCTAATTTGATCAGATAGGCGGGATAGAAATAAAATAAAATCAATCAATCAATCAATCAATCAATCAATCAATCAATCAATCAATCAATCAATCAATCAATCAATCAATCAATCAATCAATCAACAGGAAGAGCCATATGATTGGCCTAACAGAAAGGGGAGTGTCCTGATTACTGCTAGAAGTAGCAGCTGTGAGTTGTGGGAGGGTCTTTTGATTCCTGACTCTGGGCAGAGCACAGCTGACAAATAAAACTAAAGACAGACTAAGGGAGCTCACAAACAGGAGAGCAAACAGGGAGTTTGCCAGTGGAGGCGCCTAACAAATTGTTTGGTTACTTGGGTAAATGTACAACTACATTTAAACTAATAAAACAAGAGGGTCAGGTATCCTAAATGAACAGCTGAAAGTAAAAAATCTAGAAGGAATTATGGAGGGTGGGGACAATTGTGGTTATCTGTAATGTTTCTGCTGTGTTTGCCTTTCTTCCTGAGTGCAAAATGCTATATACATGCAACAATTGTAAACTGATGGTACTGTTAGAAGAGAAAGTCAGAGACTTGGAGCAGCAAGTAGCCACACTCAGAGCTACAATGGAAGATGAAGCCTGCATTGATAGAACTCTTGAGCAGCAGCAGCTGTCAGAGCGGGCACTGCTGATGGAAGAAAACCAAAACATTGCAGTGGAGGAAAATGCTGTAGAGGGTAGAAACATAATGGAGGAACCACCAGGAAAAGAATCACAGTTAGAAGCAAAAGAAGGAGAAGATACTCTTTCCCAGTGGAACTACAAAACCTCTTTCAGTTACTTGAAGAAGAGTCTGTCAGATAGCATGCAGAGTAGACTCCACAGGAGGACATGAGTAGGGCTGAAGCGCAGCAGAATACAGTCGCTGAACCCACACCCTACAAAAAGAAGAGGAGACTATTTGTAGTAGGGGACTCTACTACGTGGAATTAAGACCGAAGTTTGCCGGGAGGATCCATGGACTCTCCAGGTATGCTGTCTCGCTGGAGGACAGATAAGGGATGTGATGGAAGGATTGCCATCAGTCATGAAACCTACAGATACATATCCCTTCGTTCTTGTCCACGTGGGAACAAACAACACAGCCAAGAAGAGCGACTGAGAAATCACGTCAGCCCTTGAAGCTCTGGGAAGGAAACGCAAGGACTTTGGGGCCCAGATAGTTTTTTAATTCCATCCTGCCGGTGCTCAGAAGAGGAATTGAAAGAGAAAGGAAGATACTCAGGGTGAATGACTGGCTACGAAGGTGGTGTCAACGAGAGGGATTTGGTTTGTGGGACCATGGGTTAAGTTTCCTGCAAGAAGTACTGCTAGCAAGAGACAGAAAGAAAGCAGTCTCTTATTAGGACTGCTAGCAAAAGACAGCTTGCTTCTACCAATGACTGGGAACAATGTGTTTCGCCACAGTATGAAGAACTTCATCAAAAGGGCTTTAACCTGAATTGGAAAGAGGAGGGAGATGCAAGGGTAGATGAAGCCTTATACACAATATGAGGAATGGACCAAACTGATCAAAAGGGCAACAATAATAACATTAACAACAATTATCATAACAATAAACATCATCATAATAATCATGATATTCATAAAAATGTACAAAGACAAAGAGGCCACAAATCACAAACACTCCGGTGTTTGTTTAATTTTAATTCAGGAGGTTAAGTATGACTTGATAGGAATAACTGAAACTTGCTGGAATGACTCTCATGACTGGAATACAGCAATTGAGGGATGTAAACTGATCAAAAAGAACAGAGAGAATAAAAAAGGAGGCACTCAAGGGTCTTCTAAAAGATCACCTGAGGCTTGAACAGAGAGGTTCCAGGTGTAAGTGTACTCCTATATCAGCTGAGCTGAGTTTGGTTACTCAGCCAGGCAGTATCACTTTTCCCAAGTCTGTTCTAATAAGCAATTAACTGAAGAAAACCAAAGATAAAAATCATGAGTTTTGGAGTCAGCCAAGACGAACAAAACTCAAGCTATTAATGGACTCAAGTAGCATATCTGTGGCCTGACAAATAATCTTGCAGTTTTGCTGTTCAAGAGACCAAATGTAGGATTTTAAGAATTATTGTTTTATTAGAAAAAGAAAGTTTTTAGAGATATTCAGTTTGTTGCAAAAGCATAGCAATCAAGTACATTTCCATAAATCAAAGCAGTTAGAACTATAGGAAATTCCAGCTATAAAATAAAAACTCTTAAAAATAGCTTGAAAGGTAGGCAAGGCATAGCCCCCCCCTTTCTCTATCCTTACTCTGAACTACATCCTAGCATAACAGTATAACTAGCATTTGGAACTCAAAAGTTCAGCCTAAAAATCAATCTAAATATCCAAGCAAAAATCAAGTCTTCTCTCTTTCTCCATTCTCCATTTTCTTCCATGCGGGGCCACCCTTCTTCTCCACTCTTCTGTGATGTTAACCAATCAGAGCAAAGGGCTGTCTCCGCACACTCCACCTCCATTTCCCACGGGATGTGCAGGTGTTGTTGACCATCGTCCTGATGTTGTGTCTTGAACCTTATCATCTCTGGCTAAGTCTGCTTTATGGAAAATTCCAACTATCTTTAAGAGAAAATAGCTTCTCAAAGCATCTAGTTATGCTAACACAGACCAATATGGATTCCTTCTACACAATTCCATGACTACATATCCCATTCAGAAATTACATTTTAGCCTTAATAACCTAAATCATGATATGCCACCCCTGGGAGTTCCAAAAATCCGAAACAGTAATCTTGTGTATATTTTTGGCTACTAATTACAATAATAAGCAGTAATTAACTAGTTACATAGTGCAAAATGCTAATGATTAACATTATAACATTCAAAATTGCATTTAATCTAGCAAAGCATTGAGGTAGAAAACATTCTAATAGCAGCATATCAATTCATTCTTTGGGTTAAGCACTTCTACTATCTGAAAAATAGAAAACAGTCATGTTAGTAATAACCAAACCAGTATGCATACTCAATAAGCACACACAGAGTACATAAGGACACATCAGTGGTGAAACAGTGAAACATTGACGGTGTTTCAATGATCTGTTACATCTTGATCTTCACAATACATTCTGGAAAGACCATCTGCCACAACATTCAACTTTCCAGGGATGTGCTGAACTTCAAAATCAAAATCTTGTAAAGCTGAACTCCATCTTAACAATTTCTGATTGTGAGATTTCATCTTCAGCAACCAAACCAGTGATCTGTCTGCAGAGTAAATTTACGACCCCATAGATAAGGTCTAAGAAAATTAAGTGTCCAGATAATGGATAAAGCCTCTTTCTCTGGGACTGAGTAATTTCTCTCTCTTTCTAACAGTTTTTTGGAGACATATGAGATTGGATTAGGAATCTCATCTCCCCTTTCTGTAACAGTACAGCTCCAAGGCCCAAATCTGAAGCATCTGTTTGTAGAATGAATGGTTTGCCAAAATCAGGTGAATTCAGTATGGGTGCAGCACTAATCTTTGCCTTTAAGGCTTCAAAAGCACCTTGACATTCGGGTGTCCATTTTACCTTGACAGGCTGTCTTTTCTTAGTTAGCTCTGTCAATGATGTTGCCAAATGACTGAAATCAGGAATGAATTTTCTGTAATAGCCAACTAGGCCCAAAAAGGATTGAACTTGCTTTTTGGTTGTAGGAATAGGCCAATCATTTATGGCTTGTACTTTGGTTTGAGAGCATCTGGATCAATCTAGTTGGGGCAAGACCAGAGGTGGGATTCAGCCGGTTCGCACCAGATCTATAGAAGTGGTTCCTAAATTTGCTTTTGGTTCGTAGATCCAGTTGCTGGCCTGAGATGAATGAAGGAGGAGAGGTGACCAGCGACAAGGGGGGGGGGGAGGGGGCTATGATTTTTTTTCAAGTTAAAGGTACCATATATCTAAGATTGTTGCTCTGACAATTTGGGGAGACAAATGGCACACAGATTGCCCACTCTGTCAGAAGCAGGAAGACAGCTATCAGTTTTTTAACAGTAGTAAGATTTACTATTATTGAAGGCCAGGGCTAAGAAAGGAAAGCAGATCAACATATCAAAGGGGAATCGAAACTATCCAGACATTCAAGCTGGGGGTGGGGGCCGGAGGGACTCGGGGGGGGGGACTAAAGGGCACAGAGCATACTAATCTTCAGAGGACTTTTGAGATTGGCTTTCATGCTTTCATTTTTGAGATTACTTTCAAGTAAATATGCTTCTTTTTGTTCACAGGATTTTTAAAAAAACATAAGAGACATGTAATTTTGCATATGATGAAATACAGATATGTAGAATGGGTCTGGTCTGGCAGCAAGGGAGATTTTATACTATATCAGCTTGTTGAGACAAGTCTCTCCCCCCCCCCCCATTAAGGGCATTTATTTGCAAAGGCTTTCACATTCGGGAGCTGATGGTAATTGTGGGTTTTCCGGGCTCTTTGGCCATGTTCTGAAGGTTGAAATGTTAGGAAGAACAACCTTCAGAACACGGCCAAAGAGCCCAAAAAACCAACAACAACCAATTAAAGGAATAACTTCAACTTGTTGGAATTGGCAGGTAGATGCAGGGAATCCATGCAAAACCTGTGGTTGCTGTTATTGTTATGTGTTGTCAATTTCCCCCCTACTTAGGGCGACCCTAGGAATGAGCAATCTCCAACATGGCCTGGCCTCAACAGCCCTGCCCATCTATTGCAAACTCAAGCTTGTGGTTTCCTTAGGGAGTAGGTCTATCTTGCATTTAGCCTTCCTCTTTTCCTGCTGCCTTCCACCTTTCCCAGTATTATGGTCTTTTTCTATCTATGCCTGCCTTCTCATGATGTGCCTGAAGTAGGACAGCCTCAGGTTGGTTTGTTTTTTTGCCTCTGGAGATAATTTAGGCTTAATTGGATCTAGAACACACTTACTCATCTTTTTTGGGAGTCCAGGGTATCTGCCACACAATCCGATCAGGCCGAGGGTGTCTGCAAAGATTATTGTAATTTTGTTAATTGGGACAATCCTCTTTGAAGAGCCACGTGTCAGCAAGCTGTTTTAAGCTTTTGTCATTGTTACATGCTATCAATGTCACCCCTGGTTTAGGGTGACCCTATTAATGAATTATCTCTGAAATGCGCTGTCCTCAAGAGCCCTGCACAGCTGCTGCAAACTCAACCCTGTGGGTTCTCTGATGGTGTCAATCCATCTCACATTTGGTTTTCCTCTTTTCCTGTTGCCTCCAACTTTTCTACAGAACCTGGAATGGGGAGGGATTAAATTATTGTGGCATTGTTCAGAGACCAGTTCACATCCCAGGGTGACAGCCCTCTCTTGCTTGTGCTACAGAAAAAGCTTCATTACTATTACTATTACTGTTGCTTTGTGGTAAAAACTTTTTTTCAGAAGGGGTCAGAGAATTTGAGAGTTATTCTCAAATTCATCTTCGCTTTACATGTGTGTTACATGCCATTCAAGATGACCCTAATGACTTTCAAGGCAAGTGAGGTTCTCCTTCCTCTTCCTTCTCTTCTTCCCACACAACTACCTTCCTTGTTTCCCCAGATCAGGTAATAGAGATTAAACCTGCACTGCATGGGGTTACACTCTCCCTAAAAACTAAGGCTTGTATTTTAGTACTCTTCCCTGAGGACTTGTGTGGGGCTGAAGGAGAAAAGGGGCAGCAGAGGAGGACAGAAGAGATGAAAATGAAAGGTGGAAATTTGGGGAAGACAGTGGAGGGGGGAGAATCTTATGTTTTTGGTGAAACTGTGGCATGAAGGGAAAGTGGGAACCGAGAAGAGGAAGCAGCCGCCAGGGCTCTGAGGGAAGCCATCATCACCACCAGCGCCGCCACCAACACCAACATCCCTCAAAGCGACTGGCGAGGGGAAAGATGGAGGAGGAGGAGACCTCAGAGGAGTCAGTAACTAAAGGACCGATTGAGGTGGTGGGGTTGAGGTGGAGTGGTGAGAGACTGAAAAGAGACCATACCTTCCAAGCCAGAAGGAAGCTGGGGGGGGAGAGATTAACTCCACAACAGGTGCACAAAGGTGGCCTCCAGGTAACAACAAACAGGGATATCAGGCATTTCAGGAGCAGGAAAGGGAAGCAATTTTTACTGGTGAGCTATAGGGTGAAATAGGAGGTAAAGGGAAGGAGAGATGGGTCAGTTCTCTGTCAAACTTGCTCATAAGCACCCACTGTGAGGTGTGTGTTTGTGTGTGTGTTTTAGGCACATGCCCATGGTGAGGGTAACAGCAGCGGTATGCCCAAACAGATGCACTTATCCAGATGTCTTAATCATGTGAGAAGTAGTTGTGATAATAGGCAGTAGGGAGACCACTGCGGAAGAAACCCTCATCAGATCCCACTGTCCTGGGCATTTGTTTGTTTGGTTGTTTGTTTGTTTGTTTGTCATTAGGACATAGAACCTGTTGTTAATTTATTTGAATCCCACCACTGGGCAAGACACAAAAGGAACTTGGTAGTTGGAGTCTACTACTGACCATCCAATCAAAGAGAGGAAGTGGATGAAACTTGAAAAATAAATTGCAGGGCTTCCAAAGAGAAGTAGTGATGAGAATTTTCAATTATCCAGTTATATGATAGGAAGCAAACTCTGCAAGTATGGCCCTTCCAAGAAATTCCTGGCTTGTATGACAGATAATTTTCTCCTACAAAAAGTGGAGAAAGAAACTAGAGGTTCTTCATCGGGGCCTCTGTGAATGCACACAAGTGGGTTAGACAGCGCCTGCGCTGGTCCTCTCGGAATCTTCTAGAGCTTTTAAACAAAAGTAACAAAGTCAAGCATTGCCCCTAATGGACATGCTCCACCTGCCTCAGCCCTTAGTTCCATTTTACCGCCCTTGGCTTTGGAACCTCTCAATCCTAGAGCTCCAGTTTTGCATTTAAAATACTGTTTATTTGGACTTGACGCAGATTTTCCTTGACTATTCTACTTCTTTGTGCTCCAGACCTCAGATAGTTTGACTGTTCTTTGGAATAGAGTTCTTTTTGGACCGCAGATAGTTTTTTCCCATTTTTTTTTCTCTCACCACTGTGGCACCATATTCATTATCCCGCCTGGTTCTTACGGACACATACAATAGTGAGTCTTCTACGCTTTATTCCCTGCTTTATGTTTCCCTCCGGACCTTTCAGTCATTGTTCTGCATGCTCCCGTAAACTTTCTCAGACGGCCACGATCTCTGTCTGTTTTGCCTGGACGAGTCCCATCAGCCCAATTATGCAGGCATTGTAAAAAATTTACTAAGGCAGCTTTAAAAGCTCAGCAACAATGCCTGAAGGTTTTCTTTTGGGATAAAACGCTCTCAGCATCAAACCCTTCTGAGATGGAGACTGCGGGAACACCATCATCTACTCCCAGATCCGAAAATCAGACTACCCCAAGTCCACCAGTTTCGACATCAAAACCTGTCGAAAAACCTAATAAAAAAGTTGCGGGGGGGAAAGCACTTACTTCAGCGTCAAAGACTGTTAAAGATCTGAAACAAAAGAAAATATCATCAAAAGACAAGGATAAGGCTAAAGACCTTTGGACGACCCTCCCTCCAGTCTCGGCATCATTGCCATCACCCATCTTAGAGGATTCTTCCAGAGATCAGGAGTCCTTATCGGAGGCTCCAGTTTCTATACCCCCTCGACAACCAGAGACCTGTCCAGAATGGAGGGATCAGTCTCCGACTGCTAGCCAGCTAGTTGATGTTCTTACTAACTTGGCTGTTGCCTATGTTAGCCCCATTTCTACCGGGCAGGTATATCTAACACCATCATTGGGGTCGATGTCATCGGAGCTGAGATCTCCACCCCATAGGAGGACCACCAAAAGAAAGCACCTCTCACCGGTCCGACGTCGATCTTCTCGAAGAGAGGTGGTTGTCCTCCCAAAGTCCTCTCGACGTCGACACAGGTCAAGACATGATGACGAGGATATCAACGTCAAGTGCAGAAAATCTTGCCGTCGACGTCAACATGCCACCTCCGACTCCAACTCCTCTTCAACCTCGGAGGACTATCATAGGAGAAAGAAGAAGACCAAATACATTTATGCTTCATCGTCTTCTTCCTCTACCTCTCCACCACGATGTTGACGTCGACATCATGTCAACGCCGACAGACAAATTTCTTCTAAACATACTAAATCCAAGGCTACGTCTATACATTCTATGGTTCAACGTTCGACGTCGAAGGGTTCCCGATCTGCCGGTGAACCTTCAACAGCTGAAGCACGACAACTGATACACGACAACATTCTAAAAGACAATTGCCTTCTATTTCAGACCGGGAAGATGCAAACTCTTCATAAGTCTCTGACCAAGAGTAGGGGATTTTATCAGATGCCTCAGGACAGACACCTGTTGGGGGAGAGTTCATGGAGTCTGATGCGGGTGACGCACATCCCTCATCACCTTCAGAAGATTTCTCATCATATGTCCAGGTGGTACCTCGAATGGCCAAGACTTTTAAGATGCATACCGAACTACCAACTCCTCCTGCTGAGGACTTAATCTTTGGTGGCATTAATCAAGAAAGGTCACCCCCACTGAGCTTGGCATTCAAACCAGCCCTAATGGGACTTCTTAAGGAATCCTGGAATGCAACTGCTGCTTCAACACCTATAGCTAGGCAAACTGAAAATTTATATCAAATTCATGGGGAAAATACCAATTTTCTTTTGAAACATCCTATTCCTAACTCCTTAATAGTAGAGTCAAGTTCATCTAGGTTTTCTGGAAGGTCTCACATTACTCCAACAAACAGAGAAGGTAGAAAACTTGAGGTGTTGGGAAGAAAGTTATACTCCCTGATTACCTTTGTACTCCGTGTGGCAAATTATCTAACTGCATGGGAGCATACCAAAGACAGCTGTGGTCAAAGGTACTTCCAGCCCTTCAATCTGTCCCAGAGGAAAACAGACAAAACTTCCTTAATACTCATGTGGAAGCACTAACAGTCTCAAAGCACCAGCGTCTGGCATCCCATCACGTAGCAGATGCGGCTGCAAAAGTTCTCTCATCTGTCATTGACTTAAGGAGGCACGCTTGGTTGAGGGCCTCTAATATAGTCGAAGATGTCAAAACCCGTATTGAGAACTTACCCTTTGATGCAACGGGTCTTTTCAACGAAAAACTGATGCCAATTTGGAAGATCTTTACAAGGTGAAAAAGACTGCCAAAGCATACACAATTCAACAGCAACAGCCAAGATACAAGTTTCAGTGGTGCACGCAGTATCCTTAGCAACAGTATCAACAATCAACCTCCTAAACTTACCACCCTTTCAAGAACCAACACCAAGCCAAGTCTTCTCAGGATTCATCTTCTGCATCTACCTTTAGACAGTCTTCTCAATGCCGTCAATCCTATAAGCCACCTGCAAAGAAATCAAAACAATATCTTTGACTCCACCATAATGACAATCGAAACCACTTTCACAACTCAACTATCACCCTTCCTTCCAATCTGGTCAAACATCACAAAAGACTCTTGGGTCTTAAACATTATTCAATTCAGCTACCATCTGGAATTTACAGAATTTCCTCCTCTAGGACAGGTCAAGCTTATATCGTTCAATCCTGTTCTAGAAGAAAAGATCCTAACTCTCCTGCAAAAACGAGCCATTCAACGAGTGCTCATGCGAGACGTGGCAAATGGGTTCTACTCCCGCTACTTTGCTGTACCAAAGAAGGATGGAGGAATCAGACCCATCCTAGATCTAAGAACACTAAATACTTACCTTCATCCACGCCGCTTCTGCATGGCTACGTTGGAGTCCATTATCCACCTGTTAAGAAAAAATGACTGGTTTTTGGTGATAGATCTAAAGGTTGTGTATTTCCACGTCACAGAAAATACCTTCGGTTTGTTTTCCAGAACACAATCTATCAATTCTGTGCTCTCCCATTTGGTTCGTCCACGGCTCCACAAACATTCACAAAATGTATGGCTCCAGCTTACCTTTGACTCCAAGGGATACAAATTTACCCTTACATAGACGACTGGCTGGTGGTTTTACCTTCAAAAAGAAAAGCACTCTGAGACACCAAGTTTGTACTCAACACTCTGAAAATCCTCGGTCTATCTGTCAATCTCAAGAAATATCATCTCCTATCATCACACGTTGTGAATTACATAGGAGCAAACCTGGACTCTGTAGCGGCCAGGATTTTTCTACCACCAGAGCGCATAAGAAAGATCAACAGAGCTGTTCACAGATTTCAGCCACACGCACGAGTTTCAGCGAGACATGTACAACATCTACTTGACCTCATGGCCTCCACAACATCTGCACTGGTGCACGACAACTGAAAATGCATTCCCTTCAGGCGTGGTTCCTGACCATCTTTGATCCTTTTCAGGACAACCCAAGAAAACCACTGCTTGTAATGCCAGAGCTCGTGAAACAACTGTGTTGGTGGACTTTCCAACCACATCTCTTGATCAGCCGACCCTTCCGACCCCTACAACTCACAATTCAAGTCACAACAGATGTGAGTCCCACAGGGTGGGGTACTCACTGTGGAAACCATCAGATACATGCTCTTTGGTCTCAACGCAAAAACAATCTGCACATCAATCATCTGGAGATGTTAGCAGTGATAAAGGCCTTCAGAGCTTTCCTACCACTGATACAAGGTCATGGTGTACAATTAATAATGGACAACAATACAACCATGTATTATATCAACAAGCAAGGGGGAACTTGCTCCATGTCCCTTCTGTTCCTCTCGATTCATCTCTGGGAATGGTGCTATCAACAACAGATTTTCCCAGTGGCGCTTCATGTCTCAACAACAGACGAGTTAACAGACAAGCTCAGCCGTCTAACGGGGCAGACCCATGAGTGGGAGTTCGACGACGACACTTTCCTCTCACTGTGCAACCGGTGGGGTCATCCCATAATAGACATGTTTGCAACTCGAGCCAACACAAAGTGCACCAAGTATGCCTCTTGAGCGGGAAGGGTCAAGGACTCTCTTGGGGATGCCTTCATGATCCCCTGGAAAGCAGACCTTCTATATCTTTTTTCACCATTTTTAACAAATAAAGGAATAAGGTTTATTTAAATAACGCACAGGGAAAATAAAATGATCAAGTGAATAAGATACAGTAACGTGGCTTTGTCTCAATCATACATACACCAGTTTGGTTCACACAGAACACCTTTAAATCAAGCACAGACCCTGAACCTATCAGTTCTGGCTAACCATACAGACACCTGAACCTATCAGGTTGGTACTGACTGACACACAGTAGTACCCTGTCTGACACACAGACTCCCACACCAGCTTCTTCTCTCAGCTCTCCTCCAGCTTCTAAACTTCTCCACACAGGCTTCACATATATATACAGTACAGCCCCTCCTCCTGATGTCCCGCCTTCCACTCCCCATAGGATGGAACTTTCCCTCCAACCCATGACAGACAGGTAACATCAGTGCTGTATGTAACACCTCCCCTCTTTATAAGTTGTTTTGTAGGGGGAAAGCTAAGGTGCTTTTCTCCAAAAAACAACCTGGATCCAAAACATACAAAAACATTTATACATAACATACAATACCATACTTACTCTAGGATAACCATATCAATTAGGCATTTAAACATTTACCATTTACAATACATCAAGTTACCTTTATTCATACAAACCAAGTATGTTTAATAAACAACAGGTACATTTAACCTTTGGTCACCAAAATATATACATAGTCCATGTTCCTTCGCCGTCTTCAATCTTCAGGTCTTCTTGACAAGGCGTCAGCAACACAGTTCACTGACCCTCTGACCACCTTCACTTCAAAGTCATAGTCCTGCAGGTTTAAAGCCCACCTCATAAGTTTACTATTGTGGGTTTTCATTGTCTTTAACCATTGCAGTGGTGAATGGTCAGTGCACAGAACAAAATGTCTTCCCCAGATGTAAGGCTTGGCCTTCTGGATCGCGTAGACTATGGCCAGGCACTCCTTTTCCACGGTTGCCAAATGTCTCTCACCTTTCTGGAGCTTCCTACTCAGGTAGGACACTGGATGCTGGTCACCATTCTCATCCTCCTGGCAAAGAACTGCTCCTACCCCGCTGTTAGACGCATCGGTGTAGATGATGAACTCCCGGTCGAAGTCTGGAGCACGCAGCACTGGATAGTTGATGAGGGCCTCCTTCAACCTCTGGAACGCCTCCTCACAGTCGCTGGTCCACGGGATGCGGTCATCAGTCTTCTTCCTCGTCAGATCGGTCAGCGGAGCCGCAATCTCGCTAAACCTCGGGATGAACTTTCTGTAGTAGCCCACCAACCCAAGAAATGATTTGACTTTTTTCTTGGTGTTGGGTCTAGGCCAATCACGAACTGCTTCTATCTTGGCCTCTAGGGGTTTGATCACTCCTCCCCCTACCATGTGACCCAAATATTTTATTTCTGGGCTACCCAGCTGACACTTGCTCGCCTTTACTGTTAGCCCTGCTGCACTTAACCTCTGCAGCACTAACTCCAGGTGTTTCAGGTGATCTTCCCAGGTATTGCTGAAGATCCCTATGTCGTCAATGTAGGCCACAGTAAAGTCACTGAGCCCTGCTAAGGTCTGGTCCATCAGCCTTTGGAATGTGGCTGGTGCATTTCTGAGACCAAAGCTCAGGACTCTAAACTCATAGAGACCAAAAGGGCTGCAAAAGGCGGTCTTTTCTTGATCCCTGGGATCAATTCTTAATTGCCAATATCCCTTTACCAGGTCCAATGATGAAATGAACCGACAACCCCCTATGGTTTCAATCAGGTTGTCTAGCCTGGGCATTGGGTAGGCATCAGGAGTGGTTACGCGGTTTAATTTCCTGTAATCTACACAAAACCTAATGCTCCCATCAGGCTTGTCCACTAGGACTATCGGAGAGGACCAAGGACTAGAAGAGGGGATGATTATGTTCTCCCTAAGCATCTCGTCCAGCTCCTTCCGCACCTTGTCCCTATAGGGTCCCGTTACTCGGTATGGGGATACTGCCTGCGGGGGTGCATCCCCTGTGTGGATCCGATGCATCACTCCCTTCACTATCCCCGGCTTGTTGGAAAACACCTGTTGATATTTAATGAGCAGCATTTTTAGTTCTTGCTGCTGGTCTTGGGTGAGTGCAGGACTGATCTTTACCTCCTCTGGGTTGTATTTTACTTCCCCTCTACCCTCCCAGAAGGGTAATTCAGCTTCCTCACTCTCAGCTGCTTTTATTGCAAATAAAACCCTCTGTTCCCCTCTGTAGTAGGGTTTTAGGGTATTCACATGTACCACCCTCCTTGCTTGGTTTTCCTCCTGCTCTATAAGGTAGTTCAGATCTGACATCTTGGAAATGACCCTATATGGTCCTGCGCATTTGAGCTGCAGTTTGTTCTCTCTGCAGGGCCTAAGCCAAAGCACTTCCTCCCCTGGGTCAAAGTGCCTCTCCCTGGCTTTGTGGTCATACCATGTTTTCTGTCTGACCTTCTGAGCTTGCAGGTTTTCTGCTGCTAGCTCTAGGTTTCTCTTTAGGTCATTCATCAAGGTGTCTATATATGTCACAACATCTTGTGGGTCATCCTGGGTGATCTGCTCCCAATTTTGTTTGATTAAATCAAGGGGCCCTTTCACCCTTCTCCCAAACAAGAGTTCAAACGGACTGAACCCGGTACTGGTTGTTCTGCTTGTTCAGAGGGCTCTGGCGAGGGTCCGGCAGTTGAAGTCAGAAGCAATCTTCATTGCACCTTGGTGGCCTCATCAACCGTGGTTTTCCGCCCTAATGTCGATGGCACTAGACTTTTTCAAACTACCACACCTCCCTCACCTTCTAACTCATGATGCAGACAACATCCTTCATCCAGATTTGGACTCACTGAATCTGACAGCCTGATTACCCATCAATACAAGAAGTCCTAGATAAGTCAAGGAAACCATCTACTAATCTCCTCTACAAATATAAATGGAGTAACTTTTTGAAGTTTGCTGAATCAAAGCAACTCCAACCTTCCCCGGTTTCATTATCTACTTTGCTACAATATTTGCGTTTTTTATTTGACTCTGGATTAGCCTTGTCAACTCTCAAAGTGTATATATCAGCCATTGTCTCGTTCCAGCCTCGTGATTCCAAATCTGCATGTCTGTTCTCCCACCCTACTCTCAAGTCTTTTCTTAAGGGTCTAGCTAACAAGCTAAACCAAATAGCATTTCATACACCTGGGGGCAGGAATGTTTTAGCAGTAAGATCATACTTCTGCACTATTAGTGAACAGGGCGGGTTGGTGGAGCTCATCAGCCATGGAAGGCAGCCCATCTAGGAGAAGGAAAAGTCTGATTTCAAACCTCCACTGCCTTGTGGGTATATCCACAGATGGAAAAGGCTTCAGGAGATAACCTCGAGGCAAAATCTGGAGTCCCGTAGGCAGTTGGTGTCATCCTGGCTCTTGCCTTTCCATTGGACTATTTCAGTGACGTGGAGAGGGGGGATTTGCTGCTTGGGTAACAGCCTATCCTCCATATTATTCTACCCAGGCTTCATGCTCTGGAGAGGACACTCCAGCTTCACATACAGTGTCTAAATAACACAGGAAGTAAACGTTACTGGTTATGAGTCTTTGCTCGATTGGCATAGAGCATGACGCCATGGGCAACTTCTGACGGTGGGAGGGGCCACTGCACCTCACAAGGTAGGGTGAAATTTGACAAGCAGATTGATAACCCTGCACCATGTGAGAATCAGAAGAAAACTTCTGCCCTAAAGTTGGGCACCTGGAATGTTCAAACAATGACCCCTGGCTTTTCTGACAACCTGCAGGAAATAGACGATGTGTGCAAGACAGCAGTCATCGACATGGAACTGAGTAGACTGCAGATGGACATTGTTGCCCTGCAAGAGATGAGATTGCCAGACATGGGATCTGTCAAAGAAAAATACTTCTCATTCTTCTGGCAGGGAAAACCATTGAATGAGACAAGGGAATTATGGTGTTGGCTTTGCGGTCAGAAATACTTTGCTGAGGTCCATTGTTCCACCTACTGTGGGGAGTGAAAGAATCCTGTCTCTGCAGCTCCACTCATCAGCGGGACCAGTCACCCTCATCAGTGCTTATGCACCAACACTGTCATCCACAACAGAAGTCAAAGACAAATTCTATGACAATCTGGCAGCTACTATCAAAAAAGTCCCTGAGAGAGAGCCACTGTTCATTCTCGGAGACTTTGACACTAGAGTTGGTGCTGATCACAACTCTTGGCCCACCTGTCTAGGCCGTTTTGGCATCGGAAAGATGAATGAAAATGGCCAACACTTGCTGGAGTTTTGCTGTTATTATGGTCTTTGTGTTACCAACACGTTCTTTCATACAAAGCCTCAACACAGAGTTTCCTGGAGACATCCAAGATAGATGCTTTGTCATCAGCTCGATTTGATCCTCACTAAATGTTCTAGCCTTAATAGTATTATGATCACACACAGTTACCAGAGTGCTGATTGTGATACTGATCATTCCCTGGTGTGTAGCAGACTAGAACTGCGAACAAAGAGATTGTATCACATGAAAAGGAAGGAAGACCATGTATTGACATCAACAGGATTCGCAATCAAAGAAAAGTGGAGGAATTTGACCCAGCGCTTGAGGAAACCCTTCCAGGCCCAGCTGATACAAATGCACCTGAACGATGGGAACATTTCAAGAATGCTGTTTATAACACTGCCTTGTCCACATTTCGCAAGAAGACCAAAAAGATGGCTGACTGGTTCGAAGCCTATTCGGAGGAGTTGATGCCAGCCACTGAGGAGAAGAGGAGAGCTCTAGCAGCATACAAAGCTGTAGCGTTCATCCCTGCCCTCACCTGTCTGTCACAGCTAAGCAGTGGAAAAGGAGCCAATGAGTGAACGGAAGGTGGTGCTAAAGGGGGAGGGGCTTAGATATAAAGGGGGGGTTATGGAGTATGAGGGGAAGTATGTGAGTCTGTGAGTCTGTGAGCCAGTAAGTCAGTGAGAGTAGGGTTCTGTGTGTCAGTGAGTTCAGTGAGTGAGAGAGATTGATTAGCAACTTGTGATTTACCATTACATATTACTGATCAAATAAACAAGTTTAACTTTCAAAGTAACACATGTCTCATTGAATAATTGGTATTGAAACCGCAATACCTGGTGGCAGCAACTAAGGAAGAAGAGTGAGCACCTCCTGGAGGCCTGAGATAATAGAGGCTTCAGCGCGCTTGCTACAAAAGCCTGTCCTAATGAGTTCAACTTGAAGGCTCTTCGAGCTGCTTGTAGCCAAGTCCAACAGACTGCCAGGAGATGTTCCAACGATTATTGGCTTCAGCTCTGCTCTCAGATACAGATAGCAACGGACACAGGTAACATCAAGGGAATGTATGACGGTATCAAGCAGGATTTAGGTCCAATACAGAAGAAATCTGCTCCCTTGTAGTCTGTTACAGGCGTGATCATCCAGGACCAAGCACAGCAGATGGACCGCTGAGTGCAGCACTACTCTGAGCTATAACTTTACCAGAAATAAAAGCAGCCTTGGATTCCCTTGCCTCTGGCAAGGCACCTGGAAAGGATAACATCCCCGCTGAAGTGTTGAAGTGCTGTAAAGAGATCATCACCACCGTTTCTATTAAGCATGATACCCGATAACATAGATAAGTCAAAGGAACATATAGTTATATATATTATTACAGCAGCCAGAATTATGTATGCTAGAAATTGGAAAAGTACGGCGGTGCCGGAACAAGAAGATCTGATGGAAAAGATACGGGAAATAGCCGAAATGGACATCTTATCGGAAGTTATGAAGGACCAATCCTTGCAAAGGGCAACAGAAAGATGGGACTTATTTTATAAATGGACTGAATTAAGAGGTAGTAGCTGAATATATATAGTGAAATGAGAACCTTATACACAAGGCAGAAAAGAGTAAATAGAATGATTTTGGATTTGATATGGCAATAGGTATAGATTGGATATTAGTATGCTATGATTTCCCCTCTCCCTCACAAATCCCCTTCTCTCACAAACCCTAACCCCCTTGTTCCTATGTCACTCTTTATGTAAAAAATAAAATAAAATAATAAAGGAAACAGGAAAAAAAAGAGATCATCACCACCAAACTGTATTAAGTCTTTTGTCTTTGCTGGAGGGAAGGTGGAGTACCACAGGACATGAAGGATGCAAACATCGTCACATTGTATAAGAACAAAGGTGACAGGGGTGACTGCAATAACTACCATGGTGTGTCTCTTCCCAGCGTCGTAGGGAAACTGCTGGCCCGTGTTGTGCTGAAGAGACTCCAGGTGCTTGCAGACAGAGTCTGTCCAGAATCACAGTGTGATTTCGAGCTAATAGATCCACCACTGACATGGTATTTTCCCTCAGACAGTTGCAGGAGAAATGCAGGGAACAACAACAGCCACTCTTTGTGGCCTTCATAGATCTCACAAAGGCCTCTGACTTGGTTAGCATGGATGGCCTTTTTAAGATACTTCCCAAGATTGGATGTCCACCTCAACTCCTTAACATCAGATCCTTTCATGAGGATATGAAGGGCACTGTAGTTTTTGATGGCTCATCATCAGATCCTTTTGACATCCGAAGCGGATTAAAACAAGGCTGTGTCCTCGTGCTGACCCTGTTTGGGATCTTCTTTGCTGTCATATTGAAGCAGGCCTTTGGAACTGCAACAGAATGTGTCTACTGTATCTCCAGACTAGATCAGATGGAAAGCTCTTTAATCTCTCTAGATTGAGAGCAAAGACCAAAGTCCAACTGAAATGTATGCGGGACTTCCTCTTTGCCGATGATGCAGCCATTGTTGCCCACTCTGCTGAAGATCTCCAACAACACATGAATCATTTTAGCAAGGCCTGCCAAGACTTTCGATTAACAATCAGCCTGAAGAAAACACAAGTCATGGGCCAGGGTGTGGAGTCATCTCCCTCTATCTTCACGCAAGAATTGGAGGCTGTTCATGAATTTGTGTACCTTGGCTCAACAATCTCTGACACTCTCTCCCTAGATGTCGAGCTGGATAAACGCATTGGGAAAGTAGCTACCATGTTCTCTAGACTCACAAAGAGAGTATGGCTGAATAAGAAGCTGACGGCATACACCAAGATCCAGTTCTATAGAGCCTGTGTTCTGAGCACACTCCTGCAGTGAGTCCTGAACCCTCTGTGCATGGCAGGAGAGGAAGCTGAACACGTTCCATATGTGTTGTCTGGCAGGACAAAGTTCCAAATAGAGTAGTCCTAGAACGAGCTGGAATTTTTAGCATGTATACATTACTGAAACAGCGCCGTCTATGTTGGTTTGGGTATGTCGTGAGAATGGCTGATGGTCAAATTCCAAAAGATCTCCTGTATGGAGAATTAGTGCAGGGAAACCGCCCCAGAGGGAGACCACAGCTGCGATACAAGGACATCTGCAAGCGGGATCTGAAGGTTTTAGGAATGGATCTCAAGAGATGGGAAACCTTGATGTCTGAGCATTCAGCCTGGAGGCAGGTGGTGCATCATGGCCTCTCCCAATTTGAAGAGACACTTGTACAGCAGGCCAAGGCAAAGAGGCAGTCCTGAAACAAGCAAAACCAGGGAGCTGGACTGGGGACAGATTGTATTTGTCTTCAATGTGGAAGAGAGTGTCACTCTCGAATTGGCCTTCTCAGCCACACTAGATGCTGTTCCAAAACCTCCATACAGAGCACGTTACCATAGTCTCTCAAGACTGAAGGATGAGGACTAGCTAACATGCAATCACCCACCAAACCTCCTTTACCTCAATGGTCACTCCAAACTGTTTTACACGCCCTTATGCGCCAACCTTTTGAGCTGCTAGCATCTTGCAAACTTCATTTACTGTTGTTCAAGACTTTGTTTCTGGTCACCATCACTTCTGCCAGGAGAGCGAGTGAATTGGCAGCCCTTCGTTGTGATTCTCCTTACAATTTTTCAAGGACAAGTTTATGTTATACCCTGACATCTCCTTCTCACCTAATGTTGTCTCTGATTTCCATGTTAATCAACCCCTCGTGTTGCCTACCTTGTTCTCGAATCCCATGTCAGATGTAGAGTGCATGCTCCACCTGCTGGATGTCAGAAGGGCTTAGGCATAGTATGTATCACATTCTAAGGACTCTTGACTTACCCAGAGATTATTTATTTGTTTCCATGGGCAGCGCAAATGCTCTGCTGCATCTTCCTCGACTTTATTTAGATAGCTTATCTCCACCATTTCATTGGCCTATGAATTACAAGGCAAAACTATTCCCTCTGGTCTCAGAGCACATTCTACTAGAGCAATGGCAACATCTATGGCCCTCCTGCGAGGTGTGGATGTCCCGGACATCTGTAGAGCAGCTACCTGGTCCAATGTGTCAACCTTTGTATCACATTACAGATTGGACCTGAAGGCTAAGAAAGAGACAAACTTCAAGAGGGCAGTGCTGAATTCTGTTTTACAATGACTGCCCTCCTTCCGGTAAGTCAGCTTGCTAGTCACCCACCTGTATGCATTCACAGAGGCCACGATGAAGAAAGACAGGTTACTTACCTGTAACCATGTTTCTTCAAGTGGACCTCTGTGAATTCACACATCCCTCCCAACCTCCCCACTGTCCGTCACTATGTCTAGAGTAGCTCAGGCTATTGTGACGGATAAATGGAACTGAGGGCTGAGGCGGGCAGAGCATGCGCATTAGGGGCAATGCTAAACTTTGTTACTTTTGTTTAAAAGCTCTAGAAGATTCCAAGAGGACCAGCGCAGGTGCTGTCTAACCCACTAGTGTCAATTCACAGAGGTCCACTTGAAGAACCATGGTTACAGGTAAGTAACCTGTCTATTTGCTATCCTTGACTTGATTTTGACCAACAGAGATGACCTGGTGGGGAAAGGGGCAGTAAGGGGAACTCTAGGTGAGAATGACGATGTCCTTCTAGAATTCTTGATTTCAAAAGTTAGCTAGAGACACTAAAAGCAATTAAAAAAGCATCCTTCAGGTATGTGAATAGCAAAAGACATAGTCTGCAATGGAGATGGAAAAATGATAACAGAGGACAAAGAAAAAGCAGAGGTTCTCAATTTCTATTTTAGTTCAGTCTTTCCTCATAAGACAGACAATGAACTTCCAAACAGGGTTGCAGCTGGAGATAGATAAACAAATAGTCAAGGAGTACCTTACCACCTTGAACAAGATCATATATCTAGGGCTCAATGAACTGCATCCAAGAGTACTGAAGGAATTGGATGATGAACTCTCAGAACCACTGTCCATTGCTTTCGTGAAATAATGGGAAATGTGGGAGGTGACAGAGGATTGGAGGAGGGCCAATGTTGTTCCTATTTTTAAAAAGGGCAAAAAAGAGGAACCTGGAAACTACAGGCCAGTCAGCCTGACATCAATTCCAGGCAAAATTCAGGAACAAATTAAAAAATGACCACTATGCAACCACCTAGAAAACAGTGGAGTAATAACCAGAAGCCAACGCAGATTTGTCAAGAAAAAATCCTGCAGAATAATTTGATCTAATTTTTTTGATTAAATAACCTCCTTAATAGACAGAGGAAATGCTGCAGACATAGTATATCTTAACTTCAGCAAAGCTTTTGACAAAGTGCCCCAGGATACCCTTATTAGTAAGCTAACTAACTGTGGGCTGGCTAAATCAAGTTTCAAGTGGATACACAACTGGCTCTACAATTGTACGTAGAAGGTGATGATTAATAGCTTCTTCTCCAACTGGAAGGAGCTACCAAGCGGGGCACCACAAGGCTCATTCCTGAATCTGGTGCTCTTCAATATTTTTATTAATGCCTTGCATGAGGGAGTGCAGGGAATGCTTATCAAATTTGTGGATTACAAAATTAGGTGGATTAGCTAATATCCTGGAAGAGAAGAATAAAATTCAAAATAATTTTGATAGTCTGGAGCGCTGGGCTGAGAAAAACAGAATGAAATTAAACAGCGATGAGTGCAAAGTATTGCACCTCTAAAAAAGAAACCAAATGCACAGTTACAAGATGGGGGATACCTGGCTCAGCAATGTTAGAAATGAGAAGGATCTTGGAATTGTCATAGGTCACAAGCTGAATATGAGCAACAGTGTGATGTGGATATAAAAAATGCAAATGCTATTATAGGCTGCATTAACAGAAGTATAGTTTCCAAATCCTGCAAGGTCCAAGTTCCTCTCTATTCAGCACTGGTTAGGCCTCACCTTATTGTGCTCAGTTCTGGACACCACACTGATGCTGACAAATTGGAACAAGTTCAGAGGACAGCAACAAGGGGCTGGAAACCAAGCCTTATGAGGAAAGGCTGAAAGAATTGGGCATGCTTAGCCTTGAGAAAAGAAGATTGAGGGGTGATATGATACTTGAATACTTGAAAGGCTTTCATACAGAGGAGGGGCAGGATCTGTTCTGGATCATCCCAGAGTGCAGGACGTGCAACAATGGATTCAAGTTAAAGGAGCCAAATTTTGATTGAACATCAGGAAAAACTTCCTTAGTGTTAGAGCAGTACAACAGTGGAACCAATTACCTTGAGAGGTGGTAAGTGCTCCAACACTGGAGGTATTCAAGAGAAACTTAGACAACCACACCCATATCCTTTGATTTGGATTTCTGCATCAAGCATGGGGTTTGACTTTGTGGGCTTATGGGCCCATTTCAACTTCTATGATTCTACACTAAAATAGTGTTATTATCTATTTTAGAAAATGTTTAATGTGGAGGACTGAAAAATGAATTAATTTCTATTTTATTAGCTGCAGCAAGATTAATAAAAATAAGGTAAAATATGCTTTTCAGACATTTGAATGGTATAATGACATTTGGAATATAGGTGTTAGCAAATTAACATGTGATATTAAGATCAAAAAAGGATATTTAATATTTTTAAGGACATATGAGAGGAATTTATACAATTTGTATGCAGGTCTCCTGAGTGGTAGTCCATCACACTGTCCACTCCACCTTATTGGATAATATCTTACTTTCCTGAAAAATCTAGATTGTATTTACAGATCCCAGTGGACTTATAACAAAGTCAAATCATTCTTCTTAATTATTTGATAATCTCAAACCTCACAGTTGTGAACATAAAATAATTCAGGCAACTTTTTATGTGCCATTGATTTCACAAGAATGGAAAAGAAAGCAAAGGCATTTAACACCCTCACTGTGCTTATGGGAAGGCTGGTATTCATTACGCATGTTCAGAGAATCAGACTTTGGTTTTTCCCCAGCACAGCTCTTCAATAAATCCTTTACTGCATAAGAAAAATATGTATCTAGAGAGGAACAGCTTCGCTGGCTATGTTCACTCACCATCTGTCTGAAAGCTCTCCAGCCAACACTCATGGAAGACAAGGGCAGCTGGGAAGAATGTTACTGTACTGCAGTGAATAAGAAATGAAGCTGAATATTTGGAACATTTCTGGTTCAAATCTTACAACTGCCACGAACTAAGGAGTTGTCTTTCTACAAGCTTCTAGCCCAGGTGTTGCAGTTTGGAGCCAGTTAGAACAAACAAAGCCTTACTGGAGAGTAAGCCAAGTGTGGGAGTTCCTAAGCCACAGTTCTAAAAGCAGTCCAAAAGTCGAGCCAGCCCAGCAGACCCCACAAACAAATTGGGTGAGTCTGAGAAATGTTGTCAATAGTAATAATATGACATTAAGTTAATTCTGACATAAAAAACTCCTTCTCAGTGTTTCCTAGGAACAGAGTGATCAGAAGCGGTTTATCCTTCATCTTGCCCAAGGCTATACATGCTGGCTTTAGTCCCAGGAGGCATGTGGGGAATTGAACTCTCAACCTCTGGTTCCACAACCAAATACCTAAATCAAAATCATACGCAATCAAGAAGTCAGTAGTAAGGGTCAGTCTAGACAGCAGACAACACCTGGAACCACAAGAAATGCTGTGTCTAGTAAAAGCACAGTTCTGTGCTGAGGAAACACCACACTCCCTGAGTTCAGCTGCAAATATTTGGTCAGCTGGTCTAATAGGGAGAAGCAAATTTCCCTCATTGAAAATCCCTGTTCTCGAGGGAACCTCTTCTCTTGAGGAGTCTTTCTTTGCTGCC
This sequence comes from Pogona vitticeps, assembly GCF_051106095.1. NCBI lineage: Eukaryota > Metazoa > Chordata > Lepidosauria > Squamata > Agamidae > Pogona > Pogona vitticeps. The sequence continues at coordinate 117,869,037 of NC_135786.1, forward strand.
AAACACTTTTGTTGGGATCCTTTTCAGGATGATTGAAGGCTGCGGGATCCCTTCCAGGAAGGGATGAAGAAAGACACGGAGACAAGGATCAGGGAAGAAGAAGTCTCACACACTGCTGTGAGGGGTTTATTTTATAATACAGAGATAGCATGATTGTTTACCTTTTGTGCTAACGAGCTGATAACAAGCTAGAGTGATCTCAGCGAAGCTAAGCTAGCAGTAACGAGCAAGCGTTATCTCAGTGAAGCGATGTGCTCATATGTTTTTGTCTCTCATGCTTTTTGGCTCAAGATTAAGGCAAAGGTGATGTATTCCCAATTAAGGCAGGATGAGGTGATTACTTTGGCTCTGAATCGGGGTCAATGTGACCTTACTTTTCACACGGTGTGCCGATGCTTCCAGTAAGACCCTTACATCTCCCCCTTTTCTGACCGCCGATGATTAAATTTGTCGAGGTGATAGTGATTTTGTTTTGGAAATGCATGAGAACATGAAAAGAGTTAACAGACTTTTGCTAATGAGCAGGCAATTCGCGCAGTGTTGCGAGCATTAACTTTCACCATGGCTGGTAAGCCTACAAAACTTAAAATAAGAGCAGAATATTCAGCTTTTGAGTATAAGGTTGACAGAGTTGCTGTAGCCCTTTTTGTGATACGAGTAATGTTATGAACTAAATCTGTCTTTTGAGGAAAGACTGGCACAAGCCTACTTAAGCAGCATTGCGTCCCATCTGTAAGATTTGATGGAGCATAATTAAAGGTATAGGAAGTTTCACATGAGCATAATTAAAAGAAACATTTTGAAATGTGGTACAATTAAGTGGAGAGATACAAAGAAAACACATTAAAATGGTTATAGGAATTAAAATTCGGTTACATAGGAATTAAAATTCAATGCAGTGACAACTGCCGCCATGTAATTCTCAGGTGTTGGTTCTGCCTGAGTGGATTCTAAAAGTCTTGTGGCCTGTGCCGATAAGTTCTTAAGAGCCCCCCATGTCACAGGTGGCGGCTGAGGCTCCTGCTGTTGCCGTCTCTGTTCCATTGGTGTCATCCTGGGACTGTTCTGGCGTGAGTTGAAGTCTGGGATTGGAGTGGTCAGACGTCAAGGCCACGACATGATGTGGTCGAACGCACCGAGCTGGCACCCTCAAAGGACCATCTGGAGTTTCAACCGCCACATAACCAGCCAACTTGGACCTGGAGCCTTCTGATAGCGAACCAAGGGTCAAACAGCTAGAGTGTCTATGAACACAAGTGGTTAGTTTGGAAGAAAAAGAAACAAAGGATTTAATAAAAAGATAAAGGACAAAACATTGATGAACTTTAAAATAACGTGGAAGCCTTTATTGGACTTTTAGGTCTGTGACTGTAATAAAGAATGATGATATATAGATAAGGAGACCTTTAAAACTTTGAATATGAACAATTATTAATGCAGTAACTATTGAAATGATTCTTAGAAGAAAGTGAAGAGAATTGATGCAAGAGTGGATTCTTTATACATGAGACCATGGATTCTTTATTCATGAGACCCATCCTTGAGACCCAGGCCCAGGGATAGTCCAGGGATAGTTCCCCCTTTTCTTTTAATTTTGCTAAAGCTGACTTAATACTAAAAGTATCCATTTACCATAAGTGATTTAGCTCTAAACCACGTGGATTGGGATAGACACATAAGTTCAATTTGATTAGCAATGTTAGCCACATAAAGACTATTTACAATGAGATTGAATTCTTGTCTAGTGAATTAAGAAAAAGCTAAGATAGCAGCAGTCAACTCTGCTCTTTGAGTTGTTGTTTGCAGCCCTGTAAGCTTGGATACATGTGAACACAGATAAAACCTGATCTTGTAATTGTACAGTTAGCTTGCATGAAAAGAAAATTTAGATAGATCTCTCCCAATGTGGGATGTTCTAATTAGGGAGGTATTCAAATAACCAAATTTGCCTCCTTGTCGACCACCTGAATTGGGCCCTACAGGCAAATGGCTACTCCAAAAATGAAATCACAAGAGCCATCAAACTAAGAAAACAACATGGAACTGAAGAAGAAAAACAGCCACCCACAAAGTATTTCTGCCATACATCAAAGGGGTCACAGACCGCATGGGGAAATTTCTGGAAAAACACAACCTAAAAACAGTATTCAAGCCCACCACAAAAATACAACAAATGTTACGGTCAGCAAAGGACAGAAGGGCCCCCCTCACCACTGCAGAAGTATACCGGATACCTTGCAGTTGTGGCCAGGTATACATTGGAACCACAAAACGAAGCATCCACACCAGAATCAAAGAACATGAGAGACACTGCAGACTAAAACAACCAGAAAAATCTGCAGTAGCTGAACATGCCCTAAAACAAACTGGACATGAAATTCTATTTCAAAATACTGAAATACTGGACAGCAATCATTACGTCAAACTGCACAGGGAAGCCATTGAAATCCACAAGCACCAGAAAAACTTCAATAAAAAAGAGGAAAGTTTGAAACTCAACAAAACTTGGCTCCCAGCTCTCAAAAAATACAGCATGCAAAAGGTCACGAACTCTACCCAACCACAAGGTCAAGGGGATCACCACCATCAACCACAGTGACAGACAATCTCCTTATCACAACAATACACACACAACAAAACACACTAATCACCCATCCACAGGAAGCAATACACCCACAACAATACACACTAATCATCCCATCCCATAGACATAAATACTCCACGCCCTAGCCAAACTACACAAGAGCACAGTTTGCTGTCCTCTGAAGATGCCGGCCACAGAGACTGGCGAAACGTTAGGAAAAACCACCTTCAGAACACGGCCAAGAAGCCCGAAAAACCCACAACAACCATCAAAATAAGATTATTAGAATCATGAAAAGTATCTCTCTAAGGCCTCATTATGTAATACCGTTCACCATTTACACTCCCTTTTCCAGCAGAAAATATTACAACATTGCCCTCACATCTGTGCAGTTAAAAGTAGAGGGGAACATCAGCATTTGGTAGCTGTAAAAATATTTCTGCTCAAAGCACACACTCAAAGTAATGAAATGAAGTCAGCTTCAGACTGTTACTAATTTCCTCTTTGGTTATTTACATAACTAATTGCTGGAATAGACAAAAGAAGCCTGTGAGGAGCAAGGATAAAAAGTGAGAGGGGAGGAGAAGAAAAGAGCCAGCAAGAAGCTCTTGAGCAGGCCTGCTTGGTATTTAATGTAATCTGAATCTATTGTCCCTAGATGTCAAAAGCCCAGTGTGCACACAGGACAAATATTGCAAAGTTTTGAATTTCTGGTACAATTTTTTTTTGCTACACAGTAGAATTACAAAGGAGAAACTACATGTTTTCCAAAGTTTACCCCTTTCTCTTTAACTGACACTTAAAGTCTCAATAACCCAATCTGAAATCTGAAACTTTTGCAGGAGAAAAAATAAAAACATTTTTGTTTACATTTGTTTAAAAGTACAGACTTGTGAGTGCTTTCTTACTGTCCTCATACTTAGCAACCAACTGAAGAGATCAACAGCAAACAAACAACGGCAAACTTAGGAAGGAAAATTCAGGGGAGAGATGGGGCTCTCTTTGAGTTCAAAGGCTGGAAGTAATGATTGGTTAGTGCTGGACAGAATGTGTTAGAGCTATAAAGGAAGTGTTTGGCCACAGAATGAAAAACATCATCAGGGAGGCTTTAAAATAAACTGGGAGGAGGGAGATGCAAGCTCAGAGGTAAAGACAGATAAAGGCTTAGGTACAAGAAAAGGAATAAAACTAGCACCTCTCATGGGTCAGAAAAATAAACTTCAAAAAGATTTAGGAAATAAAGCAGGCTGGAAGTCACTCACTCTCTGGTGTCTACACATGAATTCTAGAGAGAATCTGGATTAATATCATTGAGGCAAAAAACAAAAGAAACATGGTAGTTGGAGTCTGCAGCTCAACCACTCAATCAAGAAGATGCAGATGAAACTTTTGAAAAACAAACTGGAAGAATTTCAAATAAACACAATATACTGTAGTTGTAATGGGAGATTTCAAATAAATTTATATTTGTTGGGAAAGAAATCCTGCCAAATATCGACCTTTCAAGAAATTCCTGGTTTGTGGAGCTGATAATTTTCTCCTTTAAAAGTAGAGGAAGAAACCAGTAGCTATCCTGGACTTGAGCCTAATAATAGAGATGACTTGGTGGAAAAAATGGCAGAAAGAGGAACTCTGGGGGAAAGTGACCATGTTCCACTAAGGTTCATGGTTTCAAAAGAAGCACAAGCAGAGTGCAGCTGCAGGTATACGCTGGACTTTAGGAAAGCCGATTTTAATAAACTCAGAACAATAATTGGTAAGGTTAATGGCAGGAAATCCTAAAAGGAGTCCAAGATGGGTGGAAGTTTTTAAAATAGGAAATTCTAAAGGCTCCACTACAAGTAGCAAAGAATTGCAGGGATGGTCATTAGAAAGGCAAAAGCTAAGAATGAGCTGAGATTAGCAAGAATTGGTAAAATCATCAACAACAAAAGCATTCTTCATGTATGTTTGTGGCAAAAGAAAGAGAAAAGAAATACTGGCTCAGCTACTCAATACGGATGGAAAAATGGTAACAGATGACAAATTAGCTTTTTTGCTTCTCCCAAAAAGCAGTCTATACTCCTACAGGCAGTTGTGAAATTGAAAGAGAGGGGATGGGATTGTCACTTGAGATAGATAAACAAGGACAACTACTGCTATTTTAAAAAAGTTCAGATCCCCAGGGCTGGGTGAACTACATCTAAGTATATTGCAGGAACTGGCTGAAGACATCACATATCCACCATCTATTATTTTCTTGAAATCATGAAGGACTGAGGAAGTACCACATGATTGGAGGAGAGCTAACATTGGCTCAATGTTCAAAAAGGTCAAAAATGAAGAATCTGGGCACTACAGATCAGTCAGCCTGACATCAAATCCAGGGAAAGTTCTGGAGCAGATCTGCAACTAGTGCAAACATGGATATGTGAAGAACAAATAGTGCCAGACTAATCTGATCTCATTTCTTGATCAAGAATCCTTACTGGTAAACGGTGGGAATACTATTGATGCAATATATCTTGACTTCAGCAAACTCTTTGACATGGTGCCCCATCATACTCTGATTAGCAAACTAACTAGGTGTGGCTTAGATAGAATAAGTGTCAGGTGTATACACAGTTAGAAACAGAATTCTGCTCAGAAAGTGCTTACCAATGGCTCTTATTCAAACTGGGAGGATGTAGCAAGTGGGGTACCCCAGGCCTTGGTCCTGAACCCTGTACTCTTCAAAATTTTACTAATCACTTGTATGAGGAAGTGCAGGGAAGACTTCTCACATTTGTAGAAGAAACAAAATTGGGTGGCATATACATTGGAATACAGGAACAAAAATAAAAAAAATATCTTGATAGGGTTGAACACCAGGCTGAAAACAACAGAATGAAATTTAACAGGGCAAAGTGCAAATTTGTAGACCTAGCAAAGAAAAATGAAATGCAGAGGTACAAGATGGGGGATAGTTGGCTCAGTAATAGTATGAATGAAAAGGATCTTGGAATTGTTGTAGATCAAAAGCTGAATAGGAGCCAACAATGTGGCATGGCTACAAAAAAGACAAAAGGTATTTCAGGATACATTAACAAAGATAAAGTCTGCAAATGCCGTAAGGTAGTCGTTCCCTCTTTTCACCACTGGTTAGGCCTCATCTGCAGTACTGCATCCAGTTCTAGACTCCACACTTGAAGAAGAATACTAACAAACTGGAAAAAGTTTAGAGGAGGGTGTTGCGTTCTCTATTTACTAGGTCTATGGTTCGTGTTATATTATGTAATGGTTCATGTGTGTTATGTAAAATAATGGTTCATACATATTCATGTTGCTGAGAGGCGGAGCCGAGAGAGATGCTATAAGAGACGGAGCCTGAGTCAGTCAGAGGAAGGAAGAGAAATGTAAGAGTCAGGCAGTAGAGAAAAGTCAGAGAAAGTAATAGAGTGTGTAGTTTGGGAAATTCTGAGGTGTGATTGGCTACTGAAGATATGAATCAATCTCTGTAATCAATAAACCAAAGTTTTATTTAAAAGAACTTGAAGAGTGGACCTGAATCTTTCTGAAGTAATGGTGATTTAGAGATCGCCTGGTGGCAGCAGTGTAAAAGAAGAGAGAGTTTGCCTTTGTGTGTTCTGAGGCTTGAAGGTCAAGCAAAAGGGGCACGAAGGTGAACGCCACAATTGGTGTCCAGTGTTGGGATACGAAGAAATCCAGTGAAGCCTGAGTTGAACTCAAAGAATTCCAGTCAAGCCTCAGTTTAAAAAGAATTTTTCTTGAGTCAAGGGTACCTTTTAGACAGAGGTCTGTGGCAAAGAAGTTTGGTTCCTCACTAGAGCTTTTGGGAAAAGCTTAGTGGTGGGGGCTTCTGAACCCAGATCTGGGGGGTCTGAGATAGGGAACGACTCTGAAAGGAAATTCTTGTAATTTACCTCAGGATCTGATGACCAGAAAGGTAGCTGAAGGTTCAAGGCTCTAAGGGTAGAGACCGCCAAGGGTCAGAGCAGATCTGAGGGAAGGAAGGAGTAATCCTTCGCTAGAAATAGAATTATATTAGTGACTGGAAGTAATAGAAGAAAGACAGGTCCTTTAAAAATAAGTACACAGTCTGTAGTAATCATCCCAGAAGTAAATATGCCACCCAAATGTACCAAAGGGGGAATCCTGAGGCTGAGGTTTTATCTCAAGAAATGGAGGGAAACCCTCTCAGTGACCTTTTTTCTGAAATAAAGCAAGAGAAATTTTATGAGGGTGCCTCAGAGAAACCAAAGGAATTAAGCCCTCAGGAGTTTGAAAAATGGAAGCTGGAACAGGAATTTAAATTAAAAGAATTACAGCTCAAAAATGAGGCTGCGTTGGTGGGGCTTGCCACTGTGCCATTCAGTCGCTCTTGGGAGAGAGCTCCCAGGAAAAGTTGAAAACCAACCAGTCTGGAGACCCTTAATGACAACAAGGGTCTCAGGAGAGGCTCTTCTGGGCTGTGAGTGAGCATCGGAGGAAGGAATGAGGGGCGGCGGCTTGTCTTTTTCTCCCTCTGAAGAGAATCACGAAGCACAGACCGAAACCAGGAGCCATCTTGGTGCCTAGCAGTGAGTAATCCCATTTACCCCAGTGAAGAGGAGAATGGAGAATTACAGTTAAAAATTGATAACAAATGAGCTTGTAAAAAGATAAGGGCCAAAAGGAGCATAGAAGCAGTGAATCTTTGCTTACTGGCTCTGCTGTCGTACTATCTTAAAAGCAAAACTAAACTGCTGGCAGACCAGCCAAGGTCAGCAGCCACAGAAAAGAAAATTAAGCTGTCCCTGGAAAACTTGATGAAATAAGCAATTACAGACAGAGCTTGTGTTGATGTTATAAAGAATCTGACAGAGTTTTTAACAGCAGATTGAGTACCAGTTTTTGGGACTTTGGGACTATATTTTACTCCGACGGAGGAGAAATCCCCCCCACCCTTGGAGGCTACGGCTGTAAACTGGAGGGAATAATTTGAAAGCAGGACTGGAGTTGTGGACCGGATTTACAGTGGAAAGGACAGACTGTATTTAAAAATAAAGCGGAATGCCAACCCTAGTACATTTAACTGACTTTTAAAAAGCCTTTGGGACTTTAGAGCTTCGTATTAAGAATGGAACTGTGAAAACATCAAGGTGGGAAAGGCAAGGGATTTTTTCTAGTTTCAACTTGGCTTTTGAAATAATACTGGGAACTGTGGAACATTGATTCTTATGCCTCTGGGATTGTACCTGGGTTGGATTTTTCACTAGTACACTTAACTGTCTGTTAAAAAGCCTTTGGGATTTTAGAGCTTTATATTAAGAGTGGAAACGTGAAAACATTGAAGGCAAAGGCAGGGGATTTTTTGTAGCTACAACCTGGCTTTTGGAATAATACTGGGAATCGTAGAATATTGACTCTTGTGTCTTCAGGATTGTACCTAGCCTGGATTTTTCTCGCTGGACTACGTGAGCAACTTAAAAGCAGTGGTTGGGGGTACAGCAATGTTGATAAGAAGGCACAAGTTGTAATTTAAATTGCTAGTTTAAAAACTGACTCATATATTGCAATATTGGGTAAAGATTGGAGGAAAGTTTAGGTGAGGTGGTTGACAGTGGGCTTGTATTTTGGTTGCATAGTGAACTAAAATGGCTGCAAAGAAACCTAAACCCCAAACTCCTGGAACCTCCCCTGCTCAAACATCAGCCCTAGGGAAATTAACTTCTCAGGAATCAGAAAAATCAGATAAAGAATGGCAAAGCACTCTGCGAAACTTATTAACTACAGGATTCCCACAAATAAATGAGCATCTCACCCAAATAATAGACCAGATGAAGGACCATGAAGATAGATTTAACAGAAACAAAACAACAGGTAACAGAAATTAAAACGAAAACACAAGATATAGATGAAAAAGTGAAAACCACAGATGCCAGGTTGGACAGAACTGAAGAAATGTTACAGCTGATACAGAGAAATCAAAGGCAATGTGAGGAAAAATTAATAATTCTAGAGATAGAGAGAGCAATTAAAATGTTGAGATTTCAAAATGTGCCAGAAAAGGAAGGTGAAGACTTAGAACATTAATGAGTGAAGCTTTGGCTCCAGAAATAGAGATGGATGTAGCGGAATTTCGCCAGTGTCTGGAAGCATCTTTCAGAGTGAGTACAGCATATGTTAGAAAAAAAAGTTACCCAAAGAAGTTCATCTGAGATTCACGAAGAAGGCAATCAGAGATACGATTTTAAGAATGTCACAAGATAAGCAATTAATGTCTTAAAACAAATTCCATGGCAAATGAGACAGAGAAGAAAGGAATATTCCTCTCTGGCACAGTTACTCCAACAAAATGGAATCTCATATAGATGGCTAACACCAGAAGGTTTATTCTTTCAGAGTGACACACAGAGATATAACATAACATCCATGATGAAAGCACGAGATTTTATGGGGAAAAAATGAGAAGAATTTGAAAATACTCGGCAATGGAGAGAAGGAGAAGAAACCAGAAGAAAGATATCAAGAGAAACCAATGCAATTACCACAACCAGAATCAGACACTGAATCAGGAGAACATGAAGCAACTGAGCCAAGATGTACTAGAAGCATGATGAAGAAAAAACAAAAGGATAATAATCTACAACAAGATGTCTAGAAAACAAATGAAGATTTTTTCAGTAAATGTAAATGGCCTAAACTCACCCCAAAAGCGGAAAAAGATCTTTCTACAATTGCAGAAACAGAAATCTGACATTATATGCATCCAAGAAATCTACGTGAAAAAAAAGACTTGAAACTGTTAGAATGGCCAAGGTTAGGAAATTTATTTGCAGCTTCGGACGCAAGTTAAAAAAAGAAAGGCATAGCTATGTACATTAAGAAAGAACTAGAACCAAAGTTGATTTTTGCCTCAGACAATGGAAGGATATTAATGGTGGAAATTCAAAGAGAATCAAAGAAATTGCTAATTTCTTTGCATGTTCTTGCCATCTCCTGTTTGACCAAATCCAGTTTACCATGGTAAGTGCTGTCCTCTGAAGATGCTGGCCACAGAGACTGGTGAGATGTTAGGAAGAACAACATTCAGAACACGGCCAAAGAGCCCGAAAAACCCACAACAACCAAATTGCTAATTGTTAATATATACGCACCAAATGAAAATCAAGAAAACTTCTTTAAACAACTGCAACTAGAATTGGCAAATAAAGACTATGATCACTACTGTGTAATAGGAGATTTTATAGCTATCTTTGATAAAGAACTAGACACAAAATCAGATAAAATAGTAAAAAGAAGAGAACCACAATTTCAAGAATTTTTTTTACAACTGGCAGAAGAAATAAATATAATAGATGTGTGGAGAACATGTAACCCAAGGACAAGCCACTCCAGTATCTTTGCCAAGAAAACTCCATGGACAGAAACAAAAGGGTAAAAGATATGACACTGGAAGATGAGCCCCTCAGGTCGGAAGGCGTCGAACATGCTACTGAGGAAGAGCAGAGGACAAGTACAAGTAGCTCTAGAGCTAATGAAGTGGTTGAGCCAAAAAGATGCTCAGTTGCAGACATGCCTGGAAGTGAAAGGAAAGTCCGATGCTGCAAAGAAAAATACTGCATAGGAACCTAGAATGTAAGATCTATGAACCATGGTAAGCTGGATGTGGTCAAACAGGAGATGGCAAGAATAAACATTGATATCCTGGGCATCAGTGAACTAAAATGGATGGGAATGGGCAAATTCAATTCAGATGATTATCATATCTACTATTGTGGGCAAGAATCCCATAGAATAAAAGGAGTAGCCCTCATAGTCAACAAAAGAGTGGGAAAAGCTGTACTGGAATACAATCTCAGAAATTATAGAATGATCTCAATATGAATCCAAGGCAGACCTTTCAACATCACAGTAAAACAAGTTTATGCACCAACCACCAGTGCTGAGGAGACTGAAATTGACCAATTCTATGAAGACTTACAACACCTTCTAGAACTGACACCAAAGAAAGATGTTCTTCTCATTCTAGGGGATTGGAATGCTAAAAGTAGGGAGTTAAGAGATAAAAGGAACAACAGGGAAGTTTGGCCTTGGAGTTCAAAATGAAGCAGGGCAATGGCTAATAGAGTTAAGAGAACAAGCTGGTCATCACAAACACTCTCCCAACAACACAATAGGCAACTCTACACATGGACATCACCAGATGGGCAGTACCGAAATCAGACTGATTATATTCTTTGCAGCCAAAGATGGAGAAGCTCTATACAGTCAACAAAAACAAGACCTGGAGCTGATGGTGGCTCTGATCATCAGCTTCTTATAGCAAAATTCAAGCTTAAACTGAAGAAAGTAGAAAAAAACCACTGGGCTAGTCAGATATAATCTAACCCAAATCCCTTATGATTACACAGTGGAAGTGAAGAACAGATTTAAGGAACTTGATTTGGTGGACAGAGTGCCGGAAGAACTATGGATGGAGGCTCATAACATTGTACAGGAGGCAGCAACGAAAACCATCCCAAAGAAAAGGAAATGCAAGAAAGAAAAGTGGCTGTCCGATGAGGCCTTACAAATAACAGACGGGAAACAAAATGCAAGGGAGATAGGGAAAGTTACAGAAAATTGAATGCAGACCTCCAAAGAATAGCAAGGAGAGACAAAAGGGCCTTCTTAAATGAACAGTGGAAAGAAATTGAGAAAAATAATAGAAAGGGAAAAACCAGAGATCTGTTCAAGAAAATTGGACATATTAAAGGAACATTTTGTGCAAAGATGGGCATGATAATGGACAAAAATGGGAGGGACCTAACAGAAGCAGAAGACATCAAGAAGTGGTGGCAAGAATACACAGAGGAATTGTACCAGAAAGATCTGGATGTCCCAGACAACCCAGATAGTGTGGTTGCTGACCTTGAGCCAGACATCCTGGAGAGTGAAGTCAAGTGGGCCTTAGAAAGCTTGGTTAACAACAAGGCCAGTGGAGGTGATGGCATTCCAATCGAGCTATTTAAAATCTTAACAGATGATGCTGTTAAGGTGCTACACTCAATATGCCAGCAAGTTTGGAAAACTCAGCAGTGGCCAGAGGATTGGAAAAGACCAGTCTACATCCCAATCCCAAAGAAGGGCAATGGCAAAGAATGCTCCAACTACCGTACAATTGCACTCATTTCACATGCTTGCAAGGTTATGCTCAAAATCCTACAAGTTAGGCTTCAGCAGTATGTGTGGACCGAGAACTCCCAGAAGTACAAGCTGGATTTCCAAGGGGCAGAGGAACTAGAGACCAAATTACTAACATGTGCTGGATAAAGGAGAAAGCCAGAGAGTTCCAGAAAAACATCTACTTCTGCTTCATTAACTATGCAAAAGCCTTTTACTGTGTGGACTACAGCAAACTATGGCAACTCCTTAAAGAAATGGGAGTGCTTGATCACCTTAACTATCTCCTGAGAAATTTCTGTGTGGGACAGGAAGCAACAGTTAGAACTGGATATGGAACAACTGATTGGTTCAAAATTGGGAAAGGAGTATGACAAGGCTGTACATTGTCTCCCTGCTAATTTAACTTATATGGAGAATACATTATGCGAAAGGCAGGACTGGATGAATCCCAAGCCAGAATAAAGATTGCCAGGAGAAATATCAAGAATCTTAGATATGCAGGTGATACCACTCTGATGGCAGAGAGGAGGAATTAAAGAACCTTGTAATGAGGGTGAAAGAGGAGAGCGCAAAAAATGGTTTGAAGCTCAATATCAAAAAAACTAAGATCATGGCCACTGATCCCATCACCCATCAATAATAGAAGGGGAAGATGTGGAGGTAGTGACAGACTTTACTTTCCTGGGCTCCATGATCACTGCAGATGGTGACAGCAGCCACAAAATTAAAAGACGCCTGCTTCTTCGGAGGAAAGCGATAGCAAACCTAGACAACATCTTAAAAAGCAGAGACATCACCTTGCCAACAAAGGTCGCATAGTCAAATCTATGATTTTTCCTGTAGCGATGTATGGAAGTGAGAGATGGATCATAAAGAAGGCTAACCACCAAAGAATGGATGCTTTTGAATTGTGGTACTGGAGGAGACTCTTGAGAGTCCCCTGGACTGCAAGGAGATCACACCTATCCATTCTGAAGGAAATCCACCCTGAGTGCTCACTGGACGGACAGATCCTGAAGTTGAGGCTCCAATACTTTGGCTATCTCATGAGAAGACTCGCTGGAAAGCTCCTGATGTTGGAAAATGTGAGGGCAAGAGGAGAAGGGGATGACAGAGGATGAGATGGTTGGACAGTGTCGTCGAAGCTACCAACATGAATTTGATCCAGCTCCGGGAGGCAGTGGAAGACAAGAGGGCCTGGCGTGCTCTGGTCCATGGGGTCACGAAGAGTCGGACACAATGTAACCACTAAACAACAACAAAAGTCATACAGAGGACAGGCAGGAACTGTTCTCTGTCATCCCAGAGTGCAGTACACATAAAAACAGCCTCAAGCTGCAGGAAACCAGATTTAGGCTGAATATCAGAAAAAACCTCTGAACTTTTAGAGCAGTATGAGAATGGAACCAATTACCTCAGCAGGTGCTGGTCATTCCATCACTGGAGGCTTTCAAGAAAAACTTGGGACTGTCAGATCTGCTTTGATTTGGATTCCTATATTGAGGAGGGGGTTGGATGTGATAGTCCCCAACCACCGGGCCTTGGGAGGACCAGGCCACGGAGACAGATCTCCTGCCCCCCCACACAGATACCCCCACATGCACACATGCATGCCCCCATATGCACACATGCACACATGGATGCACATACATACCACATGCATGCACGAAGGCCCCCCTGCACGCATGCTAAACTGGTCCGTGGCACCAAAACAGTAGGGGACCACTGTTAAAGGTCTCTTCCAACTCAATTAATCTATGATTCTATGATTGCATAGATGCAACAATCATTCCAGCCCAGAATTGTCCCTCCCAGTCACTCAAACCACAGACAATATGTGAGGTTGCAAATAAAACTCCAACAACAAACTGTTACAGGAGTAAGAAAGAAGTCAACTATCTCCAGGAATCAACAAAGTCACTTAAATGCTGAACAGTCAGTCTCATTTATCAAGCATCTTGCCAAGTACAGAACATTTTGGTATTTAGACATAAGTACCTCAGCTTTTATTTGAGGTACTCCCCTCTTGTTCTCTAATCTGAATAGGCCCTGCTTCCCCTTGAACTTTGAGCCTTGGTCTCTGGGATCAGTGTGGATAGTTTGGGCTCTGCCAGGGCACGGCTGGCTACACCATAGTAGTGCACATGGCTGTACATCTGTAGGTAAGTTCATTTACACTCAACACAGGACTCTGGAATCTTTTCCTTGGTTCTCTCGTTATATAAATCAAGCAGCAAGGAGGTTTGGAAACATGACTAATATTTTGGCAGGAGTGCCTCTTCCTTTAAAGACACAGGGAAGAAAGGGGAGGAGGGATGTGAAACTAACCAGACTTTGAGTGGGAAAAGCAGTTGGAATTTAATGTTTTTGGAAGCTTGCCCTCAGCTGCTCTGACAGGGAAAGCCAGGGATTCCCCAGTGGGAGCCTTGCTTCCTTGAACTGAAACAGCAAAGAGAAAGCATTGGAATCAGTTGAGTGCATTGTTTGGCCAGTTGATGGATGATTCCAAGCCGGAATCAAAACCACAAAACATAACAAACCATAGCCATTGGCTTGGAACTGAAGGCAAAAGAGTGATTTCATGCTGGAGTTCAGTCCTTAATGGATATGGTGCTGGGCCAAACACAGGGTGCGAGGTTTGAAGCTAGCTCAAATTTTTCAGAGGTTCTCCGTCTCCTTGGTCTGATGGGCTTCTAAATGAGTCCTTCTAGCTTTTGGACTAGCCTCTAAAAAGCTAAAACCACACTGACCATGGAGAAACAAAACTTTCTTTACAATAGCATAGAAATGTTGTAAGCTACTTGTTACAAGTTACTTTTAATAGTTCTTTCTATCAAGCACACTGACTAAAGATTTGTTTCTTTTCCAGTATGCTTGGTTTCCCTACCTTTCACACAGAAAAAAATCCCTTACTTCACCACTACCGTGCAAACCCAAGAGATCTGTTCAGGTCTGACACCCATTTGCATGTTCTGGGCACTTGTTTACATTTAATTTCTGGTCACCTATGGGGTCCAAGGCAAGCTAGTAAATACTACCAGCCAAACATAGAGACTGACTTTGTAGCCTCCGCCACCCTTCAAAAACATCCCCATTTGTGCACCTGTTCATTTATTTTGTTTCCAAGGTACCAACTCTCCATGAATTCAAAACCAACTACAATGTAGGACCTGTCAGCCTATACAAAGCTTCTGCTCTCTACTAAGATAGCATCCACCCATAGTTCCAATAGTGAGGAGACCCCACTCAGAGGTCTTAATGGTTCTGGCTGCCCTCATTCCTGCTTGCCTGGTCTCAACGTGCCTGGCTAGATTAGATCAGGCCAATTCAGTTTACACAGATGAGGCTCAGCCTGACCATTTCTGCTTCCATCTAGCCCCTGCTTCACTAGCACAAAATGAGGCGATACTGACTGTAGCAAGTGCGCTGAAGCCTCTGTTATCTCAGGCCTCCAGGAGGTGCTCACTCTTCTACTCAGTTGCTGCCACCAATATTTCAGTTTCAATACTAATTATTCAGTGAGGCATGTGTTGCTTTAAAACTTAAACTTGTTTATTTGATCAATAATATATAATAGGTAAATCACAAGATGCTAATCAATCTCTCTCACTCACTGAACACACTGACACACAGAACCATACTCACTGACTTTCTGGCTCACTCTCACACAGACTCACGAATCTTTCCTCACATACTCCATATACCCCCCTTTATATCCCAGCCACCCCCCTTTAGCACCACCTTCTGTACCCTCATTGGCTCCTTTTCGACTGCTCAGCTGTGACGGACAGGTGAGGGCAGGGTTGAACGCTACATACCTCCCCCCTTAGCAAGTTGTTTCATGGGGGAAAAGCTATAGAGCTTTACCCTCATGAACAACAAGGAGCTTTACCATATTACATCATCCCAACAATACACTCAAACTTACCACAACATTTACATAAACAATAATTCAACATCTTACCTGCATGTGTGGTCCTGAGGGACTAGATAGGTGGGATAATAATAATAATAATAATAATAATAATAATAATAATAATAATAATAATAATAATAATAATAATAATAATAATAATAATAATAATAATAATAATAATAATAATAATAATAATAATAATAATAATAATAATAATAATAATAACTTTGCAATCCAGTTACTAGTTCCATTACATACCTTAACACTTCAATTGTCTATACAGGTGCATACTTAATAACATGCCATAACATTTAAAAATACTTACATATAATTTCTTCTGAATACACAGCATATAACATTTGACAATGAGTACATAAACATTTTATTGCTTTCACTATTATACTAGAGTCCTTTTATTCCTTATTTAGCCTTCGGGTCTTCTTGAGAGGGCATCTGCAGCACCATTTTGAGTCCCTTTAATTACGTGTACCTCGAAATCAAAGTCCTGAAGAATCAAGGCCCATCTCATCAGTTTGCTGTTGTTGGCTTTTATGGTCCTTAACCATAATAATGGGGAATGGTCAGTACACAGGACAAAATGTCTCCCCCATATATATGGCTTGAGTTTCTGAAGAGCGTACACTATTGCAAGACATTCTTTTTCTATGGTAGAGAGATGTCTCTCACACGCCTGCAGCTTTTTGCTCAAGTATGCCAAGGGATGAAGTTCTCCACTGTCGGTCCTTCTGGCTCAGCACGGCTCCTAACCTGGTGTTGGATGCATCGGTGAAGATGGCGAACTCGCGCTGGAAATCTGGAGCTCTTAGGACTAGGTTGGTTATCAATGCCTCCTTCAGTTTCGCCAACGCCTCCTCGCAGCTGCTGGTCCACTGGATACTATCTGCACTCTTCTTGCGTGTTAGGTCAGATAAAGGAGCAGCTGTTTCGCTAAATCCAGGTATAAACCATCTGTAATAGCCAACTAACCCTAGAAAAGATCTGATTTTTTTCTTGGTGGTGGGTCTAGGCCAGTTGCTAATAGCTTCAATTTTGGCTTCTAGGGGTTTAATTCTACCTCCCCCTACTACAGTATATGGCCTAAATATTTCAGTTTGGGGCTACCCAGCTGGCATTTGCTAGCTTTCACTGTTAGCCCAGCTGCTTTCACTCTCTGCAGCACTGTCTCCAGGTGATACAGGTGATCTTTCCAGGTATGACTAAAGATCCCTGTATCATCAATGTAATACTGTGAAGTCGTTAAGCCCTTGCAGCGTTTTGTCCATGAGTCTCGGATAAGTTGCTGGTGAGTTTCTCAATCCAAAACTCAGAACACGGAACTCATATAAACCAAAAGGGCTACAGAAGGCTGTCTTCTCCTGATCTTTGGGGTCTATTCTTACTTGCCAAAACCCTTTCATTAGATCTAGGCAGGATATGTATTGACATCCCCCTATGGTCTCTATTAGGTTGTCTAATCTGGGCATCAGATATGCATCCGGCTTGGTTACATGGTTCAGCTTCCTATAGTCCACACAAAGAACCATGTTCTCCTCCCTATAATAGGGCTTGATCATATTTACATGGACCACTCTCCTGCCTGGTTCTCCATCCTCCTTGATGATATAATTAATTTCATTCATTTTGGAAATTATCCTGAATGGTCCTGCCCAATTTAGTTGTAATGTATTCCCTTTGAGAGGTCTTAACACTAGCACCTCATCTCTGGGATTGAAATTTCTTTCTCTGGCTTTCTTATCATACCAGACTTTTTGTTTCTTTTGCTGCCCCTGTAAATTTATAGCAGCCAACTCTAAATTTCTTTTTAGAGTGTTCATCAGGTTGTCTAAATATGAAATCACATTTTCAGGATCAGATCCTTGTATTTTCTCCCAACTTTGTTTGAGTCTTGATGTAAAAGATGATCCTAAGTCAGTAACTATTTCAGATGCGAACCCCATACGGCTCATATAACTAAGCAAGGCATCAGCCACAGTATGAGTCTCAATATTCCTCAGAGGAATGGCCTCAGGGTACCATGTGGTATAATCAATAATGGTTAAAATAAATCGGTTCCCCCTTTGGGTGATTCTGGGCAATGGTCCTATAATATCCAGACCAATGCGTTGGAACGGGGTAGAAATAATTGGTAAAGGGCATAGCTTTGCTTTAGTCTTATCATTGCTATTCCCCTGCCTTTGACACACATCACATTTTTGACAGAAATCTTTTATCTGCTTCCCCATCTCAGGCCAGTAAAAATTCTGTGATATTCTTTGTTTAGTTTTAGTAATGCCTAAATGAGCAGAAAATACGTCTGAGTGTCCCCTTTCTATTATTTTCTGGTGATATTTTAAAGGAACCACTAACTGCTTCTGAAGATTTTCCCCTCCCTTCCTGGGATTCACTAAGAACTCTCTGTATAAGAGGTCCTTCTCTATAAGGAACCTTTCAGGTCTTTCAGGGGTTAATGGTTCTTCAGTAGTGTTTTCAAAGCAGCGTTTCAGCATGGAATCTGCCTTTTGTTCCTGAATAAATGTATTGTTTTGGGGATTACAAAGCTCTATTAACTCAGCTGGATCACTATTGTCTGTCATTATCTCCACAGGAATTTCATCTTTTTCCTCAGCTGTCCTTTCATTTTCCTTTTGGGAACGAGTCAGTACTAAAACTCTCTTCACATGCTCAGAGAGGTCAATCCCAATCAAAACCGCCGCTGGCAATTGCGCACTTACACCAGCCCTCCATTTTCCTTCCCACCCTTGATATTTGATGGGTATTTCAGCGACTGGCAGAATAATAGCTGCTTCTCCAATCCCCTTAACAGTCATGCTTTCCCCTTTCAAAATGTATTCCTGAGGGACAATATCAGGATGACATAAGGTTACTTGAGAGCATGAGTCCTTCAGAGCCATATATTTATTGTTATTAATATAAATACTATCAGCAGACGTTTTAAAAAGCTCTTGGTTCGTTTTAATCAGGTAACAATGCCTAATTTCTGCCACAGGAAGATCTGGTTCTATATTCTCAGCTTGTGTAAAGAGCTCAGACTGGGTTGCCATGGCGCCTAACTCCTTCCTCTGGTGGCAACCTGGTTCTGCTGTAAACAGTATACAGCTTTAGGCTTAGGCAAATTTCCCTTTTGTGGCCCAACTTCTCTGTTTTTACCACACTGGGTTGAAATGTGGCCCTTTTCCCCACAGCGAAAGCAAGTTCTAATGTTCATTTGATCATTACCAGAGCTCTTAACTCCTTTTCCCTCCAAATTCTGGTTTCTGATCTGGTTAGGATCTGGCTTACCTACAAAATGGCCCCCAACCTTCTGTTGGTTCTTAAACTGCCCTCTGGGATTTTTATTTGTGTCCTCCCAAGTTTTCCTCACAACTTTTCCCTCAGAAAAGATTGGTTTTCTAATATGGGAAATAAAATTAGCGACCTCTCCCACCTCTTGCAAATTTCTGGGTTTCTTGTCCCTGACTAGATACCTCAATTCTCCAGGTAGGAGTGAATAAAACTGCTCAAGTCCAATGATGTTTTTAATATTCTGCACTGTCTCAACTCCCTCCTGTAAAAGCCATTTGTCCAGATATCTGGTCAAGTTTGCCCCTAACTGAGAGTAAGACTCTTCCGGTTTCTTGGTCAGAGCCCTGAACTTCTGTCTCAAATGCTCAGCATTGATGCCATCATAATCTTTTATTAATTCCATTGACATCTCTGCATAAATGTCCACTAGGCCTCCACTAATTTGAGACCTCATCACTATCATGCGTACAGATCCCCTTACTTCAAAATCCTCACACGCTCTCTCAAACATAATCATATTCAGGGTCATCCCCCTTCCTAAATACTGGGAATCTTTTAGGGTTTGCCTTGGACAAATGTATCTCCTCAGAATTAGATCAGCCATTGTTGTTGTTGTTACTATTAGCTTGAGCTGCCAGCTCCAGACTTCTAATCTCAAATGCCATTCTCTCTTTCTCTAGTTCTCTTTCCTCAGATCTGGCCTTCATCTCAATTTCTCTCTTTCTAATTTCTATCTCCATTTCTCCCTGTCTAATCTCTAGTTGTCTTTCCTCAGATCTGGCCTTCATTTCTAGTTCCAATTTCCACTTTCTGAATTCTATAGAGTCTTCCCCCTTGGAGGTCTCCATTTCTTTTTCTGAGGTAATTTCTTCCTCAGATTCCCCATTTTCTTTATCTGAACCAACTGCCATTTCAATAGGCACTTTTTCAGCTTTCTTTCCACATGTGTAAGGCATGTTAGGCTTCTTATTCAGTTTTTAAGCCTCAAATTTAAAAAGTACACTTTTTTCCTTCAGTGAGAGTCTGTGTTATAAAGTTGCTTCCCCAGCACTCATCCACTGGTAAGCTACTGTGTCTAGGCCTCTGTCTTCCAGCCAGGCCTTTCACCAAAGACAGAGTTTCTCTCCCTGCCTCAGGCACAAAATAACCCTAAATAACAGTTTCAACCTTTCCCAGTTTTAGCTGACTTGAGCCCCCTCAGCTTATCTGCCCTTGCCCTTCGCTTTGTCCCCTCAGAACTCTATCCTTTGAGCTCAGGACAAGCTAGCCAACCGGTCACAGATTCTGCTTGGGGTAAACTCATTCCAGAAATGGTTTCCACAGAGCCTGTCCCTATCTTAGCCTCCCAATCTGAGTTTCAGAGCCTTCCTACTAAGCCTTCTCCCCTTGAGGAGGCTCTAGGAAGTGACCCATTCTTCCACTCAGATTCCCTGACTAAAATATTCTTCTGCTCTGGGAGCCTTTCTACTCCAAGGTGTTACTAGATCAAGTACGTATCCCACACGCTGGACACCAGTTTATGTAGTGAGCGCACTGAAGCCTCTATTATCTCAGGCCTCCAGGAGGTGCTCACTCTTCTACTCAGTTGCTGCCACCAATATTTTATTTTCAATACTAATTATTCAGTGATGCATGTGTTGCTTTAAAACTTAAACTTGTTAATTTGATCAATAATATATAATAGGTAAATCACAAGATGCTAATCAATCTCTCTCACTCACTGAACACACTGACACACAGAACCCTACTCTCACTGACTTTCTGGCTCACTCTCACACAGACTCACGAATCTCTCCTCACATACTCCATACAGCCCCCTTTATATCCCAGCCCCTCCCCCTTTAGCACCACCTTCCATTCCCTCATTGGCTCCTTTTCGACTGCTCAGCTGTGACGGACAAGTGAGGGCAGGGCTGAATGCTCAGATGAGGCTCAGCCTGACCATTTCTAGCCCCTGGAAGGCAGGATATTCACTAGCACAAAATGAGGCAATACTGACTACCATGGTGATGACAGTAGCAGTCTTTAAAAGGGAGTTAGGAAATTTGTGGTGATAGTACCATTAATGATGACTATAAGGAGCCTGTGGACTCAAATCCAGAAGGGAATATGAATGGGAGAGGGCCTTTACCTTTGAGCCATGTACATAGTTCCAGAGAGGCATCTGGTGAGCAGCTGTGTGAAACAAGAAGCTGGAAAGGATGGGGCTTTGGTCAGAACTTGTTATGTTTGTAATGTGTAAACACAATAACATTGAAGCTGCACTTCGTTCTAGTCAAGGCTAGCTTGATTTCAAAGGGAAGTAAATTCAGTTGGCTTAGACACTTGTATTTGGATACTGAAACTGGAAGGGAGCTGCCGATTGCAGCTGAAAAGATGAGGAGACTATCTCCTTCTCTCTGGCTTGACTGATTGTCATGAAAGAACACCCCCCATCTCCTGCTGAGTGGTCTGAAGGTCAGAAAATTCTTTTCTCCTGGCAGGCATGAGAGGCGGCCATTGCTGCACTAATGGTGATGGGGGCATTGATGAAATGAATGGGAGATGTTCTTCTAGCCAATGCTTCACAAAGTGCCAACATCAGCACTTCTATTTTAATCCTGTGTATCCCACTTTTGGGGTAGAGTCAGTCTGTCCATCAGCAGAGTGAGGCAAAGGCATGAGGAAGGAAATGCTGGGAAAGTGGTGGCAGCCTCCTAATTGTTTCCTTGGTTCCCTTAAGCCAGTCAATTGTTTGATGTCTACTGGAAGTCACTATCCCACCACATGCACTGACACTGGTTTCAGATGTGTATGTGTGAGGGAAAGTAGGTGTCATGTTGTTCTTTACTTCAGGAAGGAAAATGTTTTTTCCCTACCAGTTCTGGGCTTTGGTCAATAAGAAACATACCGATAAACCAAAGATACTTAACCATTGTACAGTACCATGAAAGGAAGTCAGTCCTCAACTTTTCCTTTAATATCAACAAATTTTCTTCCAACTGTATATTCACATAGCTTTTTGCCAACAAAATTTCCCTTATGCTCATTTCATTTTGTAAGTAGGCACCAGGGGATTAAAATCCACAAGTGACATCAGTACAAAGTTGTTTACATCTCAAACAGAACTTGACAGCAGAAGAGCTTTCAATGGAAAAGAAAACTAAGCTGATATTGCTGATGTCAGAGGAGAATTCTGAGATTTGGTTTCGTTCTCTTTTTCCATCTTCAAAAGATAATCAGATTTCTGAATTGGACACACACTGAATTCAAGGCAAGATGTTGGAGGTCAGCAGGTAATCATTCTGCAGGGGATATCAACTTTCTTTTAACAATTGTAATGCATGTTATTGATCTGTTACCTTTTTTTCTGATTACAAGTAGTAGATAACCTCCTTTTTGGTCTTAAAGCTTTCTGGTGAATGGAGTTGTGCAGATTTTTTATAGTACAAACATGTAATCTGTGCAGACATAAATGATCCTGTGACAAAACAGAATGAGAAGACATAGGTAGTAACAAGGATGTCAGATTATGTAGTAGTATCAGGTAAACTCTCCAGCTGCAGAGATTTCTGCCATTTGGCAGTCCTCTTGTATATTTTTTGGAATTGTCATATTCTGTAACAGGAAGGCCAAATTTGTAATAACATATAATGATATGAGTGAATTTGCCGGCCTCCCGTTGTGACACACCTACCAATGATGAGTTCAAATCTAGAATTTAAAGCAGTCTTGTCATGTTGATATACAATGTGCAGCTTGATATTGTAGGTACGTACTTCTGATTATTTGCTCAAAACTATAAGACCATTGATCTACAGCTGTTTTGTTTTCCAGTTTTACGTACTTTTAAATAAAATGGAATTAAGTAAAATAAAGAAATTAGCATACAGATGAGATGAAGTTCATCTTCTCCTTACTTGATTTCAATTGTTGCAATAACTATTGTTTTTCTTTCAAGTATAACAACCTTATGGGGATCTACTGATGTGTATGGATATTAAGAAATGCTTCTTCAGTTTCTGAATTGGTAACCAACGAATGATTTTCTTCTGACTGTTCTTACACAGCCAGCAAGGCAGCAAGACATTGTTTAGGAAATGTTTATTGGATACCATAGTAGTGAGTTTGCTTTAATAATGGTTACCAGACAGCCACAGCTAACTCAGCTATGAATATATTTATTTGCAAATAGCTTTGCTTTATTCCCAACCTGAAGCCTGAAGTTTGAACCACAAACATTAATAATTCCCCTTTTGTGATGGCAATGTTAAGGTGACATTAAAAGAAATCAATATGACATAATGCAGTCCAGCTAACGGCAAGCGGGTGCCCTCCAGATTTCTTGGATTCTAACTCCCATCGTTTCCAGTTGCTGAGTATGGTAATTATGGTCCAACATACTTCGAAGACACAAGGGTCGGTAAGACTGGTTTTGTTACTAGATTTGTCAGACAGAATCAGTAGGCTAGCAGGTAATCATTCTGCATGGGATACCAACAACTGCTGTGGCATTGCTTTATCAGTCTCTGTTGATGTGGCATGCCAACCCAGGATACTGCAGCTGTGCAAGAGCATTGTTGGCCCTGCTGTTGTTCTGTACTCTCTGTGACAAACATGGTTCCCTAGAGAACGTGTGAATGCTCGGACAGAGAGTAGTTAGGAGATTGGACACCCTAAAATGTGCTGAGAGAGTCCTAGAGCTCAGCTAGGCGTGTCAAAGCTCCCTCTTACGAGTCTGCCCTAATAAGAACATCCTTGTACCTTTGAATAATATTGATAGAAAACCATGTGGGCTTTGTAGTCCTTAGACTTCTTATGCACCACAGGCAGGACACCTTAAGTATGCAAGGCCAAGGCAAGCACCATCAGATGACCTATGACAAGTTTACTGTTCAGGAAACCAATTGATTTTTATAATCATTATTTTATTAAAGAAAAAGTAAGCTCCTAAAAAAAATCAAATTATGCAAAAGCAAGTAAATAAGCATTATGCTGGTTAATTACAAACTTGTAGTGAGGCAAAGAAAACATGAAAAATATCCAAGTGTCCAAAAACAGTAAAATAATTCAAAAAGTCAAGAAAATGAATAAAAACAGTTCCAATAAGGTAATCCATCAGGAAAACAAAATAGTCCAATTAGGTAAGAAAAAGTCCATAGTCCTTGATAATCCTGTAAATGAAAAATACTGTACAAAAGGGAAAATCCTGTAAAAGAAAATATCCCATTGTCCTGAGAATAATCCACAAGAATAGTCTTTAGGAGTAGTCCATAGGAATAGTCCATGAAAAGAGTCAAGAATATTCCCTGAGTGCGTGTATGAGTAATCCATGTGTGTAGGCCATGGGTGACCTAGGAGTAGGTCATGAAATGCTTAAGGGTGGGTCACAAAAGACATTAGAGTGAGTCACGAATGACAATGTCCCTAGGTAAAAGTTCCTTTTTCAAGAGTAACTGGTAAGTCCTTATCTGCTCCTTCCCACAATGTCATCCAATCACAGTCCGTCGTTAGGCAAACAGTCCTGTTGTACCACCTGACCTCTCTCTCTCATGGGTAACAGATGTTATTTGGGTTTCTGTGGTTTTGCGAAGAGTCACAACAATACCCATCTATCTTATCACAAAGTTCCTTCTCATGCTCTCAGAAAAGCATTCTCCCAGCTCTCACTAGCTAACAACCTGTTAGCATTGCAAAGATCCCTTACACAGAGAAACAAGATGGAACCTCTCTTGCACATTTCTTAATTACAAAACCCATGTTCAATACAAGATTTTAATCACATATCCCATCTCATCACACTCTCAAGTCGCTTTCAACTTATGGTGGTTTTCTGATGTTCGTGAGATGTTCAAGGAGTGGTTTTACCCTGGCAACCCCCTGCCTGCCAGTGAGTTATCATGGAAGAATGTAGTTATGTCTGCTGAGTCCAAGTCCATCTACCCACTACACCACACTGTCTGTCAGTACTACCTTGGTAAAAAATAATACAAAGCAGTCACATATCATTTATTAAACCCTATGAACATTATTGTATGAGAATGTTCTGTATCTTCTAATACTGAACCTTTTTAATCCTTTGATCTTTTTTTCCTTTTAAAATGAACATATTTTCCATTTACAAAACCTATTAGCTGTCAGAAAAGGCAAGCTTCCGAAGAAACTGCTTTTCCACAGAACAGAGAGGGTCCGGAATGATCAGCTCCTTATCAGGCAAAACCGGGTCCATTAATTTTACCCTAGGGCAGCTGAATCAATCTTTCTCCCAAGTCTGATCCAATTTAACAAAGAACAAAACACTTACAGGAGTTCTAGGAGATCTAATCATCCTAGTACTCTTTAATATGTAGGACCCCAAATTGCTACCATGAACGTGACCTGATTAAACACATCAATTTAAAGTAGCCAATTAACTATCGTAGCTTATGGTCTATCTAAGAAGCCAAGTTCCAGACATTTAGCATTTTCTTATTTTATTAGAAAAATAGAATTTAGAAAGAAATTAGTTTAAACAAGCAAAACAAGACATCTTTACATAATCAATCATTTCCAAACCCCAGCCATCACCAAAAGATATAATTACTCTACAAAAACAAAAATAACAACTAACTACATTTTCAATAAAACTATAGATTCTATTAGGTAGAGTTTAATCTTACTGTCCATTCCAAAAATAAAGTTTCTGACGTTCATCCGTCCGTGCTGGAATTCTCTTTCCTCTTCCATCCGGTTCTTCTTTCTTCTCTCGTCCCACAAATCTTAAATAAGGAATTATGTCCTTGATTCATCTCGGCTAAGATAGTTGCTTAGCGACGAGATAAAGGTCACCTTGGTCTGCACAGAACTATTGCAAACTGACCTTGGACATCTCTCTAACTTACACACAGAAATCAAATGGATTTCTAGACTAACTTTGTCACTATAAAGTAAATCTATTTAACTTTCATAAGCAAGTTCATCACATTAGCCACCACATGACATTATGCCCACTCATACTGCTGGTCAGTGATGGGATATGAAATGTATGTAGTATCACTAGCATGAGAACGGCTGTGAGTTCCACCAAAAATGATTTTTATTCTTTTAAAAGGGCCATTGGCTGTCCCACCCACCCCACCCCAAGCAGTTCTTTGTAGTGGTCTCTGTGAATGCACACAAATGGGTTTCATCTTGCGCCTGCGCAGGATGTTCAGAAGATTCTAGAACTTTAGAAAAAAGAATCAGTTAGCTCGCCCCGAGGGTATATAGGCCCCACCCCCTCCAGCTTCCTTTCAGTTCCTCTTTTTCCGCCATTCCTGTAGGACGTTAGGAACAGCAGAATGATTACCTATAAGTATTCTAGCGTAGCTAGTCTTTCTTGTCTTCTTTTTTATTTTTATTGTTGTGTATTCGACAGAACCTGCCTTATTCTTTAATTTAGCCATTGTTCTGTCACATTCCCACCATCGATGGATCCTCTTTTTGTTTTATGGCCCCTCAGGGCTTCAAGCAGTGTGCCGTCTGTCGGCAAACACGGGTTCGAAAACTCACGTGTAAGCTTGGACAGAGAGCAATCAGGAGTTTGCACATGCTAAAATGGGCTGAATGAGTCCAAATTCAGCTAGCCTTGATACAACACTCCTTCTCGCAGGTCTGCCCACATAAGAACACCCTGGTACTCTCAGATATTATTGTGAAAAGGTCAAGTGGGCTTTGTAGTCCTTAGACTTAACTTGCACCACTGACAGGACTCTAAGTAAGCTAGGCCGAGGCAGCACTCTCAGATGACCCTATGACAAGTGTACTGTTCAGAAAACCAATTGAGTTTTATAATCTTTATTTTATTAAAGAAAAAGCATGTTACTAGGTATCAAAGCCAAATTAAACCAAAACAAATAAACTAGCATTGTGCTGTTGAGTTACACAGATGTAGTGAGGCAAAGAAAACATGAAAAATATAAAAGAGTTCAAAAACCTTACAAAAACATAAAAAGCCATTAAAAAGAATAAAAACAGTTCCAGTCTAGGAAATCATTAGTAAACACAAAATAATCCAAGTAGGTTATAAAAAGGGTATAGTCCTCAGTGATCCTATAGAATAAAAACCCCTAAACAAAAGTAAAACTTCATTACGTATATGTTCCATAGTCCTTAGAAAAGAAAAATCCAGTAAATATACCATAGTCCTTACAAAATTACAAGAGCATAGTCCATATGGAGTATTCCAAGAAAAGGAGTTCATAAAGAATATTCCATAGAACAGTCCATAGAAAATAGTCCATGCACAGTCCTTAGGAAAAATCCTATAAGTCCAAAAGTAATCCAGCAAAGCATAGGAACCAGTCCATGTAGGTAGGCCACCAGTCCGTCTCGAAAGACATTAGGGTGAGTCCCAAATGGCTGAAGAGTAGGTCACGAATGCCTGAAAGGTCGGTCTTGGAAAGACTAAGTCCATAGAGAAAAAGTTCCTTTTTCAAGAGTAACTGGCAAGGGCTTAATGCACCTTCCCACGATGTCATCCAATCAGAGTTCGTTACTAGGCAAACAGTCCTGTTGCACCACATGACTTCTTTCTCACACGCACCAGATGTTATTTGGGTTACGGTGGTTTATCAAAGAGTCACAACAATTCCCATCTATCTAATCACACCGAGTCCTTTCTCAGGCTTTCAGAATAACATTCTCTCTGCTCGCCTAGAAAACAACTTGTCAGCATAGCAAAGATACTTTATACAAAGAAACAAGATGGAACCTCTCTGGCTCATTTCTGAATTACAAAACCCATATGCCTTAAAAGATTTTAACTCAAAAACCCATCTCCTCCAAGATTCCTTTATCAAACGGGCACGGCAAAGGCTTGTTTTGTTTGGGAGAATCCCACCTCGATCAGACTTGCATTGCCTGCAAGGGTTTTTCTAAACAAGCCATTAAGCTTAGGCGCCAAAGACTTTGGTCTTTCCTCTATGAAAAGACTCTTCTTCCCGCCATGTGATGGCTAATAGGGCTCCTCCCTCCCTGCACCAACTCCTCTGCATTCGGAGGTCTCTAAACAGACTTTTCCTGCTGAGCAGGCGGCTCTTACCATTTATCTACCAGTGAAAACCAAGGACATTTTTAAACCGCCTAAAGCCAAGGCGCCTTCTCGTCTTGCCATTCCTGCAAAAAAACAAAAAAAACAAAAAAAACAATGATGAAACAAAAAAAATAGAGAAGCCATCTAAGCTACCTGTTGTGCCCCCTCCTGCTCCTTCGATACTACTCAAGGAGTCTTCGAGGGAAGGAATTGGACTTTCTGATACTGAGGAGCACATTCCTTCAACCCAGACAGCTCAGGATATCATGTGCATGTCTCCAGACTCGGGCCAATTTGAGGCTGCACCAGATGCCAGCTGGGCCATTGCCCCTTCTAGCCCTCAATACCCAGGGCGGGCTGATACCAAGTCTCCATCAGAACAGGAGTTTTCTCCACCTATGCCACAGTGCGGAAATGAAACCAACTGCTTTCTTCTTTCTCCCTTCTGAACCCTCCCCCTAGAGAAACTGGCTTCTTAGAACTCTAAATAACTCCACACAACTTAACCTAAGTGACTCTGTATCGGGCACAAGGCGATTAATCACCCCATTACAAGACTTTAAGTGTGGATTAGTCAATAAATCACTTGAGGAATTGGAGCAATTAACCTGTCGATGACTATGGCCATGGAAGGAGGGGGAGAATCACCATCGGAACTCATGACGTACTATCTTAAGGAACTTCTTCAAGAATTCCAACTGAACATCATTAACCATTTTAAGAGGCAAATTGACCAGATTAGAATAGATCTGGACATGACTCCTTCTGCTCAGCTGGGAGAGATTGACAGCAAAGATAAAGAACTCAGACAAACTCTGGGGGAACAGCTTCTGACGCGGGAGAGGGAGGTCGCTTCCCAGCAGGACGGAACCATTAAGAAGCAGCTGCTGTTGTCGGAGACAGGCAAGGAGAAGAGAGACATTCCTTTTTCCCAAAGGATGCCAAAAAAAGACGAAAGGGGTGTGATGAGGTGGGAATATGTGATTAAAATCTTGTAAGGAACATGGGTTTTGTAATTAAGAAATGTGCAAGAGAGGTTCCATCTTGTTTCTCTGTATAAAGGATCCTTGCAATGCTAACAAGTTGTTTGCTAGTGAGAGCTGGGAGAATGCTTTTCTGAGAGCATGAGAAGGAACTTTGTGATAAGATAGATGGGTATTGTTGTGACTCTGCAAAACCACAGAAACCCAAATAACATCTGTTACCCATGAGAGAGAAGGTCAGGTGGTACAACAGGACTGTTTGCCTAACGACGGACTGTGATTGGATGACATTGTGGGAAGGAGCAGATAAGGACTTACCAGTTACTCTTGAAAAAGGAACTTTTACCTACGGACATGGTCATTCGTGACTCACTCTAATGTCTTTCATGACCAACCCCGAATGTCTTTCGTGACCCACCCTTAAGTTTTTCATAA
This sequence comes from Pogona vitticeps, assembly GCF_051106095.1. Taxonomy (NCBI): domain Eukaryota; kingdom Metazoa; phylum Chordata; class Lepidosauria; order Squamata; family Agamidae; genus Pogona; species Pogona vitticeps. Next base: position 117,898,418 of record NC_135786.1, read on the forward strand.
CTCTCACATGGACTATACTGGATTACCCTTTGAACTGTTCCCATGGACTTTTTCCTATGGACTATCTTTTATGGACTATTCTTGTGGATTATTCTCAGGACAATGGGACATTTGCTTTTACAGAATTTTTCCTTTTGTACAGTATTTTCATTTACAGGATTAATAAGGACTATGGACTTTTTCTTACATAATTGGACTATTTTGTTTTCCTGATGGATTACCTTACTGGAACTGTTTTTATGATTTTTCTTAACTTTTTGAATTCTTGTAATGTTTTTGAACACTTGCATATTTTCATGTTTTCTTTGCCTCACTACAGCTTTGTAAATAACCAGCACAATGCTTATTTGCTTGTTATGGCTTAGATTGTTTTTGACATTTAGGAACTTACTTTTTCTTTAATAAAATAATGATTATAAAAATCAAAAGTAAACTTGTCTTAGGTCATCTGATGGTGCTTGCATCAGCCTAGCATACTTAAGGAGTCCTGCCTGTGGTGCGTGATAAGTCTAAGGACTACAAAGCCCACATGGTTTTCTATCAGTAATATCTGAAGGTACAAGGGTGTTCATATTAGGGCAGACTTGTAAAATGGAGAGTTGTACACATCTAGCTGAGTTTTGGGACTCACTCAGCAGATTTTAGTATGTCCAATCTCCTAATTACTCTCTGTCCGAGCATTCATGCATTCTCCAGGGAACCGTGTTTGTCACAAGGGGGGGCGGGGAAGGGAGTATGTATATCAAGATTGTTTTGATAAGAGGAAATGCAAAGAGAGGGAATTGGGCAAAGCTGCGGGCAGAACTTCACGATCAGGGACCATACATTACCCTACTCCAAAATCGTATCACTGACTGTATAGGGGGAAAACTAGTTAATTGTTTTCAGGATGTTTTGGAGAAATATTATAGATGGCAGACTACCGGAAGTGTAGAGGTGTAGTGACGTAGCGACCTTACTTTGTGAGGTGGAAGGAGGTTGTTACAGTGGGCAAACAGATGAGAAAAGTCTGTGGAAGATGGAGACTGAAAGAAAAAGTGAGGCTCAAATGTTGGAAGTTAAGACATGAAAGACTGGTAATAGATCAGCAAACTATCATATTTCATTTAGAAATTGAATAGCTAACTTGTATAAAAACAATCCTTACCATTTCAAAAACTTGTATATTTTCTTCAACGAGCTGAAGGCAATATAGATGGCTGCCTTTCTTACTTTTATCCTGACAACTGTGAGGGAGGGAAAGTTGAAAAACAATGACTGCCCCAAGATCTGTGGCCACCAGAGTCTGGATCTTCCAAATCCCAGTTCAACATTTGAATTCTTTTACTGGTTTTGGAACAAGTCTTCTATTAATACAAGTCCCAGTACTGCTTTCTATTGGCTTCCTACCAGCACTTTGAGAAAAGAGACAAAGAATCATGAGTGAAGGAGCATAATATTAGAGAAACACTTGATCTAACCATCTTGTCTCGTGCTTTTGTAAGTGTAGTGATTGCACCTTTTCTCTGTTACATGCACTTTACATTTCCTTGGGCATCTATTATCTGAGCAGTGTACAAAACCCTGTTTGCTTTGCCTTTATCAAACAACTGCTCACTGATTTCACCAGTTGCTGTCTTTTAGCCTTACGCAATGGGTGAAGCTGCCACATTGTTCTTTGCTTACACAAGACCTGAAATATTGGTTTTGTTATGTAACTACCTACACATCATATCCTTGTGTGCTTCTGCAAACAGATTTTCCACTAGTTTTTTTTTCCTTTCATGCAATTAAGAAAACATGTTTTACACTCTGAGTTGCAGAGGTGGATGATACTCTTCATGTGTGTTCTTCAAAACAGCACCAAAGAAAGATGCAATGAAATAGAAGTGGAAAACAGACATACATTTACAGCAATAGGAAAAAATGACAAAACCACAGATGTTTTTCTGGAGGAGTCAGTGTAGTAATGAAACTATAAATAATTTAACTTACAGCAGGCTGCTGAAGCTTTTTCAAATTTACATTCTTGTTTCCCAGCTCCTAGTTCCCAACCCACTCAGTCAAGTATAACAGACTGCTGAGCAAGGAAGAGTCGGACACAACTAAACGACTGAACAAACAAACAAAGAGCAAGGCTCAGGAGGCCTGGATTCAAATCCCCACTTGGCCATTGAAATTCATTGGAGTGGCACTGGTAAAACCACTCTTTAAGTATCTCACATACTTTGAAAACACTTATAGTGTTGCCATAAGTCAGGAATTACCTGACAGAGCCCACAGGACACAAACACAAATCCAATGTGGTTTTGCCAGGCCTGCTTGAAGGGTGGTGTAGTGGATAGAGTGACAAACTAGGACCCTTAAGACCAAGTTTGAATCCCCACTTGGCCATGGAAACTCACTTGGGGATTAAAACCACTCCTTAAATTTCTCATTTACCTTAAAAGCCCTATTAATTGGTTCCAATTTGACAACACAGAGCACACACACTGTAGGGGTGACTGATGGCACTTCATTTCTCCCCATCTTCCTTAGTCTGATTATTGAAATTTATTTATATGATGTCAGCTCCCCTAACCAACAAATAAACAAACACACATCCCCTAGATATACCAATAAAAATGCCATACCTCTATTCATAGGATTACAGTCTAAGTACTAAGAGAACAGATGCAGATCAGGGATATGGCTTGCAATTAAACACAGGCAAAAACATCTTCACACCTATCAATTTCCACAGCGTCAAGGTGCACCATGCTCTCATGTTGATTGTATGATAACACCAGCAGAAAGTTATTAAGATTAAAACTTTCAGAGGAGGCAATTTGATCATCTGCAATGTGGCACCAAATAACAAGTCCCAATGTTTATTTCAGTTCATTGGACCTTATCTTGTTCTTCAGCAAGTGATTATTTCTGGATACAGCTAAGGACTTGCTATCTGCTTCATAAAACTCACAACCTTTCACTTTTTAAAAAACAAAATAGCTACTCCTTATCACCTTTTGGATTCTCTCCACTCTGCATGATGATACCAACTGTTTGTCCTTCCTCATAATTCTTTGGGAGTACAGCAGCTTCTTCACAAATTTCCTATTTTAAATGTGAGAACTTCCTCTAACAGAGGCTCTGTTGTTCTTCCAGGACCACCAGTGAATCTGCTCCTCTGACATACACTGTTTCAATGTTAATAAAAACTATTTTGCATTTTTTCAGTTTCAAGAGTGCATAGAGCAGCCACAATCAAAACAGGTACCTAAAAGTGGTCTTTGAGTGACAATGTCACTCAAAGTTAACACAGGGCACAGTTGGTTCCGTTCTCCACTGTCTCTAGTAATGAGCTACCTAGAAGTATCCCCTCAATACTCTAAAATGATGCTCCCTCCCTATGCAGTTTATTGTTTTACCCAGACCAAGTAGAGCAATACATTACTGGCTGAATTCCTGATGCACAGTTACACAGACTACGTAACTAGATGTTAATTGCTGCAAGTTAAGAAAAGATATGTTACTTACCTACAATGGTAACTTTTGAGTGGTCTGAGTGAATTCACAAATTGGGTTTCTCACAACATTCCTCAGAAGCTTCCCAAAGTGGAAGGTGTAAATACTTGCTGCTGCTAGGATGTAAGTTGCCAGCCATCTTGTCATTTGTACACACGATCCATGGCAGTGTTTCCCACCTCCTAGAAATAGTAGCACTGACATGGAAACTTTTTCCAGTGGATAGGTGTCCTCCTTGTAATAAAATAAATCAAATAGCCTAGCTGATATTGTTTCCCAATATTATATTCTTCTCTTTGCCCAATCAGAACTCAAGGTTAGACAATGTTTTCTAGACAAAAACAATGTTTCTGGGAATTCCCTCACACTAGTCACTTCTATCTATCTGTATCACAGATTGTCTCAGTGGGTAGATTTTGGTTACTGCTGAAAAGTGGATGGATTGGAGTTATATTCCTAAAAGAGATAGATTAGAGTAAATGAGGCATTCAAGAGGCTGCCTTATTTTTTTCCAAGGCTTACTTCATATCCTCTTATGTTATATAGGCATGTCTGAAAGTAAGTAATACAATGGCTGAAACTCTATTGCTTAATATAGTAAATTATGCTAGAATATGCCTACTGATTAGTGGGGATTTGGTGAGTAAACTCTTCTGTGGTTCCATTGATCTAAATAGACCTACTCTTGCAACTTTCCTCAGCATAGTAAGTCACAATTAGAGTAGGACCATGTGGCATCTGCCCAGGTCATGAACATTCATATGCTATTTGCATAGACCAATGGGAGTGCTGGAGGGGCGGAGTCACTAGATATAAAGACTCAGCAGCAGCAGGAGGAGTTTAGATAGAGAGATGGGGAATTTGAGATTAGTTGAAGAGATTGAGAGAGAGAGAGATTTGGAGTTTGAGCAGGAGAGTGGTGGTTGAGAGTGGATAAAGGAGAATGTTTGTTTAAGAGTTAACAACATTGCTTGTTCTGTCAAAACCTGTATCAATAAACAATTTCTATTTAGTTCTTTTAAAATGTCATATGACCTGGACCTCTATTATTAATAATAGGTATTGTTGATGTAATCAACTGATGGCAGCTGAGGGGCACATTGTTTGAGTTCTTTATTTGGTGATACAAGCAGAGGCCACGTGGTAATTGTGACAATTGGTGGCACAGCACTGGGATACAAAACAATCCAGTGAAAAGTTGAATGGGCTTGAGTTTGAAGGTATTCCTAGCTAGAAGGGGTTAGGGTCTGTGGTAAGAAGTGGTTACCCATTAGAATCTTGGTGAAGACTCAGTTTTGAGGCTTCTGAACCCAGATCTGGGGAATCCTAAGAGAAGGAAAATACCTACTCAAGAGAAACCATTTTGTAAGACCTAGTGGCTAGCTCAAAATCCAGAGTTTTGAAGGTAAAGAGCAGTAGCAGATAGAGTAGAAGCTTAGGTCAGGATAGATCTGAGATGATAATAAAAGCTAAGCAGAAAGTTGTTCTTGTGTCTGGAGACAAAAATCGCCCAGAGAAATATTGTGACAAGGGTTGTGAGCTTGGCAGTAGTTAAGGCCAGCTGCTTGCGAAAGTGCAACCCAGTTACAAGGAAAGCCACTGAAAGAGAGAAAAAGGGTTGTACTTTTGGCTTTTGTGAGGGAAAAGAACCAGTCTAGGTTAATAGGAAATTGTAAAGAAGTAAAAAGTCAGTTATAGAGACACAGGCTGAGCACCACAGTGCTGAGGAAAATGGAAACCCTCAAATTCAGAGCGAGGAAGAAACTGAAGGACCTGTATTAACTGCTTCAGAAGTAGAAAATATTCAAAGCTCCCAAGATTTTGAAAAATGGAAACTAGAACAAGAATTTAAACTGAAGAAGTTTGCTATGAAAAAGTAAGTAGAGTTGGAAAAAGTTTAAAAAAATAGAATTGGAAAGAGAAAAAAATCAGAGAACTTGAAAGGAGAAGAGAATTTGGGCAAAGAGATAGAGAAATGGAATTCCAAATGGAGATGAAGAAATTGGAATTAGATTAATAATAATAATAATAATAATAATAATAATAATAATAATAATAATAATAATAATAATAATAATAATAATAATAATAATAATAATAATAACAATAATAATAATAATAATAATAATAATTATTATTATTATTATTATTATTATTATTATTATTATTATTATTATTATTATTATTATTATTATTATTATTATTATTATTATTATTATTATTAATTCAAGTGACAGAAATCTCTCAAAAATCAACCTAAAGAAATTTCCCCCATATTGGAAGGGGCATTGTCATGAATCTTTTCTGATTTCATTTGAGAGAGCTTGTTGGGACTTTGAGGTTAAAGATGATGAGAGGATGATAATTTTAAGTTCACAGATAAGTGGAGTTTTATCTGAGTTTCATTCACCGATGCCTCTGGAACAAGCTAGAGATTTTGAGGCTTATAAAAAGATGGTGTATTCCCTATTTGGGATTCATTCAGAGCACCTCAGAAGGAAATTTAGATCAATTTCAAAGAGACCTGAGGAGTTGTTGTTTTTTACCAGCTTGGAGCATGTTTGAATCAGTTTCTTAATAAATGGCTGGAACAGGAACATGTCACCTCCTTAGACCCAATGAAAAATGTTGATTGGATTAGAACAATTTTATTCAATTTTGCCAAGGGAATTGCATTATCTGGTCAAATACAAGGATCCTAAAAATGTGCTGCATGCACCTGAATATGCTGATTCTATTAGTAATATCAGAGGTCCTTGATTTTCTGAGTTAAAATTTGGTAGGAAAGTGTGGGACAACAGTAAATCCAGTAAAAACAAAAGTTACCTCAGTCAGGAGCAACCTAAGGGAAGCCAAATTATAGCCAAACCCTCATTCCAAGAGCACAGTCCCCTGAAATCTAATAGTTCTGAGGGAAAAGTTAATAAAACCCTTTATTCTGAACCAAAGGCCAGTAAACAATGTTATGCTTGTGGTGAGAAAGGAGATTTATGGGATAATGTAAAACTCAAAAGAATAGGGATTTTAGTCAGCCAAAAGGCGGAATTGACATTCAGTCTAAAAAAGCATTTCTTCTTCATTCTTCAGCAGCTCAAGTTAGCAGCAGCACTGTTGCTAAGGAAACAGATTTGTCAGAGAGCCCAGAAATTCCAGAAGCCAGAGTGGTACAATGTTTCCTAATCAAGTGTGATCCCATTTTGCTAGAAAACTCAGCAGAAAGGATTTTTGTCAATGGCGTAAAATATCTAGGCCTAAAAGCTTCATGATCTCAGATAACTATTTGCCATCCTGTCATAATCCCTGAGGGAGACATGATAGAAAATGTGAAGGTCTCTGTAGCTTTCACCCTTGTTACGCAATAAGTTAGGTATTATTCAAAAGTTATATGCTAATGTGTTTAAGAGGTGGGGCCACAAGAGATTTTAAAAGGTGTAGCTGGAGAGAGGAGGGGTCAGTCAAGTTAAGTTAGAGAAAAGTCTAAGTTTCTGAGTCAGAGTTTGGAATCAGAGAGAGAGATAGTTTGAGGATCTGAGGAGTGATTAGTAACCTGTGATATTTAATATAGAAGATTAAAATTGATACTTGATGAAACTTAAGGAATGTGCTTATGAATTGTTCCAGAAACCAACTGTAACTAATAAACCTGTTCTATTTAAAAATTAGTACTGAATGGTGTTACATACAGCACTGATGTTACCTGTCTGTCATGGGTTTGGAGGGAAAGTTCCATCCTATGGGGAGTGGAAGGCGGGACATCAGGAGGAGGGGCTGTACTGTATATATATGTGGAGTGTGTGTGGAGAAGGAGAAGCTGGAGAAGAGCTGAGAGAAGAAGCTTGAGTGGGAGTCTGTGTGTCAGACAGGGTACTACTGTGTGTCAGTCAGTACCAACCTGATAGGTTCAGGTGTCTGTATGGTTAGCCAGAACTGATAGGTTCAGGGTCTGTGCTTCAAGTTAAGTGTTCTGTGTGAACCAAACTGTGTGTATGTATGATTGAGACTAAGCCACGTTACTGTATCTTATTCACTTGATCCTTTTATTTTTCCCTGTGTGTTATTTAATAAACCTTGTTCTTTTATTTGTTAAAAATCCATTCCTGGTCTGTGTGACTTCTTATAGGGAATGGTTGGTGGCAGCTTAGTGAAACTGTGGCATATCCCAGTAGGTCTGGGTTTGTCACATTGATTGGTGTCCAGCGTGTGGGATACGACTGGTCCAGTTGTCCAGTGGTCCAGCAAAGCCTTGGCAAGTGTGCCCAGAGCAAGGGGGGTCTAGTCAGGGACAATCTGAGGCGCGTAGGTAATCTTCTAGGTGTACCTCACGGGGAGGTGCGCTAGTGGAAGAACGTGCCAACTGGGGACTAGATTAGGGAGCTCTGAGGCAACCCGTTTTGGCGGGAAAAAGGCTGAGGCAAAACTGTGTAGTAGCAGTGATCTAGCCTGCCTGCTGAGAGGCCTAGCAGAGGGGGGTAGACTCTGGCTCGCAACTGTTGCAAGTTAGTGCTGAAGAACAGCAGCAATCTATAGAAAGCTGGTTCTGAGGCAAAAGAGAAAAAAAAGTGGTCGCTTTATTTTGAGGCTTGACTTTTGAAAGCAGCCTGTTCTGGGGGGGGGATTATGCCCTTGACTCGAAGCCAAATGGCGGAAATGGGTGAAGTGAAAGACCCCCAGGTTGACCAAGGTTCTGAGGATGAATTTGGCTCAGTGCAGGGTGACAGCACAGGAGAGCAGAACCCAGAACTCAGGAAAATGCTCATAGCCCAACAGCATGAACTGAGGATGAGGCAATTTGAAATGGAGGAAAGATTAGAGAGAGAAAAAATGGAGGAAAGATTAGAGAGAGAAAAAATGGAGGAAAGGGAAAGAGAGAAACAGAGACATTTCGAATTAGAGAGAGAGAAAATTGCTCTGGAAAAAGAAAGGATGGCGTTTGAGTTAAGAAAATTGGAAATGATGAACCAGAACAATAATAACAATAGGGATTCTGAGGGAGGCCAATTGTCTAAAGCTGACCTGAAGAAATTCCCTGTGTACCACAAGGGAGATTGTCCTGAAGTGTTCTTTTCCCTAGTGGAAAGAGCGTTTGTGGACTTCTCAGTAAGGGAAACTGAGAAGATGACCATCATGCGATCTTTAATCAGTGGCAGCCTTGCAGAAGTCTATGCAGAGATGCCAGAGGAACTGATGAAAGATTTTGCAGAGTTTAAAAAACTGGTGTTTGCCAGACATGGGATAAATGCGGAACAGCTGAGGCAAAGATTCAGGTCAATCACCAAGAAACCAGAGCAGACTTTTACCCAAGTGGGGGCCCAATTGGTGAGGCTGCTAGAGAAATGGCTATCTCAGGAGGGGACAGAGACCTTTCAGCAGCTCAAAGACTTGATAGCGCTGGAACAGTTCTATTCAGTCCTGCATGGGGAACTGAAATTCCAGGTGAGGGAAAGGAAACCGAAATCTGTAGCAGAAGCAGCCGAGATCGCAGATTTTATTTCCCAAATAAGAAAGCCCTTGGGTGAGGGGAAATCGATGGGGAAACCTAAAGAAACCTACAGCAAGTACTCTCAGGGACCAGGGAAAAGCCAGCAAGGGGGAGGGGCCCATGGGGAAGGGAAGCCCTCAGACATGAAACCAAGACCTCAGATTTTGGAGGGAAAACCAAGACAAGATGAGAAAGACTCAAAATATAGCAGAAAATGTTATTTCTGTCAGGGAAAGGGCCATCTAATCTCAGAGTGTGAGAAATTAAAGCAGCTAAAAGGAATTGTGCCTCAGGATTCGAGTGGAACCAAGCCAAAAGCTGTGTTCTGTGTCCAGAAAGAGCAAAGCTCCTTGTCACTGAGGGAGCCTGTTGCCATGGCTACTCAATCTGGAACAGTTACATCTGCTGATCAGGCTGAGGAAAATGGTCCTCTTGTGGAGGTCAAGCGCTGCTTGCTCGTGAGAACAGATTCTCAGTTGTTTGAAACCGCAGGGGTGGACGTAGGAATACTTGACCATCAGTATCGGGGGCTGAGGGACACTTGTTCCCAGGTGACCCTGTGCCATCCAGATATTATTCCTAGGGAATATATAATCCCAAATGAGAGCATGAAGGTGGCAGGGATTGAGGGGCAGGTGATCTCACTGCCAGTAGCGGAGGTACCTGTGAACTTTCAAGGCTGGAGGGGAGTTTGGCGGCTAGCGATTTCATCGACTCTGCCAGCAGCCGTGCTCGTGGGAAATGACCTGGCTGAACATGTGAAACGGGTGCTAGTGATTACACGTTCACAAGCCACCACGGGGACAGTTCAGGGGGGTAATGATGAGCCAGAGACGGAAGCAGAGGGGAGTTCAGAAGCTGTGGTGGAAACCTTGACCACAGACAGCCGATTTGGCCAAGAGCAAAAGGCAGACGCCACTCTCCAAAAGTGTTTTGAACAGGTGACTGACGCCCAGCTAACACCTGAAACCCCAGTGAGATTTCTAGAGAAAAAGGGGATTTTGTATAGAGAGACCCTGAGGAATATCTCAAAAGGGGGAGATGGGATCAGAAGTCAGCTAGTGGTACCTGAAAAGTATCGCCCCATGATCTTACAAAGGGGGCACTCTGACATGTTTGCTGCGCACTTAGGGGTGAACAAAACACAGCAGAGAATCACACAGAATTTTTACTGGCCTGACATAGGGAAGCAGATCAGGGAATTCTGTAAACAATGTGATGTGTGTCAAAGGCAGGGGAATAGCCGCGACAGGACCAAAGCAAAGTTGTGCCCTTTGCCTGTGATTGACACTCCGTTCAAATGCATAGGGGTGGATATTGTGGGACCGTTGCCCAAGGCCACAAAGAGGGGGAACCGGTTCATTCTCACCATTGTGGACCATGCCACGAGGTACCCTGAAGCCATTCCCTTGACTAACATTGAAACTAACACAGTGGCAGATGCCTTGGTGGGGTATATGTCCAGGATGGGATTTGCCTCAGAAATAATCACAGATTTGGGCGCATCGTTCACATCGAAGCTCATGAAACGCTTATGGCAAATCTGTGGAATTAAACACAAGGAAACCACTGCCTATCACCCTGAAAGTAATGGGTTAACTGAGAAGTTCAATGGGACTCTAATGCGCATGATTAGGGCTTACTTGGCAGAGAATCCAAACAATTGGGACCAGAAGCTGCAATCCCTTTTGTTTGCTTATCGATCAGTGCCACAAGCCAGTACCGGGTTCAGTCCGTTTGAACTTTTATTTGGGAGAAGGGTGAAAGGGCCCCTTGATTTGATCAAACAAAATTGGGAGCAGATCACCCAGGATGACCCACAAGACGTTGTGACATATATAGACTCTTTAAGGAATGACCTAAAGAGAAACCTAGAGCTAGCAGCAGAGACCCTGCAAGCTCAAAAGGTCAGAAAGAAAACTTGGGATGACCAGGAAGGCAGGGAGAGGCACTTTGACCCAGGGGAGGAAGTGCTTTGGCCTAGGCCCTGCAAAGAGGTCAAACTGCAGCTGGGTAGCCCAGAAATAAAATACTTGGGTCACATAGTAGGGGGAGGAGTGATAAAACCCCTAGAGGCTAAGATAGAAGCAGTTCGTGATTGGCCTAGACCCAACACCAAGAAAAAAGTCAAATCATTTCTTGGGTTGGTGGGCTACTACAGAAAGTTCATCCCGAGGTTTAGCGAGATTGCGGCTCCGCTGACCGATCTGACGAGGAAGAAGGCTGATGACCGCATCCCGTGGACCAGCGACTGTGAGGAGGCGTTCCGGAGGTTGAAGGAGGCGCTCATCAATTATCCAGTGCTGCGTGCTCCAGACTTCGACCGGGAGTTCATCATCTACACCGATGCGTCTAACAGCGGGGTAGGAGCAGTTCTTTGCCAGGAGGATGAAAATGGTGACCAGCATCCAGTGTCCTACCTGAGTAGGAAACTCCAGAAAGGTGAGAGACATTTGGCAACCGTGGAAAAGGAGTGCCTGGCCATAGTCTACACAATCCAGAAGGCCAAGCCTTACATCTGGGGAAGACATTTTGTTCTGTGCACTGACCATTCACCACTGCAATGGTTAAAGACAATGAAAACCCACAATAGTAAACTTATGAGGTGGGCTTTAAATCTGCAAGACTATGACTTTGAGGTGAAGGTGGTCAGAGGGTCAGTGAACTGTGTTGCTGACGCCTTGTCAAGAAGACCTGAAGAATGAAGACGGCGAGAGAAACATGGACTATGTATATATTTTGATGACAAAAAGTCAAATGTGTCTGTTTATTAAACATGTTGGTTTGTATAAATAAAGGTAACTTGATGTATTGTAAATGGTAAATGTTTAAATGCCTAATAGAGTGTAAGTATAAGTAAGTATGGTATTGTATGTTATTATATAACTGTTTTTGTATGTTTTGGGGTCCAGGTTGTTTTTTGGTGAAAAGCACCTTAGCTTTCCCCCTACAAAACAACTTATAAAGAGGGGAGGTGTTACATACAGCACTGATGTTACCTGTCTGTCATGGGTTTGGAGGGAAAGTTCCATCCTATGGGGAGTGGAAGGCGGGACATCAGGAGGAGGGGCTGTATTGTATATATATGTGGAGTGTGTGTGGAGAAGGAGAAGCTGGAGAAGAGCTGAGAGAAGAAGCTTGAGTGGGAGTCTGTGCTTCAAGTTAAGTGTTCTGTGTGAACCAAACTGTGTGTATGTATGATTGAGACTAAGCCACGTTACTGTATCTTATTCACTTGATCCTTTTATTTTTCCCTGTGTGTTATTTAATAAACCTTGTTCTTTTATTTGTTAAAAATCCATTCCTGGTCTGTGTGACTTCTTATAGGGAATGGTTGGTGGCAGCTTAGTGAAACTGTGGCATATCCCAGTAGGTCTGGGTTTGTCAGGATCAAGTGAATAAGATACAGAAGCACAGACCCTGAACCTATCAGTTCTGGCTAACCATACAGACACCTGAACCTATCAGGTTGGTACTGACTGACACACAGTAGTACCCTGTCTGACACACAGACTCCCACTCAAGCTTCTTCTCTCAGCTCTTCCTCCAGCTTCTTCTAACTTCTCCACACAAACTCCACATATATATACAGTACAGCCCCTCCTCCTGATGTCCCGCCTTCCACTCCCCATAGGATGGAACTTTCCCTCCAAACCCATGACAGACAGGTAACATCAGTGCTGTATGTAACACCTCCCCTCTTTATAAGTTGTTTTGTAGGGGGAAAGCTAAGGTGCTTTTCACCAAAAAACAACCTGGACCCCAAAACATACAAAAACAGTTATATAATAACATACAATACCATACTTACTTATACTTACACTCTATTAGGCATTTAAACATTTACCATTTACAATACATCAAGTTACCTTTATTCATACAAACCAACATGTTTAATAAACAGACACAGTTGACTTTTTGTCATCAAAATATATACATAGTCCATGTTTCTTTCGCCGTCTTCATTCTTCAGGTCTTCTTGACAAGGCGTCAGCAACACAGTTCACTGACCCTCTGACCACCTTCACTTCAAAGTCATAGTCTTGCAGATTTAAAGCCCACCTCATAAGTTTACTATTGTGGGTTTTCATTGTCTTTAACCATTGCAGTGGTGAATGGTCAGTGCACAGAGTAAAATGTCTTCCCCAGATGTAAGGCTTGGCCTTCTGGATTGCGTAGACTATGGCCAGGCACTCCTTCTCCACGGTTGCCAAATGTCTCTCACCTTTCTGGAGTTTCCTACTCAGGTAGGACACTGGATGCTGGTCACCATTCTCATCCTCCTGGCAAAGAACTGCTCCTACCCCGCTGTTAGACGCATCGGTGTAGATGATGAACTCCCGGTCGAAGTCTGGAGCACGCAGCACTGGATAGTTGATGAGCGCCTCCTTCAACCTCCGGAACGCCTCCTCACAGTCGCTGGTCCACGGGATGCGGTCATCAGTCTTCTTCCGCGTCAGATCGGTCAGCGGAGCCGCAATCTCGCTAAACCTCGGGATGAACTTTCTGTAGTAGCCCACCAACCCAAGAAATGATTTGACTTTTTTCTTGGTGTTGGGTCTGGGCCAATCACGAACTGCTTCTATCTTGGCCTCGAGGGGTTTTATCACTCCTCCCCCCTACTGGGATATGCCACACTTTCACTAAGCTGCCACCAACCATTCCCTATAAGAAGTCACACAGACCAGGGATGGATTTTTAACAAATAAAAGAACAAGGTTTATTAAATAACACACAGGGAAAAATAAAAGGATCAAGTGAATAAGATACAGTAACGTGGCTTAGTCTCAATCATACATACACACAGTTTGGTTCACACAGAACACTTAACTTGAAGCACAGACCCTGAACCTATCAGTTCTGGCTAACCATACAGACACCTGAACCTATCAGGTTGGTACTGACTGACACACAGTAGTACCCTGTCTGACACACAGACTCCCACTCAAGCTTCTTCTCTCAGCTTTTCCAGCTTCTCCCCCAGCTTCTAAACTTCTCCACACACGCTCCACATATGTATACAGTACAGCCCCTCCTCCTGATGTCCCGCCTTCCACTCCCCATAGGATGGAACTTTCCCTCCAAACCCATGACAGACAGGTAACATCAGTGCTGTATGTAACACCTCCCCTCTTTATAAGTTGTTTTGTAGGGGGAAAGCTAAGGTGCTTTTCACCAAAAAACAACCTGGACCCAAAACAAACAAAAACAGTCATATAATAACATACAATACCATACTTACTTATACTTACACTCTATTAGGCATTTAAACATTTACCATTAACAATACATCAAGTTACCTTTATTCATACAAACCAACATATTTAATAAACAGACACAGTTGACTTTTTGTCATCAAAATATATACATAGTCCATGTTTCTTTCGCCGTCTTCATTCTTCAGGTCTTCTTGACAAGGCGTCAGCAACACAGTTCACTGACCCTCTGACCACCTTCACTTCAAAGTCATAGTCTTGCAGGTTTAAAGCCCACCTCATAAGTTTACTATTGTGGGTTTTCATTGTCTTTAACCATTGCAGTGGTGAATGGTCAGTGCACAGAATAAAATGTCTTCCCCAGATGTAAGGCTTGGCCTTCTGGATTGCGTAGACTATGGCCAGACACTCCTTTTCCACGGTTGCCAAATGTCTCTCACCTTTCTGGAGTTTCCTACTCAGGTAGGACACTGGATGCTGGTCACCATTCTCATCCTCCTGGCAAAGAACTGCTCCTACCCCGCTGTTAGACGCATCGGTGTAGATGATGAACTCCCGGTCGAAGTCTGGAGCACGCAGCACTGGATAGTTGATGAGCGCCTCCTTCAACCTCCGGAACGCCTCCTCACAGTCGCTGGTCCACGGGATGCGGTCATCAGTCTTCTTCCTCGTCAGATCGGTCAGTGGAGCCGCAATCTCGCTAAACCTCGGGATGAACTTTCTGTAGTAGCCCACCAACCCAAGAAATGATTTGACCTTTTTCTTGGTGTTGGGTCTGGGCCAATCACGAACTGCTTCTATCTTAGCCTCGAGGGGTTTTATCACTCCTCCCCCTACTATGTGACCCAAGTATTTTATTTCTGGGCTACCCAGCTGACACTTGCTCGCCTTTACCGTTAGCCCTGCTGCACTTAACCTCTGCAGCACTAACTCCAGGTGTTTCAGGTGATCTTCCCAGGTATTACTGAAGATCCCTATGTCGTCAATGTAGGCCACAGTAAAGTCACTGAGCCCTGCCAAGGTCTGGTCCATCAGCCTTTGGAATGTGGCTGGTGCATTTCTCAGACCAAAGCTCAGGACTCGAAACTCATAGAGACCAAAAGGGCTGCAAAAGGCGGTCTTTTCTTGATCCCTGGGATCAATTCTTAATTGCCAATATCCCTTTACCAGGTCCAATGAGGAAATGAACCGACAACCCCCTATGGTTTCAATCAGGTTGTCTAGCCTGGGCATTGGGTAGGCATCAGGAGTGGTTACGCGGTTTAATTTCCTGTAATCGACACAAAACCTAATGCTCCCATCAGGCTTGTCCACTAGGACTATCGGAGAGGACCAAGGACTAGAAGAGGGGACGATTATGTTCTCCCTAAGCATCTCGTCCAGCTCCTTCCGCACCTTGTCCCTATAGGGTCCCGTTACTCGGTATGGGGATACTGCCTGCGGGGGTGCATCCCCTGTGTGGATCCGATGCATCACTCCCTTCACTATCCCCGGCTTGTTGGAAAACACCTGTTGATATTTAATGAGCAGCATTTTTAGTTCTTGCTGCTGGTCTTGGGTGAGTGCAGGACTGATCTTTACCTCCTCTGGGTTGTATTTTACTTCCCCTCTACCCTCCCAGAAGGGTAATTCAGCTTCCTCACTCTCAGCTGCTTTTATCGCAAATAAAACCCTCTGTTCTCCTCTGTAGTAGGGTTTTAGGGCATTCACATGAACCACCCTCCTTGCTTGGTTCTCCTCCTGCTCTATAAGGTAGTTCAGGTCTGACATCTTGGAAATGACCCTATATGGTCCTGCCCATTTGAGCTGCAGTTTGTTCTCTCTGCAGGGCCTAAGCCAAAGCACTTCCTCCCCTGGGTCAAAGTGCCTCTCTCTAGCTTTGTGGTCATACCATGTTTTCTGTCTGACCTTCTGAGCTTGCAGGTTTTCTGCTGCCAGCTCTAGGTTTCTCTTTAGGTCATTCATCAAGGTGTCTATGTATGTCACAACGTCTTGTGGGTCATCCTGGGTGATCTGCTCCCAATTTTGTTTGATCAAATCAAGGGGCCCTTTCACCCTTCTCCCAAACAAAAGTTCAAACGGACTGAACCCGGTACTGGCTTGTGGCACTGATCGATAAGCAAACAAAAGGGATTGCAGCTTCTGGTCCCAATTGTTTGGATTCTCTGCCAAGTAAGCCCTAATCATGCGCATCAGAGTCCCATTGAACTTCTCAGTTAACCCATTACTTTCAGGGTGATAGGCAGTGGTTTCCTTGTGCTTAATTCCACAGATTTGCCATAACCGTTTCATGAGCTTCGATGTAAACGAGGTGCCCAAATCTGTGATTATTTCTGAGGCAAATCCCATCCTGGACATATACCCCACCAAGGCATCTGCCACTGTGTTAGTTTCAATGTTAGTCAAGGGTATGGCTTCAGGGTACCTCGTGGCATGGTCCACAATGGTGAGAATGAACCTGTTCCCCCTCTTTGTGGCCTTGGGCAAAGGTCCCACAATATCCACCCCTATGCATTTGAACGGAGTGTCAATCACAGGCAAAGGGCACAACTTTGCTTTGGTCCTGTCGCGGCTATTCCCCTGCCTTTGACACACATCACATTGTTTACAGAACTCCCTGATCTGCTTCCCTATGTCAGGCCAGTAAAAATTCTGTGTGATTCTCTGCTGTGTTTTGTTCACCCCTAAGTGCGCAGCAAACATGTCAGAGTGCCCCCTTTGTAAGATCATGGGGCGATACTTTTCAGGTACCACTAGCTGACTTCTGATCCCATCTCCCCCTTTTGAGATATTCCTCAGGGTCTCTCTATACAAAATCCCCTTTTTCTCTAGAAATCTCACTGGGGTTTCAGGTGTTAGCTGGGCGTCAGTCACCTGTTCAAAACACTTTTGGAGAGTGGCGTCTGCCTTTTGCTCTTGGCCAAATCGGCTGTCTGTGGTTAAGGTTTCCACCACAGCTTCTGAACTCCCCTCTGCTTCCGTCTCTGGCTCATCATTACCCCCCTGAACTGTCCCCGTAGTGGCTTGTGAACGTGTAATCACTAGCACCCATTTCACATGTTCAGCCAGGTCATTTCCCACGAGCACGGCTGCTGGCAGAGTCGATGAAATCGCTAGCCGCCAAACTCCCCTCCAGCCTTGAAAGTTCATAGGTACCTCAGCTACTGGCAGTGAGATCACCTGCCCCTCAATCCCTGCCACCTTCATGCTCTCATTTGGGATTATATATTCCCTCGGAATAATATCTGGATGGCACAGGGTCACCTGGGAACAAGTGTCCCTCAGCCCCCGATACTGATGGTCAAGTATTCCTACGTCCACCCCTGCTGTCTCAAACAACTGTGAATCTGTTCTCACGAGCAAGCAGCGCTTGACCTCCACAAGAGGCCCATTTTCCTCAGCCTGATCAGCAGATGTAACTGTTCCAGATTGAGTAGCCATGGCAACAGGCTCCCTCAGTGACAAGGAGCTTTGCTCTTTCTGGACACAGAACACAGCTTTTGGCTTGGTTCCACTCGAATCCTGAGGCACAATTCCTTTTAGCTGCTTTAATTTCTCACACTCTGAGATTAGATGGCCCTTTCCCTGACAGAAATAACATTTTCTGCTATATTTTGAGTCTTTCTCATCTTGTTTTGGTTTTCCCTCCAAAATCTGAGGTCTTGGTTTCATGTCTGAGGGCTTCCCTTCCCCATGGGCCCCTCCCCCTTGCTGGCTTTTCCCTGGTCCCTGAGAGTACTTGCTGTAGGTTTCTTTAGGTTTCCCCATCGATTTCCCCTCACCCAAGGGCTTTCTTATTTGGGAAATAAAATCTGCGATCTCGGCTGCTTCTGCCACAGATTTCGGTTTTCTTTCCCTCACCTGGGATTTCAGTTCCCCATGCAGGACTGAATAGAACTGTTCCAGCGCTATCAAGTCTTTGAGCTGCTGAAAGGTCTCTGTCCCCTCCTGAGATAGCCATTTCTCTAGCAGCCTCACCAATTGGGCCCCCACTTGGGTAAAAGTCTGCTCTGGTTTCTTGGTGATTGACCTGAATCTTTGCCTCAGCTGTTCCGCATTTATCCCATGTCTGGCAAACACCAGTTTTTTAAACTCTGCAAAATCTTTCATCAGTTCCTCTGGCATCTCTGCATAGACTTCTGCAAGGCTGCCACTGATTAAAGATCGCATGATGGTCATCTTCTCAGTTTCCCTTACTGAGAAGTCCACAAACGCTCTTTCCACTAGGGAAAAGAACACCTCAGGACAATCTCCCTTGTGGTACACAGGGAATTTCTTCAGGTCAGCTTTAGACAATTGGCCTCCCTCAGAAGCCCTATTGTTATTATTGTTCTGGTTCATCAGTTCCAATTTTCTTAACTCAAACGCCATTTTCTCTTTCTCCAATCTTTCTGCTCTTTCCATTCTCTCTCTCTCTAATCTTTCCTCCATTTCAAATTGCCTCATCCTCAGTTCATGCTGTTGGGCTATGAGCATTTTCCTAAGCTCTGGGTTCTGCTCTCCTGTGCTGTCACCCTGCACTGAGCCAAATTCATCCTCAGAACCTTGGTCTACCTGGGGGTCTTTCACTTCACCCATTTCTGCCATTTGGCTTCGAGTCAAGGGCATAATCCCCCCCCAGAACAGGCTGCTTTCAAAAGTCAAGCCTCAAAATAAAGCGACCACTTTTTTTTTCTTTTGCCTCAGAACCAGCTTTCTATAGATTGCTGCTGTTCTTCAGCACTAACTTGCAACAGTTGCGAGCCAGAGTCTACCCCCCTCTGCTAGGCCTCGCAGCAGGCAGGCTAGATCACTGCTACTACACAGTTTTGCCTCAGCTTTTTTCCCGCCAAACAGGTTGCCTCAGAGCTCCCTAATCTAGTCCCCAATCTGAGGTTACACGTTCTTCTACTAGCGCACCTCCCCGTGAGGTACACCTAGAAGATTACCTACGTGCTCTCAGATTGTCCCTGACTAGACCCCCCTTGCTCTGGGCACTCTTGCCAAGGCTTTGCTGGACCACTGGACAACTGGACCAGTCGTATCCCACACGCTGGACACCAATCAATGTGACAAACCCAGACCTACTGGAGGAAGCCACACTTTCACTAAGCTGCCACCAACCATTCCCTATAAGAAGTCACACAGAATTTTTACTGGCCTGACATAAGGAAGCAGATCAGGGAGTTCTGTAAACAATGTGATGTGTGTCAAAGGCAGGGGAATAGCCGCGACAGGACCTGTGATATTTAATATAGAAGATTAAAATTGATACTTGATGAAACTTAAGGAATGTGCTTATGAATTGTTCCAGAAACCAACTGTAACTAATAAACCTGTTCTATTTAAAAATTAGTACTGAATGGTCCTTCATCTTTTCTGAGTAAAGCAAGCTGATAAGGAGACCAACTGGTGGCAGCGTGTCAAGAGGTGTTTTGGGTTGCCTTTGTGAGCTCTGTGTTTGGGGAGAAAAACAGGGGCCATGAGGGTGAACATCAGAATTGGTGTCCAGTTGTGGGATACAAAAAAATCCAGTCAAGCCAGAAGTTTGAAAGTGAATTTTTTGAGTCGTGGGTACCTTTTTAGTCAGAGGTCTGTGGTGAAGAAGTCGGTGACCTGCTAGAGCTTTTGTGGAAAAGCTTAGTGGCAGGGCTTCTGAACCCAGATCTGGGGGGGGGGACTAAACACAGGTAACGACTCTGAAGGCAAAATTCCTTTTATTTACCTCAGAATTTGAGAGACCTGGTGGCTAGCTTAAAATCCAAGGCTCTGAGAGTTAAGGGAGAGCTTGTGGATAAAAATGGAAGCCAGAGGTCAGAGCAGATCTGAGGGGATATAAGAATCCAAGTGGAGACTTGAGAAATAAAATTATTTTGGTGTCTGAGAGCAGAGATAGCTCAGACATAGAGAAACACAGTAACTTAAGGTTGTTAGCTGGAGAACAGCCAGAAAGAGCTGGAAGGAAGTGCAACAACAATAGTTGCTGGAATTCAAGCAGAAAGACAGGTCCTTTTTAAAATCAGTACAAACACTCAAGACTAACTCAGACATAAACATGCCACCCAAACGTAGCCAAAAGGGAAGTCGTGAGGCAAAGAGTTTACCTCAAGAAATGGAGGGAAATGGAGACCGTTTAACTCCAATGGAACCAGAGGAGACTGATGAGGGTGCCTCAGAGAGACAAAGGGATCTAGGCTCCCTAGATTTTGAAAAATGAAAATTACAACAAGAATTTAAATTGAAGGAATTAGAAATTAGAGAAAAACCCAGAGCTGAGGAGAAAGCTAAGGAGCTACTGTGACGTTTGCCCCCTGTAGTCCCTTGTTTGTCTCCCCAAAACAGAGAGCTCACGAAGGCAAAAAACAACAACACTTTTTCACATGCTGGCACCAGTTGATTTCTTTATCAACATACTTTACTTATGAAAGATGAAGGTCCATTCATCACTGTCTTTTGAATAAAACAGGTTTATTGATTACAGATGTTTCTATAATAATTCATAAGTATCTTCTTCAGATTCATCAAACATCAATAACAATCTTCTATATTATCTTACAGGTTACTAGTCACTCCTCAAACTAATAACACCTCACATTCCCCAAACTAACTCTCTCTCTCTCTCTCCCTTCAAAACGCTGATCCAGACTGTAAACTAAAACTCCTCCTCTCTGGCTCCGCTTTTTAACATCTCTAGTGGCCCCACCTCTCAACCACATTAGCATAAAACATGAATAATCCATGACATTTAACATAATAAGGGTGAACACCACAGCTGCAGCTCAAGGAATTAAATATTAAGGGGAAAGAAAAAGCCAGAGCTGAAGAGAAAGCTCAGGAGCTACAGCTCAGGGAACTAGAAATCAGAGAAAAGGAGAGGGCTGAGGCCAGACAAATGGAATTAAAACAAATGGAATTTCAAATAGAGATGAAAAGATTGGAAATTGCTGTCCAAAACAACAATAGTAATATTAACAACAATAGTAACAGCTCTAGTGAGGAAAAGCTCTCAAAAATTGATCTAAAGAAATTTTCCCAATATAGGAAAGGAGATTGCCCTGAGTCTTTCCTCAGTTCATTTGAAGAGCATGTTGGGATTTTGATATCAAGGATGATGAAAGGATGATAATTCTGAGATATTTCGTGAGGATTTAGCTGACCTGTATTCTCAGATGCCTCTAGAGCAAGCTAGAGATTTTGAAGTCTATAGAAAAATGATCTATTCAAGATTTGGCATAAATGCAGAACACCTGAGGAGAAAATTTCATTCTCTTACCAAAAAGCCTGAAGAATCTTATTCTCAGCTAGGGGCTAACTTGGTTCAATGTTTAGCAAATGGATGGAATGTGAAAATGTCACTTCTCTAGAACAGGTGAAAAACGTGATTGGGTTAGAACAATTTTATTCTATTTTGCCTGGGGAATTGTGTTACTTAGTTAAAAACAAAAATCCTAGAAATTTAATAGAAGCAGGTGAAACTGCGGATTCCATAAGTGAGATGCCTGTATAATTAAAAAATTGTAAACCGCCCGGAGAATGCTTGTAGTGCTATGGGGCGGTATATAAGTCTAAAAAAAAAGTTTAACAGGCAAAACTGGGACAACAATAAGAGACCCTTCAATAAAAGTTACCTCAGAAACACATCAGGGAAAGAAGGCCAGAGTAGTGCCTCACCTGAGTTGCCAGTGCCTAGTCTGCTGAAGCGAATAAACTCTGAGGAAAAGTTTAACAGATCGCCTCAGTGTGATCAAAGGACTTATATACAGTGCTATAACTGCAGTGAGTTTGGGCAAATTCAATCAAATTGTATGAAAAACAAAAATTAAAATGGAAAAGGTGGTAACCAGACCAAG
The DNA here is from genome assembly GCF_051106095.1 of Pogona vitticeps. Classification (NCBI taxonomy): domain Eukaryota; kingdom Metazoa; phylum Chordata; class Lepidosauria; order Squamata; family Agamidae; genus Pogona; species Pogona vitticeps. The sequence continues at coordinate 117,920,428 of NC_135786.1, forward strand.
AAAGTTTGCAATTTAAAATCTGTGGAGGCCACTGAAGGAAGTAGTAACAATGGTAGTTCTGTCTCCATGGCAACTAGCATGACAGAGAATTCTGATCTGCCACTAGCCAGGGTTGTTCATTGTTTTCTTGTAAAGACAGAAAATATTTTAGTACAGAACCCTGGAGAGGAAATTCTTATTAATGAGAAGTTTTATGTGCGAGTTGTTGATACCTGTTCCAACATAACCTTGTGTCATCCTGATGTGGTTCCTAAAGAACAAATACTTCCAAACCAAACTGTTACAATTAAGGGAATAAGTTCTACTCCAGTTATTTTACCTATGGCTAAAGTAAAGATAAACTATAGAGATTGGGTTGGAAGTTCGGATGTGGCAATTTCTGATCAAATTCCAGCACCTTGTTTAATTGGGCTAGATCTAACTAAGCATGTGCAGAGTGCTTTTGGGTTAATGTGCTCTGAAAGAGCAGTTAACAATCCCTGAGGGAACATTGGAATCTCTAATCTCTGAATCAAATGAGGGATGCCCCAGTTTAGAGGAAAACCCTGAGGTAGCAGAAATGGCTGAGGAGGTCAGATTGAAAAACCCTAATGATACCTCCTATATTGATGAACAGAAGGAAAATGGTACTTTAAAGGGTGGTATTAGAAAACCTAAAGAGAATCCCCTTTCATTGACCCCTGCCCAAAGAGGTCTATAATTGATAAAGACCTGACATACAGAGAGGGTTTAAAGGCACCTCATAGAGGGGGAGGACCCCAGCAACAGCTAATTGTCCCTGGGAAACATAGGAAAGAAATACTGGCTGCTTTTCTAATTGGTTGGGACTTGACAGAGCATGTTAAGAGTGCTTTTGTACTATCACGCTAACAAGGGTGGCAGAAATCACCCAATGGATACTGTAGCAGAGGAAGTCTGGAAGGAGAAAGTCCCTGTCCAGAAGCTGATCTCATGCTTTTGAAAAACCCAAATAAAAATAGATTTGCCCAGGAGCAAAAGGAGGATGCTAGCTTGGTGGGTTGCTTTGAAGCAGCCAGTTCACCTACTTTATTGTCTCCTGAATGCCCTGAGAGATCCTGCCTGGATGAGGATCTTTTATATAGGGAAAAGTCCTTAGAAGTGACAGAGCCAAGCTTGGGAAATATTCCTGGAAAGGAGAAGGCTTGTATGAGACCCAGGAAAGAGCATTGTGCTCTGAGGACCAGGTAGTGGGACTGAGATCTATAGAGTAAATTGCTTATGGCAGGGTCAGAACCTATAGATGTTTTGCACCAGCATTGGAGGGCTAGCGAGTCTATTAGCTCTCCAGCTGAAATAGAACTTAAAACCTTGCAAGGCAAACCCCTGCCTAACATATCAATGAATAAACAACTAGAATCAGATAACAAGCTCAGTGCATCTAAAACAAACCAATCATTTGAGATTGCACTTAAAAGAAACTTGCCTGAGTTTGGAAGTGACCTGTAATAGTGGTTCCCCACAAAGGGAAACCTTTGCAATAAAAGTACCTGTGGGTGAATTTGTGAGTGAGGAGGAAGGTGTAAGCCCTGACATCTTAAAGAAGGATGCACCCAGAGATGTTCGGGAGGACATCTGAGAAAGTGAAGCCCCGAGCCAGAAAGAAAGCAGGCTTCACTAGGAAATGGCAAGCAGAGGACGTTCAGTGGACATCAGAGGGCCCGATGACTGCCAGCCGACCGAAGAGAATGCAGAAGAAGGAGCCAGAGAGCATTAGATGTACCTCTGAGCGCCAGCAGTTGTGTGACCAGCTGAAGGAGGTGGTAATGACCGGACTAGTCTACAGCACACCTGACTACAGCCAGGAGTTCACCATCGTCACGAATACATTGAACATTGGACTTGGAGAGGTGCTGTGCCAAGCAGATGACAGTGGGAGCATGCAAGACTTGGACATTGTAATCCACAGCATCAGGGGGACTCAGAGCGTGGATGCTGGTACCTTGTCTCGAAAGCCAAATGACTAATGGGGGGGGAATAAAAAATTGGTAATATGTAATAAATGTTCTGTTTGTGTATAGTGATGAAAAATTGAATATTGATTGACTGAAATGTGGAGAATGATTCAAGGACTTTTAAAATAAACTTGAATGGACTAATGAGTATGTAAATTTTCATGATCATGTTATATTTCTATAAGGTTGTGAGGTTAAATGTTGTGAGTATAAATGAAAAGGTAAAGCATGTAATTCGCCTGTATTGGAATCTTTAGAGTGATAAGATATTGTGATTGTTATAATATGTATTATTATTGCTTGCAGAATGTTGCCAGAGGCCAAATAGAGTTTTTATGCAATGATGCATGTTTATTTAGGATGGAAAATGTGTTTCTCCTCCAAAACAAACATATTTAAGGGGGGAGGAATGTAGCATTCACCCCTGTTATGCAATAAATTAGGTATTATTCATAAGTTATATGCTAATGTGGTTAAGAGGTGGGGCTACAAGAGATGTTAAAAGGCGTAGCTGGAGAGAGGAAGGGTCAGTCAAGTTAAGTTAGAGAAAAGTTGTGACATCCACCCTCGTGCCCTTTGCTTGCTCAAGCCTCAGAGCACACGAAGGCAAACAAACCTCACTCTTTTCACTTGCTGCCACGTGATCTCTAAATCACCATTACTTCAGAAAGATTCAGGTCCACCCTTCAAGTTCTTTTAAATAAAACGTTGGTTCATTGATTACAGAGATTGTTTCATATATATCTTCAGTAGCTAATCACTCCTCAGAATTTCCCAAACTACACACTCTATTACTCTGTCTGACTTTTCTCTCCTGCCTGACTCTTACATTTCTCTTGCTGACTTAAACTGCCTCTCTGACTGCGCCTCTTATAGCCTCTCTCTTGGCTCCACCTCTCAGCAACATGAATATTCATAAACCATTACATAATACTATAAGAACCATAGATCTAATAAATGGAGAACGCTACAAAAGTCTAAGTTAATTTGATTCTGAGTCAGAATTTGGAATCGGAGAGAGAAAGAGATAGTTTGGGGATCTGAGGAGTGATTAGTCTGAGGAGTGATTAGTAACCTGCGATATTTAATATAGATTAAAATTGATGCTTAATGAAACTTAAGGAATGTGCTTACGAATTGTTCCAGAAATGAACTGTAATTAACAGACCTGTTCTATTAAAAAGTCAGTACTGAATGGACTTTCAGGTTTTCTGAGTAAAGCAAGTTGATAAGTAGATCAACTGGTGGCAGTGTGTAAAGAGGTGTTTTGGGTTGCCTTTGTGAGCTCTGTGTTTGGGGAGACAAACAGGGGCCATGAGGGTGAACATCAGAGTCTCCATTAAGGGATCAGTTCTGAGTTTGAATGTTTTAAAGTCTGAGGTAGGCGGCTACCAGTGCCATGCACTTGGTGAATACTCACGGAGCTGTTGCAAGGCCGAATGGGAGTCTTTTGAATTGGTATGCTTGTGATCCAAGCATCTCTTAGAACTATGATGGTGAACCAGTCATTTTTTCAAAGTAAGGGAAGAACTGATTCTAGAGTAACAATGCAGAATTTTGTGGTGGCGATGTAGTTGTTTAATAATCTTAAATCTAGAATAGGGTGAAGTCCCCCATTTTTCTTTGGGACAGTGAAATAGCGAGAGAGAAACCCGGTGTTGATTTGATAGACTTTAAAGCAAGACTTACTGGCTGAAGCTAAATAGCAGTTCATTTAGTCTCTGTTCATGCAGTCAGATTGTAAATCTTCATACCTCCCCTCTCTCTGGGCAGCTACTCACCATAATGGTGACCTTCTTGAGTCAGTTGCTTGATGAGAGAAAACACTTCCGAAGGCAGATTGCCATCTGAACTTTGGTGGTTTCCAAGCCCTACTTGTTGCAAGTCCAGTCTCCTGTGAAAATTTGCCCCCTTCTCCTGGGGGGTCCTCTGACTCAGAGTAAAACCCAGGGGTTCCCAGAGCGCTAGGAATTCCCCTGTTCTCACTGCCCATTGCTCCGCCCCTCCACTCCTTGTTGGAAGGTTTGAGCTAGTACCTTTTAATCCTCTGGCAGGGATTCAATAAAGGTGGACGTTGTCCCAGAGGAAGCATTGTTAAGCTCCCATAGCTCCGTGATAATTAGTGACTCACATGGTGAAGGCTGCAGAAAAGTAAAGCCATCTACCCATGGAGTCTATTTGCCGGTGTATTTATTTGATGGTATGAGAGATTGTCGGTGTCGAGATCCCGATTGAGAGGCTTTGACAAATATAGAATTTGGAGCTGGTTGTTTTTGAAGGAAAATGGCTCCTGGGTAATGCATTCTATAGAGATTATCAATCCACTTAGACATGGTATGGGAGGAAGCTGGTTTTGTCCAGGATCTCTGCGCAGTACTAAGGAGAGATGGTAACTTCGATATGTGCACTGGAGTGGTGGTTGTCAGCAACAAAGTCCCCTAAAGGATCACTTGCTACCCAAAGAGAGAGGGTCCAGGCATATGTGTTCTCCTAATTAGCTGAACGGAGTCCGGGTGACTCAGTCAGGACGTAACACAAACCCCTTTCCACAAGTCTGTTCTTGTAAGCAATTAAGAAAGAAAAATAAAAGGTAAAATCATGAGCTTTGGAGTCTGCCAGGATGAACAAAGCTCAGGCAAAAGGACTCTGTAGCATTCTGTGGCCTAACTATTCTTCTGGAAGCAGGCTCAGCAGATTTGCTGTTCAAGAGACCAAACTTAAGGATTTTAAGAATAGTTTTTATTAGAAAAATTAAGTAGACATTGTCTAGAGGGGCAGGGTAAAAATCGAATAAATAAATAAATAAATAAATAAATAAATAAATAAATAAATAAATAAATAAATAAATAAATATTTAGAGATATTCAGTTTGTTGCAGTGGCTACTCTCAGACAATACCCCTTATATCACAAGACAAGTGGCCAAATTCTGTGCTGCAGCAATGGTTGTTCATAAACAGATGTTTGGCTAGGTGATTTTAGATGGATAATTGTTTTTAATATAACACTGCCTGAAGTTTTACCAATATTAAGGATCTATGATGCTATTAATTGGAAAGAAGGTTTTAACATGTTTTAATGGAATTTTATTACCCTGCTTGACTTTTCTAAACAATAATTATATGTATCTATTTTATACTGAATTGGTTTTACTGGTTTTTGACCGTAATAAAGTATACCTACCTACCTACCCAAGCAAAGCATAAGTTACATTTCCATAAGATATTGCACTCCATCCTAGTCTGTGTGTCATGAACTAGATGCTTCGAGATGCTGATTTTTTTTCTTAGAGCTAGTTGGAATTTTCCATGTAGCAGCCTTGGCCAGAGATGATAAGGACCAAAGACATAACATCGAGGAAGAATGTCAACAACACCTGCAATCCCATGAGAAAAGGAGGTGGAGATGAGCAGTCCTTCGTCCTGATTGGTTTACATCAGTGGTGAGTGAAGAAGAAGGTGGTTCCAGCTTGTGAAGAAAATGACACAGAGAGAGAGACCCTTTTGAAACCTTTTTTTGATTTTTGGATTTTACCTTGGATTATGGATTTTTAAATGGACTTTGGAGTTCCCATTGCTATGGCTAGGACGTAGTTCATAGCAAAGGATAGAGAAAGGGGGGCTCAGCCTTACCCACCTTTCTAGCTAGTAGAGTTTTCTTATTTTATTTTTATAGCTGGGATTTACTCGATTTCTAACTACTTTAGTTTATGGAAATGTATTTGGAATGCTATGCTTTGCAACAAACTGAATATCTCAAATTCTTTATTTTTCTAATAAAACAATAATACTTAAAAACTTATGTTTGGTCTCTTGAGCAGATAACCTGCTTAATTACTTTTTTCATTTTAGGCCACAAGTATGCTACTGAGTCCGTTTAATTACCTGAGTTTTGCTGGTCTTGGCAGACTCTGAGACTCATGGTTTTATCTTTGGTTTTCTCAGTTAATTGTTTAATTGGAACAGACCTGGGAGAAAGGGTGGCGGCGGGACAGCCTGGCTGTAAGAAGGACTCATTACAGCTGTTATAGGGGTATGCTGAACCCAAGACCCTCTGTGTTCCGGCCCCAGCATTCTCCTAGGAGAGCTAAGTGCCTACAGGCAAAGGCTAGCCCCCCTCCTCTAACTCTTTCTCTATACTACATCTTAGCATAAAGCATTCAAAATGGCTCCCTAGAAACTAAAATCTGGCATCTGAGTCTGGAAGCTCCCTAAGCTTTCCAATCCCTTTCAGCTCTCCACATCCTCCATTTTCTTTTCGTTTGGCACTGCCCTTCTTCTTTGTTCCTTCAATATGTTAACCAATAGGCGTAAAGGACAGTCTCTTCTCATCACGCCTCCTTTTCCCATGAGAAGTACAGGTGTTGTTTTCCATCTCCTCGTCTCGGGTCTAGATTCAAAAAAGGGTGTTGTGTCTTGACTCCTTATCGTCTCATAACGGGGCTGTTTACATGGAACAGGCATTTCCTTTCACCACTTGTAAAAACATTCTCATGGCACAAAACCATGCTAACACAGAACCAATATGGATTCTTTCTATAACCTACCACAACTACATACCCATCCTAAGTTCACATTTTAACCTTAATAAACTATACCATGACAGTTGTATTTTTAGAGACTAGATCATATAGATGATTGGCTGGTTCTGTCGATGATCGGTGGACTTGCAGATCACAGGATTTAGCCATGCGAATCATAAGTTGGGCATAGGTCTGGAAATCCTCTGCCAGTGATGGTGGGTCGGTACTGACAATGTCCAACTCTGGAGAGGTAAGTAACACTGATGGAGTCTGTGGCTGAGATCCATGGTCACAGCCACTGAGGTCGCATCTGGAGTCGATAGACCATCGATCGGCTTTGGTGTTGAGAGGCTAAGTCTCGTAGTATTGCCAGTTATGAGTTGGAAAAGATGGAGGCAGCATTTCCATGGACATCTGTTGAAATTGAGGATTGTTGACATGAAAATATGGTTGTTGAGCATCAACGGACCTCGATTGGTAGGGATGGACCTCGGTGTTGAGCTCGGTGTCGTAACGTTGCTGGGGTCAATGACTTGGATTTACTGAAGGATGGGAACTGTGTTGATATAATGGAATAGAGTGAGTGTCCATGGACCAGGATATTGAGGATTGTCGATATCACAGCCTGTGTCTCTGTGATGTTGAAACGGAGGCTGCTGATGAGATGGCATAGCAGAAGAATAAATTGACACTGGTGATGCTGAATGTGAAGAGTGATTTCAGTCATCTATTGTAGTAGGAAAGTATCGGGAGGCTGTGGCTGCAAAAGCCTCACGTATGGCTGAAATCTGCTCAACCAAGGTTTTTTCCATACCAAGTGAGGAGCAGGTTTAGGTATAGTCACCTTTCAGTGATGTGGCCACTTTGACACCAATGGTTGTCGAGAGGTAGGCTGATTATCAAACCGGGTAAAACACCTGCTCAACTAGTTGGTGCAGTTTGTCAAGCAGAGCACTTGTTGGGGGAAATGGCAACCTGATGCACGTGCTGAGCGTGAGTATGAACCACACACAATGAAGGAAGCTGTCGAGATTGTTGATGTTGATGGTCCTGGTTAGGGATCGGTGGTCGATCTGAGGGCGCTGAATACGGAACGGTGTCATGCTGTTCAGGATGGGAATCCTCAGGTAATGGATTGCTGGAAGGACTGGAAGGTTGTGGATTGTGAGGAGAGGACTTGGTTGACTCTATCATCCCATTCTGGGGACTGAGAACAGGGTTGATGAGACGGAAGTCTGTCATCATCTGAGGGAGATCTGACCGAAATTGATTCAGAGAGTAGTGGTTGTGGTGGGATGTCTGTAGGCTTAGACTGCTTAGCTCGTTTAGGAGGAACAGGCTCCAGAGCTGGAGCAGCTTCAGTAGGTCTCTGACTTTTAGAAGTTGTTTTCAAAGTCAATGACCGGTATGGAGGGTTTTGATTTGTGTGTCTTCGAGATCTTAGACAATGCAGATGGAGAATTGGAATGAGCTGGTGCAGCTGATGGACTTTTTTCAATGATGTCAGATGATTCAGTAACGGTTTTTTTCCATTGCTTTGGTTTGGGAAGTTGCCCTACAGGAAGGTTGGGCCATTTGAACTGGTTGTAAGGATTGTTCCCAAAGTTGGAGTTTTAGCCTTGAGAGGCAAGATCGAAGAACTCCACGCTTAAATTTTTTGCAATGGGTATAGGAGGAAGTTTGATGTTCTCTCAAACAGAAAAGGCACTTAGCGTGTCTATCAGAAAGTGGGATTATCACAGAAACGCAGTGCTTAAACGGGCCCAAAGGGGCCATGAATAGAATAAAATAATTGAGGAGAAAAACTGATGATTGGGGGGGTGCAGCTAGAGGCCTAGCGAGGGGAAAGGAAAAAGGTCTGATGATAAAAAGTTTGATCTAATAGTTTAAAACAAAAAGATTGAGAACAGGAAGGAATCAAGACTATGCCCTCTGTGGCGGAACCCCCATGTCACACCTGTCCATCATGGTGAGCTCAAGGGCAGGAGCCTATGAGAGGACAGACAGTTGTTGAGGGAGTTGGAGAGTTGGAGAAAAGTGGTTTTGGAGACAGAGAATTGAAGAGAGTTGGGAAATTGATTTGAGGAAGTTTAGACAGAGATTGGACAGTTGTAATGCTAGGGAGAATAGGAAAGAGTTCAAAAGTCTAGAGAATAACTAGATAGTCAATGAATACAGTGGACCCTCAACTTACAGACGGCTCAACTTACAGACTTTTTGAGTTACAGACTTCTCTGGCTGCAAAATTTAGGTTTGACTTGCAGCTGGAGAATCAACCTACAGACTGGGGAAAACCCCCAAAATGGAACAAAAATGGCTGGTTATGGATTAATTGGTTTTCAATGCATCGTAAGTCAATGGAGCCTCGACCTACAGACTTTTTGACTTGCAGCCACCATTCAAATATGGATTAATTCTGTAAGTCGAGGGTCCACTGTAGTGTAAACGTGAATAAAACAAACAAACCAACGTGAAATCAAATGATATTTAATGAATGATCATAAACATCTGTGATTTTCTCCTGTGATTTGCATAACATCTATAATACAGTGGTGCCTCGTATAACGAGTGCCCCGTTTAACGACGAATTCGCATAGCCATGGCATTTTTGCCATCGCTTTTGCGATCGCATGCCGATGTTGCCTATGGGGAAAAATCGCTTTGCGATGTTTTCCCCATAGGCACCATTTTCCCCCAGCTGAGCGGTGGGAGCCTCCGAAGGAGCGCTCCCGCAGCTCAGCTGGGGGAAAATGCCTGCGGTGGCCTCGGAAGGACCCTTCCGAAGGGTCCTTCCGAGGCCACCGCCGGGATTCCCCTTCCCTGCGGCAGGCTTCCCCGGCCATGGTCGGACTCTCAGGAGTCTGACCATGCCTGGGATAGCTGGCCCTGGGTTGGATCCAAGCCGCGGGGGGAGGGTGGGGGGATCCAGATGCCTTTCAGGCATCCCGGGCTTGGATCCCACTCACCGCGGTGGTATCCAAGCCTGGGATGCCTGAAAGGCATCCGGATCCCACCACCCTCCCTCACGGCTCGGATCCAAGCCGTGGCGGCTGCCGAAGAGTCCGGCCATGCCTCCCACCCTCCCCCCGGTGGGAGGTGCCCGGTGGAGGAGAAAGGCCAGATCGGCTCCTGCCGTCTCCTCCACCGGGCACCTCCTCCGCTGCTGCAAGCACAGTCGGGGCAGCCCTTTGGGAGCAGCCGGGCGGCTCCGAAGAAAGGCAGAAGCCGATCCGATCTCCCCCCCCATCGGGAGCAGCGGGAGAAGCCGCCCGGTGGGGGGGAGATCGGATCGGCTTCTGCCTTTCTTCGGAGCAGCCCGGCTGCTCCCAAAGGGCTGCCCCGACTGTGCTTGCAGCAGCGGAGGAGGTGCCCGGTGGAGGAGAAAGGCCAGATCGGCTCCTGCCTTCTCCTCCACTGGGCACCTCCTCCACTGCTGCAAGCACCATCGGGACAGCCCTTTGGGAGAAGCCGGGTGGTGGGGGAGAAGGCAGGAGCCAATCCCGTCTCCCCCCCAAGCTTCTCTCAAAGCACTGCACCCGATGGTGGGGGAGAAAACCAGATAATCAGTTCCTATTAGAACAGATTATCCAGTTTTCAATGCATCTCTATAGGAAAACGCGTTTCGCTTAGTGATGTTTTCCCATAGCAATGTTTTTTTTTTAACCAATTAACCTTGCTATGCGAGGCACCACTGTATAAATAAACCTGTTGTTTGGGCAGCACATGTCTAAGAGCTATCTATGTGGTATTGAGGGAATAATACCTGGTGGCAACGTGGTGGCAGCGTGAAGTGAGAAAATGCATCCAGAGGGCAGACTTGTGTTTAAGGTAAAATAAACAAAGGACATGGGGTGTATGCAACAAAGTGATGGTAGCAGTGGGATTTGAATACAGTCCAGTAAGCCAAAGTAAAAAGTGAATTTCCTGAGCTTAAGAGACCTAATAGCCTGGTACTGTAAGTGAAAGAATGGGACCCTTGAAACTATCTTGGTGAAAAGCTTAAAAGGGACCCCTGAAAGGGGGAAAGACTAAGGATAGGGAAAAGCTCAGAGGAAAATTCAACAGTTTAAGGTTACCTCAGGCTTTAAGTGAAAGACCAGTAGGCTAGCTTAAGATCCCAAGCTCTGAGAGGGGAGCACTGAAGGGACAAGTGGAGGCCAAGGTAATTGAAAACAACAGGTTAAATCAAGGAAATATTTATGAACCCTTTCGAGGTCTGGAGGCAAATAGAAATATTGTGTCAGACCAAGGGACTGTCTGGAGGCCAGGAGAAGAAACAGAGTAGCAATTCATGGAGGCTGCCAGCAAAGTGCTACAAAGTAACTAACTAACTCTCTCTAACTCAAAAGGAAAAAAGCATTTTAAAATGAGGCCTGATTTTGCTTAACTATTGATTTCACAAGAATAAACCAACTTATCAAATGAAAAAGAAATACATAAATGCCTTCTAAGACGGGAAAAAGTATGCTATGGATGGAGCTGCTGATATGCAAGATTTACCTCAGGAAGAGGAAAGCTCTCTTGAAATGATAGAGCAAGGAGAGGCTCAGCAGGAGGGTGCCTCAGGGAGAGAAAGCTCCCTAGAGTTTGAGAAATGGAAATTAGAGAAAGAATAGGAATTGTAGTTAAAACAGTTGGAAATAAAAACCCAAAACAGTACAACAGACGAGTGAGACAGCAGATTATATTTCAGAGATTAAAAATCCAAAATTTTCTGTGGTAAAATTTGGTGATAGAAGCTGGGAGGACAGAAAGGAAGAGACCAGGGATTACCCCAGAAACAAACAGGCAAATGGAAGCCATTTTAGGGACAAACCCCCACAGCAAAATCAACAGAAGTATAAAAGCAGTGAAGGGAAGGGAGACAAGACCCTTTCTCTGAACAGAGAGGCCCAAAAATGTGTTATGGCTATGGAAAACCATGGGACTTCATTTGTCAATGTCTAACATCAAAGAATAAAGATTTTAATCTACAGAAAGAAGGGAGAAATGTGGCAAAGAAGGTTTACTATGTCCAATAGCAGAAAAAGAATTCTGAGGCAAGGCAAAATGGAGGTTTAACTGACAAAACAGAGAGTCAGGAACAAGTGCCACCTACAGCAGAGATTGGTCACTGCTACTATATCAAAAGCAACATGGAGTTGATGCATTGTTCTGGAGAAAACATTTATATTAATAACATCAAATATCTGGCATTGAGAGACGCGTGTTCTCAAATAACTTTATATCATACTGAGATTATCCCACAAGGGGACATCATTCCAAATGAGAAAATTACAGTAAAAGGAACTGGGAAAGAATTGATTACTCTACCTATGGCTAAAGTACATATAAACTATAAAGAGTGGACTGGTATGTGGAGAGTAGCTATTACAGAGCAGCTTCTTGCACCTTGTTTAATTGGGCTAGATTTAACTGAGCATGTTAGGAGTGTTTTAGTAACTACTCGCTCCCAGAAAGAAAAAAAAGGAAGCATCTGAGGAAAAAGATGAACTCCCTAATGAAATAATAAAGGAGAATGAAGCAGATGAGACAGCTGATTTAGTAACAATAAGGAATCCTTATGATAACACTTTAAAAAAGGAACAAAAAGAAGATTCAACCCTAGAACAATACTTTAATATGGTTCAAGAAGGACCAATAAGCCCTGAGAACCCTGAAAGGTACTTGGTGGAGAAAGGCGTATTATACAGAGAGGTCTTAGTAAATCTTCAGAGGGGAGGGGAAAACATTCACAAACAGCTGATAATTCCTACTAATTACAAAGAAAGAATTGTAGAAAAAGGACATACAGACACTTTTGCTGCTCGTTTAGAGATCACATGAACTAAGCAGAGAATAGCTCAAAGTTTTAACTGGCCTGGAATGGGGAAACAGATAAAGGCATATTGGCAATGCTATGATATATGGTAGAGGCAGAGTGATGGAAATGACACTAAATCTAAATTGTACCCTTTACCAATGACATTAACCCCATTTCTACGCATAGGACTGGACAATGTGAGACCATTATCTAAAGTAACCAAAAGGTGAACATCACTCACTTCCATATTAGTGAAAAGGCTGTGGCAATTGTGTGACATAGCTCTTATTACATCATCCCCATACTATACTCAGACAAATGGATTAGGGGAGAAATTTAATGGGACCCAAGTGAGAAGGATCAGAGCTTATGTAGCAGAAAATCCCAATGCCTGGGATCACAAAATACAACCCTGGGTATATGCATATATATGAAATGCTGTCTGGAGGGAAAGTGCAGGGACATTAGGATTTACGCAAACAAAACTGGAGAAAACAGCAGAGAGAATACCCAGAGACAGTGATCCAGGACATAGATAATTTAAGGAAACCCTTGCCACAATCTCTAAATTTAACCACAGAAAGCCTACAGAACCAGCAAGGGAAGCCAAAGTTATGGTTTGGTAAAAAGGCCAGAGATGGATCGTTCAGTCCAGGAGAGAAAGTTCTGAGGCTGAGGTCTATAAAAAAAGAAGAAGATGCAAATAAACTGGGCAGATCCTGTCAGAATAAAATACAAGATGAATGAAATAAAATACATATATACAATAGAAGAAGAGCCCAAGAGATGAAATGCAATACTGGGAAGGAAGAGGAGTGCACTATTATAACATTGAGAAAATAGAAATAAGCTTTACTTTGCTCATAGAACAAATAAAGGAAGCAAGAGTAAAAGTTTTGATAAGGAAAGCAAGCTATTGGGTAGCCAATTCCAGAGAAAAAGCCTCTCCTTTAGAAAAGTGTGAGGAGGAAATAGCAAGAACATCAAAGAGTGAGCCGTCCCCTCAACCATCCGAGATAGATCAAGAGATAAAGCCTGAAAGGGAGTTAGGAGCAAGACCAAAAGAAAAGCAAATGACAGATGCGCGCGCAAAGGAAAAGAGAAGGATCCGCGAGGATGAGATAGGAGGAGGGGAAAGCGGGGGAAAGCGCGAGGAGGAAGAACGGAAAAAACGGTCAGAGTCATCAGTTGAGAAAAAGGGGAAAGATTGGAGCCGCGAAAGGGAGAGCGTAGACGTGTTCTTGACGACAGAAGAAGGGAGTAAATCAAAGGAGACCCAGAAAGTGACCGTGATAGAGGAGAAAGTGACTGAAGAACCAGACGAAGAAGTGCGAGTGTTCTCAGTCCCACAGAAAAGACCGGCTAAGAGTGATATAGATGACGAGTACAAAGAGTCAGTTAGAGAAAAGTCCAGTCCTATAATACCCGGTCTTAACCCTGAAGAATGGACAGTTCTGGTTTATCACAGGGGTCACGGTCCAGAGAAAATGGTGCATCAATTAGATCCGGAAGTAGAGAAAGAGCTGTTGAAAGAGGGAGATTGGGCCCGCCATCCCTGTTGCGGGACTCTTTGTGTGGTCCGCAACGGGTTCATGAGAGTGCCAACGGAGAAAGAGAAAACTGTGAAAACTTATTATTAAAAGACCTACCTGTTGACAAATCATTAGCATGGTTTTGGGAAGATTCCCCACCTTGTTTGAAGTTACAGAAACCTATTGATGTTGAAGAAAGAGTTGAACCAAGTTATGTTAATAAAAACCCTTTATTTCTTAATTCTGAAGCCTCTTTCATCTTTCCTGAGTCAGAACATCATAAAGACAGTGGCGAACCCCCCCATAAAAAGGTAAAAGCCAAGAGAAAAGCAGAGATCCTGTGGTCGAGCAGATGCCAGGAGACCTTCGAGAAATCGCAGACTGCAGTGATGGCTGGTCATGTTGTGAGAGGTCCAGAGTTCTGGAGGGACTTTGCCATAATCCCTGATGTGTCCAGATTTGACCCAGGAGCCATGCTGAGCCAGGCTGACAAGGAGACCATCATCCAGTGATGTTCCTGAGTAAGAATCTGCAGGCAAGCGAGAGACATCTATCCACCATCAATTGTGAGTGTTTGGTGATTATATGGTCTTTGAGGAAGCTCAAATCATATATATGGGGAAGACATTTTGTTCCATGCAATGACCATTCTCCAAGGTTCTGGTTGCGGATTGACAACGAGAACAATAGGAAACTGAGGAGGTGTGTCATACTCCTACAAGACTGTGACTTTGGGATCCAGAGAGTTAAAAGGACTCAGAATATGGGGGCCAATGCCTGGACAAGGAGACCAGACGACTGACAAAAGAGACTAATGTAACACGTAACTTTAATGTGAAAAATGCTCTAATTAAAAGGTTCTAGCTATGTATAAATAAGAGAAGTAATTAAAATGTAAATTTGAGATGAACAAATGGTAAGTAAGGATAAAAGTAACAGTATAGTAGTAAAGAAATGGTACGAAATGCAAATTAAATGTGGAAAGTGACAAGATTAAAATGTGTTGTATCATAATAAACAATAACATGCATACGTAAACTACGTAAAAGAGTAAAAGTAAATGTGATTTAAAATGTATAACTGAGAAATGTTATGGGAAAAACATTTTTTTTGAAAACTGCTAAGTAAGTCCACTGTAAGTTTTACCCCATGGAACAAAATTTCTACGGGGGAAGGTATGTGGCGGAACCCCCACGTCATACCTGCCCATCATGGTGAGCTCAAAGGCAGGAGCCTATGAGAGGACAGGAGGGGTGGAACCAGAAGAATAGTTAGTTAGTTAGAGAGTTGGTGAGGGAGTTAGAGAGGAGAGTTGGAGAAAAGTGGTTTTGGAGATAGAAGAGAGTTGGGAGATTTGAGGAAGTTTAGACAGAGATTGGACAGTTGTAATGCTAGGGAGAATAGGAAAGAGTTCAAAAGCCTAGAGAATAACTAGATAGTCAATGAATAGTGTAAACGTGAATAAAAACAAACGAATCAACGTGAAACCAAATGATATTTAATGAATGATCATAAACATCTGTGATTTTCTCCTGTGGTGATTGAGAACATGGTTGATGGGATGGGAGTCCATCATCATCAGAGTGTGAACCAACATAAATTAACTCACAGGATTCTGTGGAATGACTGTGGATGTTTTAGATTTGTGCTGTTTAGTCCTCTTAGATAGTGATGGTTCTGGAGCTAAAGAGGCTTTGGTGGACAGTTATCATTTAGCAGAGGACTTCAATGTCGAGGGTTTCAATATCAAATGTTTACTCTGTGATTTTTAGAGGTCTTTGATGAAGTTGATGGAGCATCTGAGTGCAATGGTGTGGCTGATGGACATTGTTTCAAAGATTCTGAGATGGCTTTTTCCATAGCCTTGGCTTGAGAGGTGGTTTTATAGGCAGGCTGAGCCATAGTTTTTGCCGGTTGGAGGGATTGCTCCCAAAGACAGAGCTTAAGCTTTGAAAAGTGAGAGCAGAGGACTCTGCATTTAAAATTGTTACAGTGGGGGGCAAGAGGACATTTGGTGTGCCTTACCCAAGAAAAAAAGAAACTTAGCATGGCCATCAGAAAGTAGTATTTTTGTCATCACAGACCATAGGGGGAAATGGTTTAAGAAAAATAAGCAGGATGGGGGAGTGCTGTGGCTGAGGGCTGAGCAAAAATGAAAGAAAGAAACAGAACGTTTGTATCTAAGATATCGATAAAATAAAAAATTTAAAATAAACTGTATGTAAAGAAAAGGAATCAAGAGTAAGACTCTTTCACTTTCAACTCACAGAAGCAAGAATACAAGGCTCTCAACGTGGCGGTTGAAAGAAACCTGAAGGGAGAGTCTTGGCACCAAGGTACTTATATGGGGGGAGGGGCTTATTCTAATGTTTTTTTGCTACCGCAGAAGCTCTAGAATCTTCCGATGAGGGTCCGCGCAGGCGTGAATCACCCAGAGTGTGATTCAGAGGCCACTGGAAGAATAGTAGGCATTGTTGATGTAATCAACTGGTGGCAGCTGAGGGGCACATAGCATGAGCTCTTTGTTTGGTGAAACAAGCAGGTGCAATGTAGGGATTGTGACAGGCCACTTGAATCAATGCTCAATTTAAGTTAGTCAAGGCTGTTTTATATGGTGAACTTTGAGAAATGGAGGGAAAACCCTTTCCTTCAGAGAAGGCCTTGCTTTAGGTCTTGCTTTAAACACACACACACACACACACACACACACACACACACACACACACACACTTCAGCCAACAGATATACAGTTTCCATACCAAAAACATTTGACCAAAAGCTGTATGTATGTTTTAGAAGCTGGTGTAACAAAATCCAAGAACCAAATTCTGTTGCAGTGAATCCTACTGAAAGGTTTTCTATTAAGGAAAAGTAATGTATGGAAAAAATTGACTCCTAAACAAATTAATTCTTCTTTGGATAAATGTTACATGTTTGCTTATAATTTTAATCTTGGCTTGTAACCTCAGTCATATACTATTTTTAAGGTTGGAATTCACAAACTCTTGAGATGTTAAATTTTCAAGAAAAAGAAAACTGGCTGTTACATACCAGTTTAAATATGTTGAAGCAGGCAGTATACCAAGTGGAGAAAAGTAATACACAATTAATCATGTTGAGGAATGAAAAAGGACTATGTTTAAAAAGGGTAAGGAAAAGAAGGCAACTGGTGGAGCCTCAAGAAGATCACATTGTACCTAAACTTAATATGAAAAAGACTTACATGTGACTGATTAATACAGGAATGTGCTTCAATACTGGAATGTAAATCATGAGCTTTACTTGACTTTACAATGTACTTTTATATCACTCTTGGTATCCGGTAGCAGTAATGTTATAAACAAGCATTTGTAATTCAAGTGAGCAGTTTATGCAAGTTCTCTCAGTCCTCATCATTTCCAGGTAAGAAAATATGTGTGCCTCAAGATACATTTTTGGAGGGTAGACACTATCTTGAACTGATTATTACTATAATCAGAAAAAAAAACATATTTGTGAAGCAGCTGCTGTTTCATCATGTGGAAAATACAGGTTCTTCACATGAAAAACATGTTCTGTTGCTTGGCTGACACTTGTAAAGAAAGCAGGTTTGTGTTATTACTAAATCAATCTCTTGCTGGATATCTAAGGAACAACGAAGGTAAAGGTTCCCCTTGACATTTAGTCCAGTCGTGTCTGACTCTAGGGGGCGGTGCTCATCCCCGTCTCCAAGCCATAGAGCCAGCGTTTGTCCATAGACAGTTTCTGTGGTCACGTGGCCAGCGTGACTAGACACGGAACACCATTATCTTCCCACCGTGGTGGTACCTATTTATTTACTCGCATTTACATGCTTTCGAACTGCTAGGTTGGCAGGAGCTGGGACAAGCCACGGGAGCTCACTCCATCGCGTGGATTCGATCTTATGGCTGCTGGTCTTCTGACCTTGCAGCACAGAGGCTTCTGTGGTTTAACCCGCAGTGCCACCATGTCCCAAGGAACAATAAGGCAAGGGTAAATAATCTAGGACAGCAGAATACACATGAGCAAGTAAAACGTTTTAAAATGAAAAAAAGATTCATAATGATTTTGTGAAATTAGCCCTAATTTAAGGTGTGCAATAGAGGTATATCAGCGTATGCATAACAAAGAAGTGTCATAGAAATATGTAAGTGAGAAACTAGTACAACAGAAAGATATTGCAATGTTCCTTGAACCTGTTTAATATTTTTTGGTTGTTTGTTTTCGGCTTTTAATAGATTGGTGTTTGTCACTTAGGATTAAACATTCTGTGACTCAGTGTAAACTCTGAAGGCATACTTTCAGTGTTTCAATGTTTAATTTTGTGTTCACAGAGATTACGAACATGACTTGGATTGTGAACTCCAGTTACATGGAGTATATTGTTGAAAACTAGCATTTTAATTAATGATAGTGAGAGTATCTAATTTGGTTTAGTTGGAGTCATAAAACTGAAGCCGCCACATTTTCATTTTATCAGTGTCAAATGAATTTTATCCAGAACTTTGTTAGTATAAAAATTCATACAGCTAGGTCAATGTTCTAACACAGTGTGGTAGCAATAAAAGTGCCTTCTTTCAGAGACAGTCTGTACGTTTATTAATCTGATGGCATTCATAGCACTGAGTTCTGAAATTTTATGTCACTGTGAATTAATGCATTTTGAAGCAAAAATCTAAGTTAGTTATTTTTATCAATACTAACTTTAAAAACAACAACAAAACCTAATGCTATTTTATTAAAAAGATGATTTTATAAGTTAAGCATAAAAACAAAAAGTACACTTTGATTTTGGGGACTGGGAGGGACATTAGGATGCATGTAAAAATATTTAAGAAACTTATCTTTGAAAAATATACCACAAAAAATTGAATGGCTTGACATTTGCTCTAAGAAATCTCCATCCCTAGCCCAAAACAAGATAAAAGAGAAAATGTATGAAACATATGCTGAAATCGTCACAATCTTCTGTTCTCCACTAAGAATTATCATCTTCTATCAAACTTTTGACATGGATGTATTACATTTGAACTTGGATTAAATTTTTCCTGAAAGTCACTAAAATAGCTTACTCTTTACTGTTTTTGAAAATTAGCCGAAAGCTATAGAAGGATTTGTGTGTAAATCATCTCTCAACGTGCATATGAGCTAATTAATGTAACCATTTTGGGTGTGATCCCTTCACAGCAATGTTCAGCTTCCTTTAGATTTTGATATGATTAATTTGTCTTTGTCAATGTTACAAGTCTATCAAAGCAAGCCTCATTTAGGAAAGCAGTAAAAACACACTAAAGGAGAATGTAGTGTACTAAACTCCAGATAGACAACGGAGACTTGTCAGAAAAACCCACTGGATATGTCAAAATATAATGAAATCACCATATAAAAATAAACCTGACAGTGTGTCTTTAGCAACTTTACATCTTCAAGATGGCAGTTTGCATCTTTCTACTTATAAAAGCACAAAGAACAATTCTGGTAAGCTTGTAATGCATCTATCCTAGTGTGTTTTCTCTTTTTACTAAAAAAGCAAGATTCCACAGGGTTTCTTTCCACAAAATAGTGTTTTTTTTTCCTTCAGAAACTTTGAAAAGAAAAACACAGTGATTTTTAAAAAATGGAAAACAAGTTGTGCAAATTATGTACAGTAATACTTCTGGTAAGGAAACACAAGTGTAAAGTAAAAGTGACTCAGAACAAGACACCAGCTCTCTTTACAACATCATTATAAGACCAGAACAGACATTCCTCAATCATATAGGAGGGAAAGTATGCAAATCATCCTCTTTTAGTCTTACCCACTGTGCTCCTGCTTGTATATTACATTACTGTTTTCCCTGATTTTCCAGGAGCTGTACTTCACGAGCACTAGCCTCACAGTTAATGCTTATTATCTGTTTTTCATGCCCAGTATGGAAGAAGGAAATGAAACTTACAATTCCAAATGAAAAATATAAACACTTGCTTGTGTGTCTATAAGAATGGCAATATGCATTGAGACAAATAAATTTCAACAGCAAGTAGAACCAAAGAAGAACTTTACAATATGTACCTATAGTGAATTTTGGGAAGTGAGTGTGTGTATTGAAAACATGTTGAGTGAGACAAAAACCTTCACCAACACTTCCTGGAGCTGAATTTACAAAATCCTGCAGATGAGGGAAATGAGAACCAAATGCTCCAAGAAAAGGGAGAAAGGATGTTTAAATATTCAAGTGTGTCCCTAAAAGGAATAAAAATCCCCATACAGTACCAAATTCTGCAACATCAGTGCTTTGTGAAAAGATAAGAAAATTGCATATGTTACAGTTCTTACATCTAAACCTAAACAAATGATCTAATTGAACTAATTACATGAACAAAACAAAAGTTCGTACAGACTGAGGGATACTAGTACAATCTACACATTTTTTAATAACACATATGTTACATCCTTGCAAACTTTCATCCTGACACAACTCAGAAAATATTCTGAGTTTATGTCTTTTTCACACAAAAAATGCAAAAAATGATGGGCTTTTAAACCAAAAACTACAATGTTAAATGCAAACCAACTATAAGCAAACCAACTACACACAGAGAGAGAGACACACACAGACAGACACGCATGCGCACAGACAGACAGACAGACAGACACACTGGTTTTTCATATTGGTTTCCCTTTCATTTTTTAAGGCATTAGTTTCCACAGATCAGTCCAGAGAATTTTAAGCAACACTACATGGCAGTTCATGATGCATTTCCATCCCCTAACCTCTTAGTGCTTTTCTGTTTGTTTGTTCAGTAGGTCAGAGATTTTGAAATTCTGTTTATCATCTTTGTTCTGGCACAAAGTAAGATGGTGTGCTTTTATCGGGACCTTCTTCTTCCAACTATGAGACAGACAATATTCTGAACTGTCATCTTGGTTCAGGTTCTGAAGAAGCTTGTCACTCAAAAGTCATCAAGTTGGCAGGGACCTAAAAAGACATACAATATTTTAAAAAGGCAAATCAATGTCTAAGCTGTGGCCTGATTCTGATACAGCAAGGAATAGAGCTACCAGAAGTTTAGAATTGAAGCAGATGGTTCTGATTGCCTTCCGATGTGCAAACAAGGAACATACTAGATTCAGCTTGAACCATTTTTAGATAGCTCATTTTCATTCCTAAACATTTTTTGTCTCATTTGCCAAAGGGATTTATTTTAACTAGTAGATCTAACTATGGAGGATAGAAAGGGGCAGCGTGCCCCCTTATCCCCTGATATTTCATTCCTATATTTGATTATTCCTGAAGAATGCCTGATCTCACTGAAAAATAAGTTGGGTATAAGCAACCTCAACAAATTAATTGTTTAAATATTGGCTAAAATCCTGTTTGTGTAAGTTCTGCAGAGTAAGACTGATGGCATCATTGAGTCAGGTCAATTTTTTAAAAATTAATCATTTCATCCTCTCATTCTGATGTCCCTATGGGTCTGGAATAATCTGTTTGGAAGTCTTTCATTACTGACAATTGCTGCTCTCTCTCATTCCAGAAACTTGGGACCTACAGGGATCTTCAAATGAAAGGGGGAAATATTTAATTTTAACATAATCAGCCTTAATGTTGACATAATCAGCCTCATGCTGTAGAATCTACACAAACCATGTGGAGCAGAAATGGAACACCTCCTGTCAAAATTTTCTTGCCTTCCACTTGAAATGGAACCCTACTCTTTAACTATTTTTTCAACCAGTCAGGATAACAGCAGATCAATCAATAAATCAAACAAACAAAAAACAGGAGGTGTAATAACTACATTTTTGTCATGGTTATAACATGCTAGATTTAGCATGGATAAGTGATTTATTGGGATGATCAGACTTTAAGGCAAAGGAATTGCAATGGCTTCTAGAAGTATCTTGGACATCTTTGGTTGCATCTTACAGAACAGTTTAAAACAACAGAATACATATATAATAAAATCACAAAATCATATAATTAAATTCAATTATATAATTAAAATTCAATTAAAATTAAAACTCTTCAAGATCACTTAATTTAAACATTAATAATAATTATCTTAAAACAGTAACTGGGACACCATCAGAAATCTTATAACTGAAGCCTTTTAACTGCTGAAGGCCTACTTAAATAAAAATATCTTCACTTTCTTCTGGAAGGAGAACAGGGAGGGTAAAACCTAGTGGTTATTTTTCAACACTTGTACTTGTGTTAGGGCTTATGTTCCAACCTACCATCTTGCTAAGAAGTAAACTCATTTACCTTTCTGAGATATATTAATTTCCTGAAGTACTGGCAAGAAGTGTGGGCAATGGCTGCAGAATGCTTCAGCAAGCACGTGCAGCCAGACTTCATGAAAATTTTCCTATGTAAAATAAGTGTCTTTAAAGTTCTGTATCAAATGACAGGATGGCACAAATTCAAATTATGAAAAGCTTGCAGCATTTGAAAAATAACTCTAGGAGCACACAAAAATGGTAAGAAAATGCAGTGGGGATATGAAGTTCTTTAAAAACAGAAATTAGAACTTCACTCATCCAACCATTTTCAAATTTAGCACACAATAAAACCCATATTGTCTATAATCAATCTGCTAAATACAGTCCAGATTCAAGAACCTGTTCAGATGTAACTATCCCTCCTTTCAGCAATGGCCTATGGAATGCTATTTTGATTCATCACACAACACTAGAAGTGCCTCTTAATAACTGGAGTTTACCTAGAAGAAAAAAAAGATGGGAAATCTAAATGGGATTTCTAAAACAGTAGGCTATGCAGTTGAATCAGGTTCAGTAACATGAGAGCTATACAAGTTTGAAACAACATATTTCACTGAAATGTGAGAGTTAGTTTTACAAGGTAACACAAATGAAAAAGTGTTTGTGTTATGGTGTAGGAATTGTGAATTATTTGCTGAAATAAATACATACAACATTGAAACGAGAGAATCCTATTTAATACAGTGGACCCTTGACTTACAGACGGCTTGACTTACAGACTTTTTGAGTTACAGACGTCTCTGGCTGCAAAATTTAGATTTGACTTGCAGACTGAGATTTGACTTACAGACCAGAAAAAAATCAAAATGGAACAAAAACAGCCTGTTACGGGATTAATTGGTTTTCAATGCACTGTAGCTCAATGGAGACTTGACCTACAGACTTTTTTACCTGCAGCCACCGTTCCAATACGGATTAATTCTGTAAGTCAAGGGTCCACTGTACTGCCTGGACTGTATTTTCCCTGCCTTCCCTGAACCTTTCTTGACCTAAGAAAAAAATAAACAAAATATCCCCCTCTAGTGGTTGAAGAAGGAATAGCAGCTTCCCATTAATTTCTATGGACGGAAAAGAGCAGATACGGATCAAATGGTTTTCAATGCATTCCTATGGGAAATGCAGATTTGACTTGAGAACTTTTTGACTTGAGAACTGCCTTCCAATACGGATTAAGTTCTCAAGTCAAGACCCCACTGTATGTCTTTGAAAGTACTAATTTACTGGTGGAATATTAAAGTTCTTTATTTTACAATTTTGCTAAAGGCTACAACCAGGTCTTTAATCTACTTTTCTTCATTCCAGCCAATGGTAGTTAGTTATTTCATGTCTTATATGTGAAAACTGTACAAATTTGTTTCATGTGGCACTTTTGGCATTTTGTATTCAATTTTATCTCATAGGAAATAAACACAAAGTGGGAATTAATTTTTTTTCATATACTAACACTATAATCATAAGTAGCTTATTGAAAGGATAATTTTACCTTATGAAGGGATTAAAATCTATTAGGGATATTTATATTAATTAGACAATATGTTATTTAATATAAATCTATTCATTTTTCTAAAAAATAATAATCAAACATTATCACTGCTAAATTATGAGCCAAAATAGTTAATGATTCTTGTTCTCTTACCTGTTGTCTGTGGCTTTGGCAGGCAGCCCTTAGATGCTTGAACCACAACATTGCATTCATTCTGTTACCAGCCTGAAACTTGTACGAGTTCCCTAAATAACAGAAGGACGAACACCTTCTCTTATTCATCATTAAAAAGTGTACAGGCACTCTTCATTTAATGAGCTACTTGTGCTACAACCACTCAGACTTACAACCAGTTTTCCTTTCTTAGTCTTTGTTTCATTCTGCCACAAACCAGGCAAGACCAATGTCAGAGCTTAAAGCAGCCAGGAGCAATGTGGTAGCTTTTATTTTTTATTTTTTCACCAAGCCAGCAGCAATGCAACTGCTGCTGCTCTTCTGGCTAGCTCCTGCCTGATTCTGCCTTTAAGCTCCTCACTTAATGACCAATTTGCTTAACAACCAAGTTGTAAGAACGAACTCGGTCATTAAGTGAGGAGTGCATGTATATTATTTTAAGATCAACTATTTTTGCGACATAAATATATATAAGAATGAAATAAGACATATAAAGTGTTAATGTATGATAACAGCAGCAAACAACATAAAGCCACTTCTTTTTCTCTGCATGTAATGAACAATGCAAATGTAAAATATATCATAAACACAAGACAAACATTACTGGACACAGAACTTAAGCTTAATACTAATACAGTCATGTGGAAAAGGAAGTACTCCGCCTTTGAATTCTATGGTTTTGTGTATAAGGACATAATAAAAATTATCTGGTCCTTAGCAGGTCTCAAAATAAGATAAATACAATCTCAGATAAACAACAGTACATGACATATTACACTATGTCCCAATTTATTTAACAAAAATAATGCCAAAATGGAAAAGATGTGGGAAAAATTAAGCACACTCTTACTTCTTCCATAGGAATTAAGAGGCTAAGTAGCAGACAAGTACTGCTAACCAATTGCCCTTGAGCAATCAGCAAGTGTGACCACCTCTATAAATGCCACAGTTCAAGTGAGCATTAACACAATGCCAAGGAAGAAACACATCAGCAATGATCATAGAGAAGCAATTGTTGCTGCCCATCAATCTGGAAATTTCCAAACAATTTAAAGTCCATCATTGTACAGTGAGGAAGATTATTCACAGGTGGAAAAGTGTAAAACAACAGGACAGTTGCCAATATTTTTGGAAGTGAACATCCAAGCAGATTCACCCCAAGGTCTGACCATAGAAACTGCAAACTTCACAGGCCTCAGTTGACATGTTAAGTGTCATGACAGTAGTGCTCATGAAAGTACAGTTAGAAAAAGACTGGACAAGTATGGTTGGTTTGGAAAAGTTGCCAGGAGAAACCATCTTGCCTTGAAAAAGAACTTGGCAGCACAGCTTAGGTTTGCAAAGTTGCATCTGGACAAACCACAAGACCTCTGGAACAATGTCCTTTGGACACATTAAACCCAGGTGGAGATGTGGCCATAATGCATAGTGCCACATTTGGCGAAAACCAAACACAGTACATCAGCACAAACACCTTGCAAGAACTGTCAAGCATGGTGGTGGTGGGGTGATGATATGGGCATGTTTTGCAGCCACGGGATCTGGGCACCTTGCAGTCATTGAGCCCACCATGAATTCTTGTGTATACCAAAGTATTCTAGAGGCATATATGAGGCAATCTGTCTGACAGCTCAAGTTTGGCTGACATTGGACAATTATCCCAAGCGCACCAGCAAATCTACGACAGAATGGCTGAAAAAGAAAAGAAACAAATCAAGGTATTGCAATGACCCAAAGTCCAGACCTCAAGCTAACTAAAAATGTGTGGCAGGACCTTACGAGAGCTGTGCATAAACAAATGCCTGCAAACTTCAATGAACTGAAGCAACATTGTAAAGAAGAGAGGGCCAACATTGCTCCACAACAATGTGAGGGACTGATAAATTGAACAGAAAATGATTACTTCCAAGTTATTCCTGTGCAGGGTGTTCTACAAGCTATTGAATCACAAGGTATGCTTAGTTTTTCATACATGGCTTCTCCATTTTGGCTTTATTTTTATTAAATAAATAACGACATGGTGTAATATGTGTTGCTCATCTGAAGTTTTATTTACCTAATTTTCAGCTCTGCCAAGGACTTGATGATTTTTATTATGTGATACATAAAATCATAGAATTCAAAGAGGGTGTACTTTCTTTTTCACATGACTGCATATATCATAAGAATCATGACTTGCAACATAAGAGGCCCCAAATGGTTATTTTCAGTACACTGTATTTGTTTCACAAACTGGGTATTACAAGTGCAACATGTGACCCATCCGCTGCAAACAACCTCATTTTTATAATCCCAATCCCTACTGTATGTGAACTGATCTTTGTATATCATTGCAAACTTGCAATTACAGACTAAATTATTTTCATGTAAGGAAATGATCCCACCTAATTAAGAAAGATATTATTTGGAGTACAGGATATCTATAAGTAGTGTATATCTATAAATTAACACTGGTCAATAGAATCCTGAAAATGCTCAGTCTCAAAGGGCAAAGCTAACTGTTGAGTAGGGAAGACTCTCTCAAAATTCTTTATCTTCCTTGCAAATGGTCTTGGAGTTCTGAGTCAGTAAAATACCATTCCACACCAGGCAAGTTCTGTACATTTGTATTTTCACTGCATGGGGCTAAGGACTTGCTATTAAAGATGGAGACCATTATTATCAGCATGGTGGCAAAGAAACTTTAGCCCACACACCACTTGCAGTTCGCACTTCCCTTACAACCTGCCAATAACAAGGGGAAATGGAAATAGATTACTGTTTTTAAAGAATGCAATTGCTAAATTATTTTAAAAACTCCTGAACAGGCACATAAGCACCTATTAAAAGTTTCAACACTAAACTTTTTTCAACTACATACTATCTTGAAAAAATGGTTCAAGTAAAATATTTCAAAGTATAATTTTAAAAAAGCTACTCCAATAGCTTCTGGAAAACAATCTGGAAAAGTCACATAAGTATTTGGGAACAGATCAGAATTAATTTGTTTCATATGGCTGTTTCTATTTTTACAATATTTGTAAGTCATCCTAAAAATCCTCTTGGACTATTAGTTCATATTTTTCAGAAAACAAAGTGACAAGAGTCACTTTCTCCTCAAAAGACTTCTGAGTGGCCAATGAGTGATTTCCCCCCCAGCAATGTAGATTTCACTTGTACAACCAAGTAGCAGAAAAGAGTCTATAATGCACAGATAAGGATGTCCTCAGCCTCAGCCAGCACAATTAATAGCAAAAAATGTGTTCTCTTTTCCTGCTCCATGATAAGAAATTGAGCCTAGATGTTACCAACCTTTCTCAGAATCTGTGAGCAAGAAGAAATCTGGATGATCTGAATCATCAGCCATCATAACCATCCAACCCACTACTGACACATTCTTAGCTGGTGTAGATTTGAACTGCCAGGAAACAAGACCACCAAAACACTAAGTTAAAAGACAGCACAAGAACTCAGCAGGAGCTACACTAGTAGCTGTAAAATGTATCAAAAGTGGCACTCATTTTATTTGCTATATACTGTTACAATAGAAAGAAATGAAAAATAAATAAATAGGGATACTCTTGTATATAAAGATAGAGTTATTCTGGAACAACTGTGGCTAAGATTCCTAGTTGGCTGTCGCTGGCAGTTCTTTGTGCAGAGTTCCACTCAAGTTCTACTAGAGTGTATATATGTCACCAACTTTCTCTTCTCCCTGCATTATAGCTGCATGAGAATACAGTGATGTCATTGTGCAGCAAAGCAAATCAACATTCTACAAGGCAATTCTAAAAATGGGAACACCCCAAAATAATTATAACTTTGAAACTGGGCTTTTGTTCAAATTGGCACAGGTGCAGCAGACAGACATCTCTGCCTAATGTGAAGATAGAAAGGTTACTTACCTGTAACTCTGGTTCTTCAAGTGTCATCTGTGAGTTCAAACTATAGGGTTTAATCTGTGCTTGCTCAGAGGTTTCTGGAATATTCTAGAGCTTTATCATGCATCTGCCAAGACTGCCCCCCTAGTACATGTGGTCCTCCCATCCTGGTGATTACCTCAGTTTCTAAGAACAGCCTGCCACTGTACTAAAAAAGAGACAGACGTGACAGACAGAGGGGAGGATGGGTGGGAAGTGTGAATTCACAAATGACCACTTGAAAAACCAGACTTACAGGTAAGTATTTATTTATTTATTTATTTATTTATTTATTTATTTATTTATTTATTTATTTATTTATTTATTTATTTATTTATTTATTTATTTATTTATTTATTTATTTATTTATTTATTTATTTATTTATTTATTTATTTATTTATTTATTTATTTATTTGATTTATACCCCGCCTATCTGGCCCACCGGACCACTCTAGGTGGCTTCCAATAAAAAAATCAGATAATAAAAACATAGACAAATACATAATAATCAAACAGCAACAACAGTAAAATAAAGAAGGAAAAGTAAGAGAGAAATCAAGAATTGGCTGAAGGGAAGGCCTGGATAAATAACCATGTTTTTAGTTTTAACCTCTGTTACGGTAGCTTGGAAGCCACCTGTCCGTCATTGCTGTAGAGGCATGTCATCTGCCAATAGCGTCACAGAAGGTGGGACATAAGGGGTGGAGCCAATGTATATAAGGGGAGTGAATGGGTGTGAGTGCTTCAGATAGGGACCAGATAGGGACTGGTTAGGGACCGGTTAGGGTGTTAGGGTTTGTTCCTATTGTGAAGAACTGTGCTATATAGTGAGGGTCTGTGAGAGAGTGTGTGAGTGAGTGGTACTTTATTATAGTGATTGCCTTATTATTTGAGTTATTAAAGTGATTTACCATTCCTTTTGTTATAACCAATAAACACAAGTTTTTATTTTCAAAATCATTTATTAGTCTGAAGAGTCATTTGAGGGAATGGTTGGTGGCAGCGTGAATAGAGTGAGTGTGTGAGAGTGACGTGGCACCTCCTTTGTGACGTGTGAGGAGGCTGTCACAATAAAACTGGTGGCAGCGGTGGGATACGAGTTGTCCAGTAAAGACTTGGCCAAAGTGACCAGAGCAAAGGTTTCAGTTAAGGGCACCTGAAGTGGAAAGCATGGGTTACCTTCTAGGATTTGGCTCACGGTAAGCAAATCTAGTAGAGGCATGCTATAACTTCAGTGTGTAAACTGAGAGTGTCCTTGTCCAGCTCTGTGGTGTCCATTTTGTGAGGGAGAGTGACCCAAGGCAAAGGCTGTGGTGGTTTGGTCAGCGTGTCCAGAGTTTAGGGAAACTCTGAGGGGACATAGCGAAGACCAAAGGCAGCTAAAAGCTGAGGGATCTCCATTTAAACAGCAAAACCTAGGTGTGGATAGAGCTGTATTAAATTTAGAGTGGTGCCAAAGGCAAAATAATAAAATATCCTTAGTTTGGCAAGGGGCCCAGTGTAAAAGGGCAGAAGCCAAAGGATCTTAGTTACTGTTACTAGCTGTGTGCTGGTGAACACTGCAACTAATTATCACAGACCATAGCACAGAAAGAAAAAAAGTCACTTTAAACAGAGGCCTGGAAAATAGAGAGAAAAGCCTTTTATGTGAATAAAATGCCCTTAACCCGTAGTAGAAAAACTGAACTTGAACCAAGATCTGCTGAGATGGCAGCTAGTTCAGATGAAGAATTTAATGGGGAAGAGGAAAGATTTTCCTCAGCGCAAAAGGAAGAGTCCTCTGGAAGAGATTTATCAGATCTCAGGAAATTGGAATTAATACAAGCACACAAATTCAGAATGAGGCAATTAGAACTGGAGAAGGAGGAAAGATCAGAGAGAGAGAGAATGTCTTTTGAAATTAGGAGATTGGGACTAATGAACCAGAACAATAACAACAATAACCGAAATTCCAACTCTGAAGAAAGGCAGTTGTCAAAATCAGATTTAAAGAAATTCCCTTCTTATAAACAGGGAAACTGTCCCGAAGCATTTTTAACTCTTTTTGAAAGGGCATGTGCAGATTTCTCTGTCAGAGAGTCAGAGAAAATGATAATTTTAAGATCTCAAATTAGTGGGTGTCTGGCTGAAGTCTACGCTGACATGCCAATCAATATGATTAAAAATTATTCAGAATTTAAAAAGATGGTGTTTGCTAGGCTTGGCATAAATGCAGCACAGCTGAGACAGAAATTCAGAACACTATCAAAGAAACCAGATGAATCTTGCACACAGCTTGGTGCCAATGTAGTTAAGTGTTTAGATAAGTGGTTAGCGCAAGTGGGTGTGCAGACAATTCAACAATTTAAAAATAGTATAGGGTTGGAACAGTTCTATTCTCTTACATGGTGAAATTAAATACATGGTGAAAGACAAACGACCGTCAGATGTTAAATAGGCAGCTGAGATTGCAGATTTCATTTCCCAAATTAGAAAGCCTATGTATTCTGAGGGAAAAAAGATGAGGAAAACATGGGAGGACAACACTAGATATTTCAAAGGGCAAGCTAAGAGCCAGCAGAAATTGGGCGGCCATTTTGTTGGAAAACCTTCAGAACAGGGCCAAGCCAAGAGCCAGATTTTGGAGGGAAAAGATAAAGTGGCTGGGAAAAGCTCATGGAGCGACCGAATTTGCTTCCGCTGCCATGAGAAGGGCCATATTGCTTCCCAATGTCATAAAACAAAAGAAAATAAAGAAATTTTACCTCAGAAAATGAATTTAAACAAGGCCAAATCTGTTTACTGTATTCAGAATGATCAGATAGCTTCCCCTAGAGAGGAGCCTGTTGTCATGGAAACGCCAGCAGAGAGCTCTACAATGGATACTTTTAGTGGAGAGGTCTCAAGTTATGACGATAATCTTCCTATTGCTGAAATAAGACACTGTCTATATATAAAAACTGATTCCCAATTATTTGAATCAGCTGGTGATAATATAGGAATATTTGAAAACAACTATTTAGCTTTAAGAGACACGTGCTCACAAGTTACCCTTTGTCACCCTGATATTATACCTCAGAGGCACATTATTCCTCTTGAACATATGACAATCAAAGGGATTGGGAAAGAAGTGGTAGTTTTGCCTGTAGCAGAAGTTTTAATTTGTTATCGAGGATGGCAAGGAAATTGGTGCGTTGGAATTTCCTCACAAATACCTGCAGCAGTACTTATAGGGACAGACCTCTCAAAACATTTTAAGAGTGCATTAGTAATTACTCGATCACATCAAGAACAAACTGAGGCAGCTGACAACGTTACTGACTGCCAAGAGGGAGATGAAAATATACCCCAAGCTGAGGCATTTTCACTAGAAATACCACAGAAAAATATATTTTCCCAAGTGCAGCAAGCGGATCCCACTTTAAAATGTTGTTTTGATAAAGTGGCTAGCAGAGAATTATCCCCTGAATCCCCTGAACGATTCCTTATCAAACATGGTTTGCTGTACAGAGAAACACTGATGAATATTTCTAAAGGGGGTCATGAGATTAGAAGCTGTAACAGACAAATATCGCTCAATGATTTTAGAAAGGGGACATTCAGACATATTTGCTGCACATTTAGGTATAAATAAGACCAAACAGAGAATAACTCAGAACTGTTATTGGCCAGAAATAGGAAAACAAATTAGAAATTTCTGTCAGAGATGTGATGTGTGCCAAAAACAGGGTCATAACCGTGACAGGACTAAAGCTAAGCTATGCCCTTTACCAGTTATCTCCACACCTTTTAAATGTATTGGAGTAGACATTATTGGACCATTACCTAAAGTTACGAAAAGGGGAAACAGGTTTATTCTTACCATTATTGATCATGCCACAAGGTACCCTGAAGCCATTCCTTTGAGAAGCATTGAGACCCATACTGTAGCTGATGAGTATATGAGTAGGATGGGTTTTCCTTCAGAGATTATAACAGACTTAGGAACATCATTTACATCCAAACTGATGAAGAGATTGTGGCAGATTTGTGGTGTTAAACATTTAGAAACTTCTCCCTATCTTCCTCAAAGTAATGGGTTAACAGAGAAATTCAATGGGACCCTTATGAGAATGATTAAAGCATATTTAGCTGAGAACCCTAATAACTAGGACTAGAAATTACAATTACTTTTAGATGCCTACAGATCAGTCCCACAAGAGAGTACCAGGTTCAGCCCTTTTGAATTACTACTTGGGAGAAAAGTGAGAGGTCCACTTGATCTAATTGGGAACAGGTTGTAGAGGAAGATCCTCAAAATGTAGTCACCTATATAGACTCATTAATGAACAGCATCAAAAGAAATCTAGAATTGGCTGCTGAAAACTTAAAAGCACAAAAAGTCAAACAGAAAGTTTGGTAAGATAGAAAGTCTCGAGAAAGACAGTTTAACCCTGGAGATGAGGTACTGATGTTGAGACCCATCAAGGGAAATAAGCTACAATTAAATTGGGACGGACCTTACAGGGTCATTTACAAAATGAGTGACCTTAATTACATTATCGAAGGAGGTGAACACCTAGGCAGGAGGGTGGTTCATGTAAATGCCCTCAAGCCATATTATAGAGAAGAAAAAATGTGCTTTTTGCAATGAAAGCAGCTGAGAAAGAAGAACATGATTTGCCATTCTGGGAAGGAAGAAGGAAGGGGTGAAACTAAGTTTAATCGTGAAGATCAGCCCTGCTCTAACTATAGAACAGC
The DNA here is from genome assembly GCF_051106095.1 of Pogona vitticeps. Lineage (NCBI taxonomy): Eukaryota > Metazoa > Chordata > Lepidosauria > Squamata > Agamidae > Pogona > Pogona vitticeps. Next base: position 117,952,799 of record NC_135786.1, read on the forward strand.
AGAGTGATCTAAAAGCACTGGTTACTAAGTATCAACAGGTTTTCTCAAGCAAACCTGGTGTAGCCAAGGGAGTGTTGCATAGAATAGAGACGGGTAATGCACCCCCGCAAGCTGTAACCCCATATAGAGTAACTGGACCTTATGTAAATAAAGTGCACCAAGAGTTAGATGCTATGCTAAAAGATAACATTATAGTACCATCGTCTAGCACTTGGTTGGCTCCAATAGTTTTAGTGGATAAACCGGATGGAAGCATCAGGTTCTGTGTAGACTACCGAAAAATAAATGCAGTGACCAAACCAGATGCTTACCCCATGCCTAGACTTGACAACCTGATTGAGACCATTGGGGGTTGTCGATTCATTTCTTGTTTGGACCTAACTAAAGGGTTCTGGCAAGTGCGAACAGACCCTAGGGACCAGGAAAAAAACCTCATTTTGTAGCCCTTTCAGCTTGTTTGAGTTTCAGGTCCTCAGTTTTGGCCTTAGGAATTCCCCAGCTACATTCCAATGGCTGATGGACAAAACTCTGCAAGGGCTCAGTGCATTTACAGTGGCTTACATAGATGATATAGGGATCTTTAGCAACACCTGGCAGGGTCACCTATGTCACCTGGAAATAGTACTGCAGCGGTTGAAGGAAGCGGGGTTAACTGTAAAAGCCAGCAAATGTCAACTAGGAAGCCCCAAGATGAAGTACTTGGGTCATATGGTAGGGGGAGGTGTAATCAAACCCCTAGAGGCCAAAGTAGAAGCCATACTTAAGTGGCCTAGACCCAATACTAAAAAGAAGATAAGATGCTTTCTGGGTTTAGTGGGATATTATGGAAAATTTATCCCCAGATTTAGTGAAATTGCAGTGCCTTTAACCGAGCTGACAAAGAAAAGGAGTGATGACCGCATCCCATGGTCCGAGGACTGCGAGGTGGCTTTCGGGAAGCTAAAGGAAGCTTTAACCAACCACCCTGTATTGCATGCTCCAAACTTCAACAGAGAATTCATCATCTACAACGATGCATCTAACGCTGGGGTAGAAACCGTGCTGTGCCAGTGTGATGACAACGGAGACCAGCATCCCATGTCCTACCTGAGCAAGAAACTCCAAAAGGGTGAGAAGCACATGTCTACCATCGAGAAAGAGTGTTGGGCCATCGTGAACGCAATCCAGAAACTGAAGCCTTACATCTGGGGAAGACACTTCATTTTGTGTACGGACCACTCACCTCTAATGTGGCTAAAGACAATGAAAGCCCAGAACAGTAAACTAATGAGGTGGGCTCTTCTTTTGCAGGACTATGATTTTGAGGTTAAGGTAGTCAAAGGGACTATGAACTGTGTTGCTGGTGCCTTATCCCGAAGACGACGGATGATCTAATTTGGACTCTTGAAATTTATAAAGAAGTTTAATATGGTTTTAAAAGCATATAGTTATTAAAGTAATGTTTTTGTGTATGTATATGCAATTAATTACCTAATTGTAAGTATATTTAAAATGATATAATTGTCTAACCTTGTATAATATTTTATTGGTAAGTGCTATAATATGGGAAATGTATTGTTTAATGCTGTGTTCAGTTGTTTTGGGTGAAAAGCACCTTAGCTTTCCCCCACAAAACAACTTTTATAACCTCTCTTCTTCATGGTTTCTGTGAATGCACACTAATGGGTGATTAACAAGCTGACTTACAGGAGGAGGGATGTCACGGAAAGATAGATGACAACGCAGTTCTGCCAAAGGCTGTGAATCAGTCTTGGCTCTGACATCAAGATGGTAATGTGCAGCAAAGGTAGATGGAGTCAACCAGGTAGCAGCTTTACAGATGTCAGAGACAGGTATACCTCTCAAGAAAACTGAAGGAAGAAGTTCTGGAAATGTAGAACACCAGAGCACGCCTAACATTCAATGAGTATAAGGATCATTCCAGGTTGTTAGCTGGTGATGAGAAGAAAGTAGGTAGAATGGTGGGTTGTTTGAGATGAAAATCAGAGACTTTTGGGAGGAAAGAGGCATTTGAATAAAGAGTAACTTTCTCTGGGTGGAACTGAACATAGGGTGGGTCGGCTTGGAGAGCACCAAGTTCAGAAGCTCTGCGAGCAGAGGTAATAGTGACCAGAAACAAGGTTTTAAATGAGAGGAAACATTCCAACATAGTTGTAAGTGGTTCAAAGGGAGTTGGCATAAGATGGTGTGTAATGACCACTGTGGCGGGAGGGAAGGGCGAAATGGGCACATATTGGATATGCCTCTGAGGAATTGTTTCAGAATGAGAAAAGCAGTCAATTTGTAGGCATAAAGATGGGTGGTGGCAGGTTTCCATGCTGTGAGGTGGAGTGTGGAGATCGGGACTGAAGATCTTCCCTTGATACCGAGTGAGTAGGTGAGGGAGGAGGGGAAGGTGGAGGAGGTCGGTGGAGCTGGACTGGAACATGGTGAACCAAGGTTGCCTGGGCTACAGGTGTGGCAGCCACGGCATCATGATGACATCTCTGAGGGAGACTGGGCCAATTCCCACCCTGGAGCAGTACAGGGCACATTTTGTGTTGTGAAAGGTGGTCTATGTGGGGGTGACCCCAGAGATTGCATAGATGGAGGAAAATAGAGTCGTTGAGAGTCCATTTGTGCATCTGAGTGTGGGGTCTGCTTAGTGCATCTGCCAGCTAGTTGTGCTGAGTGGTGATATGAACTGTGACTGGATAGATGTGGCGTCTGTAACACCACACCCATAGTTAGACAATAAGGTACAGAAGAGAGATGGAATGAGTGCCTCCTTGTTTGTTGATATAGAAAAGTGTCATGATGTTGTCTGTGATTACTTGTACACCATTCCAGTAATGATAGGTTCGAAAGCGTGAAAGGTTTTGAAGATTGCAAGCAGTTTGAGATGGTTGATATAAAGTTGTCTTCTGGAACGGGACCATGGGGCATGTATGTGAAGGCCGTTGCAGAGGGCTCCCCATCTGATGGGACTGGCATCGGTGGTGACCTGAATAGTGAGTTGAGGGGACGGGAAGCACCTGCCCATGAAGAGGTTGGCTGGTGTGTCCCACCATAGTAGTTGGGTTGTGAGTTCTGGTGTGACTCAGAGCAGCTTGGTAGGTGGGTCAGACATTGGATCGAAAAGAGATAGGTACCATGCCGGAAGTGAATGCGTTTTTAATCGGGTGTGTTGTATGACTGACGTGGTGGAGGCGATGAGACCTACAAAGCATTGAGTTTGATGTGTGGTGATGAGAAGTGAATGGAGAAGTGAACTGAGCTTTGTTGATTGCTCTCAAAGGGGGAAGAATCTTGCCTTTCATGAGTCTAGGACAGCGCCTATGTAGGTAAATCTTTGAGAAGGAATCAGGATGGATTTGCCCATGTTGACTCTCAGACCCAGATCCACCAGAAGGGATAGAGTTAAGTCTATGTCATGCACAGCTTGGGAGTGGGAAGGAGCAGACAGTAACCAATCATCTATGTATGTGAAAATGGACACTCCTTACATCTGGAGATGAGCTGCTACGGGGGCTGTGCATTTTGTGAAGACCGAGGGGGCAGTAGAGAGCCTGAATGGAAGGGCCTTGAACTCATAGACAGTGTCTCCAGGAGATAATATGAGAAATTTGTATTGATCTTGATGGATGGTAATGTGAAAATAGGCATTGCTCAAGTCGATGATGGCAAACCAGTCACCTTCCTGTAAGAATGGGTAGTATGCATTCTAGTGTCACCATATGGACATGTTTCTGAATAATATAATAATTGAGGTCTCAAAGGTCAAGGATAAATCAGAGACCTCCACCTCTCTTTGGGACAGTGACATAGTGAGAGAAGAATCTGGGGTTGTTGTCTCATGGGATAACAGGAGTGATGGCATCTTTTAGTAGAAGGGATTGAATCTAATGCTTCTGTATATTTGACGAAGTGGTCAAAACCATCCTTGGTGGTGGTGTGCGAGAGAATTCAACCACATACCCAGTGGCAACAACAGTGAAAACCCAGGAGCTGGTGGTGATAGAGGCCCAAGATGGAAAGTGGGCTGCAAGTTGGGTGGTGTTGAGTGGTAAGGTATGAAGTAGGTGGATCTGGGTGAGAGGAAAGTCAAAGACTCTGTTTTGTCTTTTCGTCAGGGTGCCTGAAAGATTGCCTGGGGCGTTGTCACTGTGTGGTGTGTCAGGGCTGAAAGGAGGAAGATGCTGGTAAGTATGTTTGTCCATCAGGAAGAGGTCTGTATTGCTGATAAGGGTAGGAATGGCACCATTGGTACCGCAGGGGTCGATAATATGGTTGCATATTTTATGAGCGTGCTGTTTTTCTCGTCTTTTGCAAGTTGTCTAGGATTTTGTCCATTTTGTTCTCAAAGAGACTAACACCATCAAATGGTAAGTCCTCAATCCGCAAACATGAGTCTTCAGAAATATGGGCTGTACGAAGCCATGCATGTCTGCAGAGAGCAGTAACAGTGGCCATGTGTTTCGAAGCACGTTTGATGACATGGCATGCAGTGATACACTCTTGACGGGCTAAAGCCATGGCCTCTTGGTGGAAAGTGAGGCAGTGGGCTTTGTATTCATCAGGTGCTGAATGGAGACCTGGAAGAGCTTTGTTCCAGAGATGCTGATGGTAGGCACCCATGGCTGCTAGATAGTTGGCAGCACAAAGTGTGAAAGAAGCAAGAGAGTAGACTGTACAATCAATGATGTCAAGTTTTCTGCCTTCTTTGTTATTGGGAGTTGTATTGGAATGATTGGACACTCTTTTTTGTGTGTGTTGTATTGACTATGACAGAGTTGGGAGGTGGATGTTTGGAGAGAAAGGAAGTATTATCTCCATGTGTTTTATATAAGTTCTCAACACACCTGCAAATTTGTGGTACAGAGGAAGGTTTCAACCATGACTGTTTGATCAGTTAAAAAAGAGAAGGGATATATGGAGTGGAAGGGTTTGATCTTGGTTGATGTCTTCATATACCTTGTAAGATTCTGTTGGAACAGGTTGTTGGACATCCAGGTCTATGAATTTAGCTATGTGGAGGATGAGCTGTGAATAAGAGGAGAAATCTTTGGATGGAGACAGAGGATTGTTATCAGCCACGTCTGAATCAGGTGTAGGTAAATTAGGTGGAGACTTCTGTGGTGGTGAGGGGTCTTAAATTTCACTGTCGGAGAGTTGGGGAGATGAGCGGGGCTGATTGCCAGTGGAGAGCACTGTCAGTATGGAGAGCTGGAGGTGTGAGGCAGAACATCTGGGTAAAACTGCAGATAAGAGTACTCAGACCTCAAGGCTGCCAGTTCACTAGCACATTGTGCTGATGTAACAGCATCAAGGATTGCCGTCTTAAAGGTAAGTGGGGTGTGTCGCAAACACGGGTTCGAAAACACACGTGTAAGCTTGGACAGAGAGCAATCAGGAGTTTGCACATGCTAAAATGAGCTGAAGAGTCCAAATTCAGCTAGCCATGATACAACACTCCTTCTCGCAGGTCTGCCCACATAAGAACACCCTGGTACTCTCAGATATTATTGTGAAAAGGTCAAGTGGGCTTTGTAGTCCTTAGACTTAACTTGCACCACTGACAGGACTCTAAGTAAGCTAGGCCGAGGCAGCACTCTCAGATGACATCAATGTGACAACCCCAGACCTACTGGAGGATGCCACAGTCTCACTAAGCTGCCACCAACCATTCCCTATAAGAAGTCACACAGACCAGGGATGGATTTTTAACAAAATAAAGGAATAAGGTTTATTTAAACAACACACAGGGAAAATAAAATGAACAAGTGAATAAGATACAGTAACGTGGCTTAGTCTCAATCATACATACACACAGTTTGGTTCACACAGAACACTTAACTTGAAGCACAGACCCTGAACCTATCAGTTCTGGCTAACCATACAGACACCTGAACCTATCAGGTTGGTACTGACTGACACACAGTAGTACCCTGTCTGACACACAGACTCCCACTCAAGCTTCTTCTCTCAGCTCTTCTCCAGCTTCTCTCAACTTCTCCACATATGTATACAGTACAGCCCCTCCTCCTGATGTCCCGCCTTCCACTCCCCATAGGATGGAACTTTCCCTCCAAACCCATGACAGACAGGTAACATCAGTGCTGTATGTAACACCTATGACAAGTGTACTGTTCAGGAAACCAATTGAGTTTTATAATCTTTATTTTATTAAAGAAAAAACATGTTACTAAATATCAGAACCAAATTAACCCAAAACAAATAAACTAGCATTGTGCTGTTTAGTTACAAAGATGTAGTGAGGCAAAGAAAACATGAAAAATATAAAAGAGTTCCAAAACCTTATTAAAAATACAAAAAGACATTAAAAAGAATCAAAACAGTTCCAGTCCAGGAAATCATTAGTAAAACAAAATAATCCAAGTAGATTATAAAAAGGCTATAGTCCTCAGTGATCCTATAGAATAAAAATCCCTAAACAAAAGTAAAAATCCATTATATGTCCCATAGTCCTTAGAAAAGAAAAATCCAGTGAATATACCATAGTCCTTACAGAATTACAAGAGCATAGTCCATATGGAGTATTCCAAGAAAAGAAGTCCATAAAGAATATTCCATAGAACAGTCCCTAGAAAATAGTCCATGCACAGTCCTTAGGAAAAATCCCATACGTCCAGAAGTAATCCAGCAAAGCATAGGAACCAGTCCATGTAGGTAGGCCACCAGTCCCAAATGGCTGAAGAGTAGGTCACGAATGACGGAAAGGTCGGTCTTGGAAAGACAATGTCTATAGGCAAAAAGTTCCTTTTTCAAGAGTAACTGGCAAGGGCCTAATGCACCTTCCCACGATGTCATCCAATCAGAGTTCGTTACTAGGCAAACAGTCCTGTTGCACCACATGACTTCTTTCTCATACGCACCAGATGTTATTTGGGTTACGGTGGTTTCTCAAAGAGTCACAACAATTCCCATCTATCTAATCACACAGAGTCCTTTCTCAGGCTTTCAGAATAACATTCTCTCGCTTGCCTGGAAAACACTTGTCAGCATAGCAAAGATACTTTATACAAAGAAACAAGATGGAACCTATCTGGCTTATTTCTTAATTACAAAACCCATATGCCTTTAAAAGATTTTAACTCAAAAACCCATCTTATCAGAAGCCCCCGGAAGATTAACAAAATTCCTAAACAATTTAAGTTTTAATTTTGATAACTGAATAAGATGAGATGGCATAATTAAGCAGTAACAAAATAGAGAAAGATATTAACTTGCACATAAAGTAATACATTTCAAATATGATTCTAAAATAGCAAAACAATTGATACATTAGAACTATTATAATTACAGTATTTACCATACATGAGAGAAATTTGTATTAGACACTTCTACTAGTCTGAAAAACAGAAGAACAAACATGTTAGTATACTTAATCAAATACATCACTCTGCATATGCTCAGATAATACTCTAGTCATCAAACAGTAAAATAGTGAAACCAGGGTTAACATCATAATAACCTGTTAAACCAATACACTGATATGAAGTAATAATGGATAAAACACTCTATGTATGCTCAGGAACATTGTCATACAGAATACCAAGAAAATTAAACCTCAGAGCTTTATCAATTCTAGCCATTTTCTCCCCTTGCATCTGCACTAAACATTCGAGATAAGCAGTGGGGAATTAAAGCCTCCTTGCCAGGTAGATGTTCAACATCAAAATCATATTTTTGCAATCTGAAATACCACTGCGTTAATCTTGGGCTTCGATGTCTCTGCTTCTCTAAGAATGTCAAAGCATTTTGGTCTGCCTGAATTGGATCAGGGCTGTAAATTACAAAGTTGCCTACATAGCCAATCACATAATATAAATCACCAAACAATTCATCAACCAATTTCTGAAAAGTAACATAGGTATTTTCCATTCCAGGTGCTAGTTTTCTGAGTTGGTAAATTCCCTGAGGGCAAGTAAATGATGTATAAAGGCGATGTTCCTCTTTAATTAAAATCTGATAAAGCCCTCCTTTTATTCCAATCACAGAAATGTATTCAGTGTTTGCAACAATTTCTACCAACCTCTCAACATTGACTGTAATAAAATGTTTCACCACATTAGTTTCTCCCGGTGAATTCGAGAAGACGTTTTGGTGATTAACTAACACAGGCTCCAATATCTGTCCTGGGCTAAATTGATCAATGCCTTCACCCCTGAATACCTGTATTGCTGAATTAGCTGTGCTATCAGGTTTGGTCACAAGAGGCCGCTGTTGCATCCAAGTTCCCTCGGGAGTACTCTGCATAGCCTCAGAAACAGTATCAGCATTCTCCCCACTTCCTTGGAAAATAGGCTGTTGAAAATAAGAATGGTCCCAAACCTCTGTTTTTCTTTCTAAAGATCTTTCTGAGAAGATTAACTGTGGTACTGGGCCAAAGTTTCCAGATATGATTTCAGTCTCTGGAGAAACATCAGTACTTTGTAATCCCATAAAGTTAGCGCTTCCCCCTACATTGGTTGTGTTAGAAACAGTCTCACAATCTGACAGGTTCAAATGCAGCTTTCTATCTTTAACTCCACTATCAACTACTAAGGCACTTGGCGATGACTCTGTGAAAACCTTCACTCCTCCAGCTTCCTCAACAGACTGCTCCGGTACGCTAAGTAGGCCACCCCCTTGATATATTTCATTACTTCCAAACTGCCATGAAGTACACGGGGTCCCTGTCAACCTAACAGTGTCTGATTTCGCTGTTCCCTCTGGGCTAAGACAAGGGGGGTTGTTTGAGATCTGACATGCATCAAGATCTGCTGACACAAGTCTTGGCAAAGAATTGCGCTGAGTCTCTATTACATCATCCTGCTGGTCTTTTACTCCCCCATCTTCTGGCAAACCCATAGTCTCATCCCGAATTATTTCAGAACTTCTCACCTGTCCTGTGCTCTGAAAAAGAGCTGAAGATGGTGCTGAGCTGAATTCCAATGCACTGAAATTCTCTGGAGCACGGCAGTTTTCCCTTGCGTCGTCCGATGCTGATTTCTTCAAGGAGACAGCTTCTCGGCGAACTTTCTCCTGCATTCCTTTCTCTGCGCGCGGCTCCAGGGCCTGTGAATCCTCTGTTTGGACGGGCGATGAATCGCTGTCTTCTCTGGAATGCTCATTAGAATTCCACTGGGCCTCGTTAACTCTTTCCACACAAGCATCTTGCATCTCAGGATCGCTCCCAATTGTTTGGAGCGTCTCATTGCAGTAATCCCCAAAGGAACCCTGCTGAGCTTGGAAAAACCTTTGCATCAAGCCAGGTTCTGTGCTTAAAAAACGTTTTAGAAGTAAGTTTTCCTGATAAAGCTCACGTATCAGGCAATCTCTTTCCCTAATTTTCTGCTTGGCTTGCTCGAAAAATCCCGAAGCCACTTCCAAGAGTCTGTCCACAGTTGCAGACTGTTCTTGCTCCCCCATCTTCTGCTGGCAATCTAGCCTTGGCTAGGTCAGCAATAAAACAAACAAAACTCCAAAAAAAAAATTAAAAATCTCCTCTGGACCTTCGACCAACTGCTGTCACTCTGTGACCCTAAGATCTGTGAGAAGACAGACAGCTGCCAAACCAAAATACTGAAAAATCCAAAAGGAAGAGAAAAGAAAAACTGTGATCACGCTGTGAACCCTAACGTTACAGAGATGATCAATGACTGAACTGGGTGCAGATAGATATCTCTAAGATCATAGGGCATGACTCTAGGCTAAGCCAGATGCAACTAGGTACTCCTGACAGATCCTAAGATCGTAGTGGGAGACCCAGAGCTAGGCTGGAACACGGCCAGGTGCTCCGGCAAATCCTAAGATTATAGGAGTACACTTAGGCCAAAAACAAAAACAAAAAACCTGGATGCAAGTTCCAGAACAAGGTAGTCAGAGTCATTTATGCAATCCTAAGATTGTGAAATGACCTGCTCAACTTGGGTGCAAGCACTCCAAAAATAAAGGACATGCATCTTGGAATTTCTTCACTACAACGTTGTAACAACCTGCACATGCCTACTGATTAAATCCAATTGTTTCCTAACAGTTTGCTTGTCCCACTGGGAATCTCTTTCTTAAAAGAGCACCCCAGATTCTAACACACATTACCACAGCCTGAAGATTTAACACCTCTCACCACAGCCTTTAGATCTAACTGCTGGCAAACAGCGTTTCCTAGGAAGCTACTGTTTACACCCAGGGAAGCACCTAGCTCCTTGAAGCCTCAGTGTCCCACTGCAATCAAAACTTAGCTTGTGGATCAGAGTCACTTAAGCTGTTAGATAGAACAAAAATTGGTCATCCTGAGGTACTACAAAACCCAGCACGTGGTCCATCGCGCAGCTGCCACCATGCCGCAAACACGGGTTCGAAAACACACGTGTAAGCTTGGACAGAGAGCAATCAGGAGTTTGCACATGCTAAAATGAGCTGAAGAGTCCAAATTCAGCTAGCCATGATACAACACTCCTTCTCGCAGGTCTGCCCACATAAGAACACCCTGGTGCTCTCAGATATTATTGTGAAAAGGTCAAGTGGGCTTTGTAGTCCTTAGACTTAACTTGCACCACTGACAGGACTCTAAGTAAGCTAGGCCGAGGCAGCACTCTCAGGTGACCCTATGACAAGTGTACTGTTCAGGAAACCAATTGAGTTTTATAATCTTTATTTTATTAAAGAAAAAACATGTTACTAAATATCAGAACCAAATTAACCCAAAACAAATAAACTAGCATTGTGCTGTTTAGTTACAAAGATGTAGTGAGGCAAAGAAAACATGAAAAATATAAAAGAGTTCCAAAACCTTATTAAAAATACAAAAAGACATTAAAAAGAATCAAAACAGTTCCAGTCCAGGAAATCATTAGTAAAACAAAATAATCCAAGTAGATTATAAAAAGGCTATAGTCCTCAGTGATCCTATAGAATAAAAATCCCTAAACAAAAGTAAAAATCCATTATATGTCCCATAGTCCTTAGAAAAGAAAAATCCAGTGAATATACCATAGTCCTTACAGAATTACAAGAGCATAGTCCATATGGAGTATTCCAAGAAAAGAAGTCCATAAAGAATATTCCATAGAACAGTCCCTAGAAAATAGTCCATGCACAGTCCTTAGGAAAAATCCCATACGTCCAGAAGTAATCCAGCAAAGCATAGGAACCAGTCCATGTAGGTAGGCCACCAGTCCCAAATGGCTGAAGAGTAGGTCACGAATGACGGAAAGGTCGGTCTTGGAAAGACAATGTCTATAGGCAAAAAGTTCCTTTTTCAAGAGTAACTGGCAAGGGCCTAATGCACCTTCCCACGATGTCATCCAATCAGAGTTCGTTACTAGGCAAACAGTCCTGTTGCACCACATGACTTCTTTCTCATACGCACCAGATGTTATTTGGGTTACGGTGGTTTCTCAAAGAGTCACAACAATTCCCATCTATCTAATCACACAGAGTCCTTTCTCAGGCTTTCAGAATAACATTCTCTCGCTTGCCTGGAAAACACTTGTCAGCATAGCAAAGATACTTTATACAAAGAAACAAGATGGAACCTATCTGGCTTATTTCTTAATTACAAAACCCATATGCCTTTAAAAGATTTTAACTCAAAAACCCATCTCATCACAGGGTGGACAGCCCAACATCACTCCTGTCAGTCATTGTAGAGCTCTAGTGCAGGAGCCCATGACAGGACAGAAGGGCTGGAGTCAGGAGAACTGGGAGAGACAGAGAGGGGGTTAGAGAGAAGATAGAGGACAGGGTGAGACATAGAAACAGTTAGAGAGAAGATTGTGAAGTGTTTAGACAAATTATTGAAAAGTTGGTGTGTTAGAGAATATAAAAGAGTTAAAAGCAATAAGAAGTACATAGACAGTCAGAATATACTGAGACCTTGATTAAAGTGAATGAATTCTAACAAGCATACATGTAATTATATCCACGTTTATTGAATGAATAAAAGAACATCCATGATTTTAATTCTGTGGTTTACCTACCAAACCATAAATAAACCTTGTTATATTTGGCAGCAAGAGTGTAAGATTCATAATTGGTACAGTGAGGGTAATACCCTCTGGTGGCAGCAAAAAAAGGGAGAAAAGAACAAGTTGTGTCCAAAGGTGAAGCTATGAGTGGGACACTGGGGGTGCGCAACAAAAGTGGCGGCAGCGTGGTGGGATTCAAAACAAATGAATTCCAGTGAGCCTAAGTGAAAAGAAATCTTCTGAGTCTGAGGGACCTGGTAGCCGAAGGCTGTGGAAGAAGAAGTAGAGAACTCTAGAGCTTTCAGTGCACAGCTTGGAAAAGGACTCTAAATCACAGACCTTTAGGAAAGGCGAAGGCAGAGAAAAGACTCTTGATGAGAAGTCTGGGTTTAAAATTTTATCTCACGCTTAGAAAGGAAGGACCAAGGGGCTAGCTGTAGATCCCAACAGTCTGAGGAAAGGGAGCACTAAGGGGACCTAAGTGGAAGCCAGGGTCAAGAGAAATAGCTGAGGTGACTGGAAACAACTGAGGCTTAAAGAAGAGAAATATTTCTAAAACAGCTGAGTGTCTGGAGGCAAAAAGAAACAGGGTCTCAAGACACAGGAACAGTGAGGCTAGGTGCCTAAAGAAATGAAGTAGCCCTCTGAAGCTGCCAGCAGAGAGCTACAGTATCTCAATCTTGTTGAGAAATTAATAAAGGAGGTTGCCAGACACCGAGATACATTGTTATAAATATATACTTTACTAAATCTCTTAGGAAAAGGTACACAGGGATCCCTAGTAAATAAACATAACATCTAAAAACATATACATTACATACCATATACTAATTGAGCAACATATGCATCAGCATTTCAGGTAACGCCAATAGATAGGCAAACACAAAGGTTATGCCTTGCATGTAGTATCGCACCGTCCGAGGGAGGGTGTGTGTGAGTGAAACAAAACTACATTTATAAGGCTGATTGTCTATAGGGAACACATGACGTTCCTTCCATGCTTGTTCATTAAAGAGAAAGGACATGTTACAGATTGCACATTACAACAAATCTCTCTAACACACAAAAAAACCCCAACCAACTTGTCTAAGGAAACACATAGAAACACGCCTTCTAAGAGAGGGGAAAAGGTAGCAATGGAAGTATCTGGTGTGCAAAGTTTACCTAATGAGGAGGAGAGCTCTATAGAAATGATAGTGCAAGAGGGGGCTCAGGAGGAAGCCTCAGGGGGAGAAACTGGATTGACCTCCCAGGAATTTGAAAGATGGAAGTTGCAGCAGGAATTTAAATTAAAAGAATTACATGGTTGTTGTGGGTTTTTCGGGCTCTTTGGCCATGTTCTGAAGGTTGTTCTCCCTGACGTTTTGCCAGCCTCTTCAGAGGACTGGAGTAGGAACTCTGTCCATTGCTCCTCTGTAAAAGAATTACAGCTGATCAGATTGTTAGCGGGGGTCACGTGGGAGAGTCCTAGCCCCCAGACGCTGGATTTTGGAGCTCTGGTAATTTGAGTATTTTTCCTGTTTTCTTCTAATTCATGTTGTCTCGTGACCCTTCTGAATTGCTCTTCGTTATAAGTAATCTTGACCCCACATTTTGAGCTCTTTTTGGCTTCTTCACCTTGCTTCTACGCTCTGTGAGCCTACGAGTGATTTACTGCCTGAAGACGCCGGTTATGACACCATTAAATTTTACAGCGTGGGAGCCTGTTTACAATTCACGGACTATTATACTTCTTCAATGAGGAAAAAAAGAACACTTTCTCCTTCTAGCTCTCCTCAGGAGATGCTCCCAACACTTAAACAGTCAAGACTGGAAACATATTTTCCAATTTCACAACAGCCTACCACAAACAAATCAGCTACTAGTCATTCCCCCTCAAGGATGGACATTATTCAGTCATCTCCTCCTCCCTTGGTCGGGCTACAGGAACCCCAGACCACGAATGGAGATACATCACCTTGTGGAATGGCTTGTGAATCGCTCAAATTACTGAAGGATCAATCTCTATTGACTGCTCAGCTGGTTTCACTATTTTTTCCCCAGATTTCTCATATTTTAAATCTCTTAAAGGGACTACAACAAATTACCTCAGGGATATCAACTCACTTTCCCAAGCCTCCTATAGTGTCTGAGTTGGATACTCTACATCTTCCTCCTGCTTCAGCTTCTCCGCTAAGAGCTCACTATGCGGTGCCTACAAAATCCTCTTTCTAGCTAGTCTACCAAGCACATTCAGCTGTTATTTTGCTTTGCCATGCGACCAGAATTAGAAGACACCCTGCCTGGAATAACATTCAGCATGCCAGGAGGCATTTGGCACATCTACTTAAGGTGCCTATTTCTGTAGTAGATCTCTCAAATATTGTTCAAATATCCTCTGGTCAGCAATTCTCATGTTTCCTATTGGAGTTCCACTCTGGCTACATTCCATCTCTCCTGTTTGCCGCAGTTAAATCCCTCTCCGAATATGGAATAATTCCTCATCATTTCTTCCGGAATCTAGCTATATCTCATCTTACTGTGAAGAAAGAACACATCTACAGAAGAAATCCAAGAGCTGGCTCCACTGTGCAACCTACCTGTCCGGAACAACCTCGTCCTTTCCCCCCTCCCATTTTGGATTGTCCTTTGTTCAATCCCAAACCCTTTCCCCTCCTTCTCCCTTACAGGCTGTCAAGATGGACACTACTACAGTGGAAACTCCGATGTCAAACCCTTCTAATGGTCCAGATGATTCTACATGTGTTAAGTCCTCATCAACATCAAATATTTTATTGAATCATGAGCTTCTTAACAACCCTGTGCCCTCTAACACCGATAATGCTCATATCATCCCTTGTTCTGCTCCTATCACTAATTCTGTGTCCCAAATAACTCTCCACCCCTCTGTATTGTTAAAAAAAGCTCTTGAGCTGACTCTTTTTAATTAATTGATGCCCAATCCCAGTGTCCTCCTCCACTTATGTATGACTTCACAGGTTCCTGTGTCTCTCCAAATAGGGGGAGTTGTTCCCAGGACCCCTGTCCCCCTGCCTCTTCCCCTTCTAAACCCCTTTCTTGTGGTTCCCTGCAACTCTCCCAGCTTCTAATCCCCCTTCTATTACTCTGCCTTCTGATATCAATGCCCATTCTTCTTTATCTAGCTGTTCTATCTCATCTAACTCCCCCTTGCTGACTAACTAACCCTTGTTCCTCTTCTTCAATTTCTGTCCTGCCCTTAAAAATGATCTCTTGGAACATCTCAGGTTGGTCAAAGAAAGCCCTTGATAATGAGATCTTGACTATAAACCCTCACTGGTGGGCAGAGCCCTTAGCTACTCTTTTTACCTTGATAAATCACTCTGGTTGTTTTCCAAACTCCTGGTTATCATCCATACTTATACCTATTCATAAAAAAGACGATCCCTCTCAACCCTCAAATTATTGTCCAATAAGCTTATTATCCAACATTGTAAAATTATATTCTAAATATCTCTTGAAAAAACTCTCCACATGGGCTGCTGACAAGGATCTCCTTGGTAAGGAACAGATAGGCTTTCGTGCCGGAGCGTCCACTCTGGATCATATCTTTTTGCTGACTTTTCTTGCTGAAAAATATGCAATCCACAACATAAACAAACTTTTTGTTGCCTTTGTGGACCTCCAAGGGTCATTTGACTCAGTCAACAGAGATCTACTATGGAAAAAACTTTCCAACTGGAGTATTGATCCACGCCTGCTATTTTTGCTCCGCCAACTGCATTCCCATAATTTCTGTCAGGTTCGTTTACCTGATTCCAACACTCTCACCGAAAAAATTCCAATTTTCAAAGGTGTTCGCCAAGGTTGTATTTTGGCCCCTTTATTATTTAATTTATTTTTAGCTGATCTCCCCTCTTTTCTTTCCCCTTGCTATCAGTCGGCTCCGGCCCTTAATGGTGTTCCCTTATCTATACTCCTGTATGTTGATGATACAGTGCTGATGTCTCGTACTAAATCAGGTCTTTGTCGCACTTTACTTAAATTCCAGGATTTCTGTGATCTTAATGATCTATCCATTAACCCTAATAAAACCCAAATTTTGGTTTTTCCCTGCTCTTGGTCCCCTATATCTTGGATAATAGGATCTTCTTCCTACCGTCAAGTACACTCTTATAAGTATCTGGGTCTTCATATACATCACAAACTCAGCTGGACATTTCATAAAAAAGCTGCCATTTCTTCAATTTCTCCCCAATTAAAAGCTATTTCTAAATTTCATTATTCTTCTGGAAACCAATATATTCCAGCAGCCATTCAGATTTTTCAGTCTGTCTTTCTCATTTGCTGTACGGTGTGCCTATATGGATACTCTTGGCTAATTTGGATATTGATCAAGTTGCAGCAATGTTTTTTCACAGAATATTAGGAGTTCCTAACTTAATTCAGCTTTCTACTATTTCTTTAGAATTGGGCATTCACCTACCTTCCACAACTGCCTGGTTACTTACATTTAAATTTTGGCTCCGTCTTTTTTTAAATTCACATTCTGGATCCCTGATATATGATTTATTGTGCGATTCCTACTCCTTTTCTTGGTTCCAGCTTATTGAAAAGAAACTCTCTTCTCTTCACATATCCCTGGAATCCTTGGTAGATATGAATCTCACTAGGGCTTATTCCATAATCAAGGACAAGCTCTGTCATGCTGAATTCAATCACCTATGCAATAACCTTAACCCTGTATGTTCCCCTCTTTCTATTGGATATTTTCCATCTCAGGATCACTCTCCCAAATATTACCACTCCCTAGTAAATCCACATCTAAGAAGAGCTTTTATGTTAGCCCGTTTTAACATTTTTCCTTCAGCCACCCATGCCAGTCGATTTCTCAATATCCCTTGTGAAAAAAGACTTTGTGTTTTTTTGCTTAGAGATGCCTGACACCCTGGTTCATATACTGTTTCAATGCCCTGCTCATTCCCACCTCCGAAATGTTTTTCTTGAACCTTGGATCTCTTATTTTTCCAGTTCTTCTGTCAATTCTTTCTATTTTCATGAGCGATGAATGTAATGCCTTGACCGCTGCTGTTGCAGGTTTCTTATATGCAATTTTGAAATTGTCCCCTGCTTCTTGCTTCTAGTTTGTGAAATCTGTGTAATTTTACTTTTCCTATTTTGCTTGTGTTGTTGCCATTAAAGGTTTCAGAACAGAAAAAAAGAATTACAGCTCAAAGCTGAGGCTGAAGTCAGACAGTTAGATTGAAAGGGAAAGGGAAAGAGAAAAAGAAAAAGCTGAAGCAGAAAAAGACAACTGGAGATGAGAGAAAAAGAAATGCAATACCAATTAGAAATAAAAAAACTAGAATTGGCATCTCTAAACTGTAACAACAGTAATAATTCAGCTGAAGGGATCTCAAAAGTGGACATTAAGAAATTCCCTCAATTTAGAAAGGGTGATTGCCTTGCATCATTCTTGATCCTGTTTGAGAGAGCATGCTGGGATTATAATGTGAGAGAAGGAGAGAAAATGGTTATTTTAAGAATGTAAATAAGTGGGGAACTTGCTGAGATTCTTGAATGCCCCAAGATCAAGCCAGTGAATATGAGGTATTCAGAAAACTTGTTTTTCCAAGATTTGGAATCAATGCTGAGCACCTCAGAAGGAAATTTAGAGCACTGACAAAGAAACTTGAGGAATCATATTCTCAATTAGGAGCCAATCTAGTCAGATACCTGGAAAAATGGTTAGAACAAGCCAATGTTGAAACTTTAGAGGATATGAAAAATATTATCAGGCTAGAAGAATTCTGTTAGGTTCTGCCTGGGGAACTAAGATATTTAGTCAGAGATAAACAGCCTAAAACAGTACAGAAAGCAAGTGAGACGGCTGATTATATACCAGAAATTAAAAACCCAAAATTTTCTGAGGTAAAATTTGGTGGTAGAAGCTGGGAGGACAGAAAGAAAGAATCCAGGGATTACCACAGAAACAAACAGGTAACTGGAAGTCATTTAGGGACAAACCCGTAGAGCAAAATCAACAGAGGTATAAAAGCAGTGAAGGGAAGGGAGACAAACCCCCTTACTTTGAAAAAAGAGCCCCAAAATCATGCTATGGTTGTGGATAAAAGGGCACTTTATTTCTCAATGTCAGACATCAAAGAATAAAGAATTTAGTCAACAAAAAGGAGGAGGAAGTTTGCCCAAGAAAGTGTACTGTATACAATAGCAGAGGGAGAATGCTGAGGAAGTTGAAAATGGTGCAGTTACTGCTAGAGCAGAGAGCCAGGAAGAACTGCTGCCTTTAGTTAATGTGGTGCAATGTTATTTTATTGAAAGCAACCAGGAGCTGCTTCATTGCTCTGGAGACACTATTTATATAAATAAAACAAAGTAACTAGCTTTGAGAGACTCATGCTCTCAGATAACTTTGTGTCATTCTGATGTTGTCCCTCAGGGAGATATCATGAAAACTGAACAAATAACCATAAAAGGGATAGGGGCTGAATTACTCTGCCCATGGCTAAAGTACACATGTAATATCAAGGGTGGAATGGAATGTGGAAGGTAGCCATCACAAATCAAATTCCTGCCCCTTGTTTGATTGGGTTGGATCTATCTGAGCATGTTAAGAGTGTTTTGATAAATACTCGCTCCCAGATAGAAAACCTGAAAAAAATGTGAGATCTCTGATGAACAGAAGAAAATGAAGCAAATGAACTAGCTGAGGTAGTGAATATAAGGAATCCTTATGAAAACAGTTTTAGACAAGAACAAAAGCAGGATTCTACTTAACAACCATGCTTTAAGTTGGCCAGAGAAGGACCAATAACCCGAGTCAATAACCTGAGTACTCTGAAAGATTCTTTGTGTTATATAGAGAGGTCTTGGTGAATTCTAAGAGGGGAAGGGAAAGCATCCACAAACAACTGGTTATCCCTGTTAAGTACGGGGAAAATATTATAGTAAAGGGACATACAGACACCTTTGCTGCGCATTTGGGAATCACACACACAAAGCATAGCACAAAATTTTTACTGGCCTGGAATGGGGAAGCAAATAAGATCATATTGTCAAAGCTGTGACATATGTCAGAGGCAGGGTACTGGCAATGACAAAACTAAAGCTAAATTGTGCCCTTTACCAATTATATCAACCCCATTTCAACACATAGGCTTGGACATTGTGAGACCATTACCTAAAGTAACTAAAAGGGGAAACCGTTTCATTTTAGCAATAATAGACTGTGCCACCAGATATCCAGAAGCCATTCCACTGCAAAATATAGAGACCAAACCTATGGCAAATGCCTTGGTGAATTATATATGTTGCATGGGCTTCGCTTCAGAAATTGCAACTGATTTAGGAACAGCATTCACTTCCAGATTAATGAAAAGGCTGTGGCAACTTTGTGGCATAGCTCATATTACTTCTTCCCCATATCACCCTCAAACAAATGGATTAGTGGAGAAATTTAATGGGACCCTAATGTGAATGATCAGAGCTTATACGGCTGAAAACCCCAATGACCAGAATCACAAAATACTACCCTTGTTATATGCATACCAGTCTGTACCCCACGAAAGCACTGGTTAAACATTCATATAGATATGTTTTATTAATATACAGTGGTGGCTTGCATAGCGACAATAATCAGTGCAGCAAAAATAGCTGCAAAGCGATTTTGTCACTATGCGATTTTAAAAAGCCCATAGGAATGCACTGAAACCCCTCCTATGGGCTTCAGACTCACCTTTAAATGAAAATGCTCCATACGGCGGCCATTTTCGCTGCCCGGTAAGCGAGGAATCCGTCCCAGAAAACAGTGGGCGGCCATTTTTTTAACCCGGTGGCCATTTTGGAACCGCCGATCAGCTGTTAAAAAATCATTGCTTTCCGATGATCAGTAAGTGAAACAGGGTACCGATCATCGCAAAGCGATTTTTCCCTATTTAAAACATCGCAATGCGATTGCAAAAGCGATCGCAAAAGCGATCGCAAAATCTTCATTGCTATGCAATTTCATCGTTAAATGGGGCGGCCGTTAAGCGAGGCACCACTGTAAATGGATTTTATTAAAAAACAAAATGTGAAGATGGAAAAGGTAAAACTGAAAAATGTAGGAAACATAAGTAGTATGAGTATTTAAATATAATGCAATATTATATAATTTGATGTATTTTATTATTTAACCATTGTGTTTGATATAGTCATATGTTTAGGTAAGTACAATTACAAACATTTGACATATTAAAGATATGTCAAATATGTAAAACAGTAAAAAAAACTCTATATAAAATATGATTCTTTTCTCATGGTGGAGAACTGTGGAACTGCTCGACTGAGCAAAGAATTAAAGGGAGGAGGTATATGTCAGAGGTCCCCAACCCCAGTCCATGGCCTGGTACTGGTCTGTGGTCATGGCAGGACCGGGCTGCAGAGACTGATCTCCTGCCCCCAGCATGCACTCCTCCCACCCACCCCACCCACATGGCCCACCACCTGCACAGGTGCCCCTCCCACACACAAGCATGCCCCTCACCTCTGTGAGCTTGCCCAACTCTTTGTGCATGTGTGCAAGTGCGTTCCGCCACTCTGCGAGCATGCTCCGCCCCTTTGTGCATGCATAAGAGTGTACCCTGCCCTCTGCAAGCATGCCCTACCCCTTTGTGCATGTGCATGAGCATGCCCCACCCCTTCGCACATGCACACAAGCCTGCTCTGTCAGCACATCCCACCCCCCTCTGTACAGAGCCCTCTCCCCAACTGGTCCTCGACTCAGAAAATGTTTGGGGATCACTGGTATATCTGACAGAACGCTCACCTATTTCACCCAGCAACAACAGAAGAAACATGATTGGCTAGAACAGCAATGGCGAACCTATGGCACGTGTGCCACAGCTGGCACACAGAGCCCTTTCTGTCGTTTGTCGTTTAGTCGTTTAGTCATGTCCGACTCTTCGTGACCCCATGGAACAGAGCACGCCAGGCCCTCCTATCTTCTACTGCCTCCCGGAGTTGTGTCAAATTCATGTTGGTTACCTTGCAGACACTGTCCAGCCATCTCATCCTCGCTCGTCCCCTTCTCCTCTTGCCATCACGCTTTCCCAACATCAGGGTCTTTTCCAGGGAGTCTTTTCTTCTCATTAGATGGCCAAAGTACTGGAGCCTCAGCTTCAGGATCTGTCCTTCCAGTGAGCACTCAGGGTTGATTTCCTTTAGAATTGATAGGTTTGTTCTCCTTGCAGTCCAGGGGATTCTCAAGAGCCTCCTCCAGCACCACAATTCAAAGGCATCAATTCTTCAGCGGTCTGCTTTCTTTATGGTCCAGCTCTCACTTCCATACATCACGACAGGAAAAACCATAGCTTTGACTATTCGGACTTTTGTTGGCAAGGTGATGTCACTGCTTTTTAAGATGCTGTCAAGATTTGTCATCGCTTTCCTCCCAAGAAGCAGGCGTCTTTTAATTTCTTGGCTGCTGTCTCCATCTGCAGTGATCATGGAGCCCAGGAAAATAAAATCTGTCACTGTCTCCATATCTTCCCCTTCTATTTCCCAGGAGGTGATGGAACCAGTGGCCATGATCTTAGTTTTTTTGATGTTGAGTTTCAGACCGTTTTTTGCACTCTCCTCTTTCACCCTCATTAAGAGGTTGTTTAATTCCTCCTCACTTTCTGCCATCAGAGTGGTGTCATCTGCATATCGGAGGTTGTTGATATTTCTTCCGGTAATCGTAAGTCCGGCTTGGGATTCCTCCAGTCCTGCCTTCCGCATGATGTATTCTGCATATAAGTTGAATAAGCTGGAGGACAATATACAGCCTTGTCGTACTCCTTTCCCAATTTTGAACCAATCAATTTTTCCATATCCAGTTCTAACTGTTGCTTCCTGTCCCACATATAGGTTTCTCAGTAGATAGATAAGGTGGTTAGGCACTCCCATTTCTTTAAGAACTTGCCATAGTTTGTTGTGGTCCACACAATCAAAGGCTTTTGCATAGTCAATGAAGCAGAAGTAGATATTTTTCTGGAACTCTCTGGCTTTCTCCATAATCCAGCGCATGTTAGCAATTTGGTCTCGAGTGCCTCTGCCTCTTTGGAATCCAGCTTGTACTTCTGGGAGTTCTCGGTCCACATACTGCTGAAGCCTATCTTGGAGGATTTTGAGAATAACCTTGCTAGCGTGTGAAATGAGTGCAATTGTGCGGTAGTTGGAGCATTCTTTGGCACTGCCTTTCCTTGGGATTGGGATGTAGAATGATCTTTTCCAATCCTCTGGCCACTGTTGGGTTTTCCAAACTTACGGCATATTGAATGTAGCACCTTAACAGCATCATCTTTCAAGATTTTAAATAGTTCAACTGGAATGCTATCACCTCCACTGGCCTTGTTGTTAGCCAGGCTTTCTAAGGCCCACTTGACTTCACTCTCCAGGATGTCTGGCTCAAGGTCAGCAACTACATTGTCTGGGTTGTCCGGGATATCCACATCTTTCTGATATAATTCCTCTGTGTATTCTTGCCACCTCTTCTTGATGTCTTCTGCTTCTGTTAGGTCCCTCCCATTTTTGTCCTTTATCATGTCCATCTTTGCGCAAAATGTTCCTCTAATATCTCCAATTTTCCTGAACAGATCTCTGGTTTTTCCTTTTCTGTTATTTTCTTCTGATTCTTTGCATTGTTCATTTAAGAAGGCCCTCTTGTCTCTCTTTGCTATTCTTTGGAAGTCTGCATTCAACTTTCTGTGACTTTCCCTATCTCCCTTGCATTTTGCTTCCCTTCTCCTCTCTGCTATTTCTAAGGCCTCGTTGGACAGCCATTTTGCTTTCTTGCATTTCCTTTTCTTTTTGTTGTTGCCTCCTGTACAATGTTACGAGCCTCTATCCAAAGTTCTTCAGGCACTATGTCCACCAAATCTAGTTCCTTAAATCTGTTCTTTACTTCCACTGTGTACTCATAGGGGATTTGGTTTAGATTATACCTGAGTGGCCCAGTGGTTTTTCCTACTCTCTTCAGTTTAAGCTTGAATTTTGCTATGAGAAGCTGATGATCAGAGCTGCAGTCAGCTCCAGGTCTTGTTTTTGCTGACTATATAGAGCTTCTCCATCTTTTGCTGCAGAGAATATAATCAATCTGATTTCGATATTGCCCATCTGGTGATTTCCATGTATAGAGTCGCCTCTTGTGTTGTTGGAAAAGACTGTTTGTGATGACCAGCTTATTTTCTTGACAAAACTCTATTAGCCTTTGTCCTGCTTCGTTCTGAACTCCAAGGCCAAACTTCCCTGTTGTTCCTTTTATCTCTTGGCTCCCTACTTTAGCATTCCAGTCCCCTAGAATGAGAAGAACATCTTTCTTTGGTGTCAGTTCTAGAAGGTGTTGTAAATCTTCATAAAATTGTTCAATTTCAGTCTCCTCAGCACTGGTGGTTGGTGCATAAACTTGGATTATTGTGATGTTGAAAGGTCTGCTTGGATTCGTATTGACATCATTCTATCATTTTTGAGATTGTATCCCATTACAGCTTTTCCCTTTTGTTGACTATGAGGGCCACTCCATTCCTTCTACGGGATTCTTGCCCACAATAGTAGATATGATAATCATCTGAGCTGAATTCGCCCATTCCTGTCCATTTTAGTTCACTGATGCCCAGGATGTCGATGTTTATTCTTGCCATCTCCTGTTTGACCACCTCCAGCTTCCCAAGGTTCATCGATCTTACATTCCAGGATCCTATGCAGTATTTTTCTTTGCAGCATTGGATTTTCCTTTCACTTCCAGGCGCGTCCACAGCTGAGTGTCCTTTCGGCTTTGGCCCAACCACTTCATTAGCTCTGGAGCTGCTTGTACTTGTCCTCTGCTCTTCCTCAGTAGCATGTTGGACGCCTTCCGACCTGAGGGGCCCATCTTCCAGCGTCATATCTTTTAGCCTTTTGTTTCTGATCATGGGGCATTCTTGGCAAAGATACTGGAGTGGCATTGCCAGTTCCTACTCCAGGTGGATTGCATTTAGTTGGAACTCTCCACTATGCCCTGTCCATCTTGGGTGTCCCTGCACGGCATAGCCCATAGCTTTTCTGAGTTACTCAAGCCCCTTCGCCACGACAAGGCAGCAATCCATGAAGGGGGGAGCCCTTTCTACCAGCACGTAAGCCATAAGTCACCAGATCTCCACTCCCTCCCCCCACAGCCAAACCTGAGCAGGCAGCTGCAACTGCGGTGCTGGTGCCTGGACAGAGGGTGCTGGCAGCGGATACAGATTGGGGTCTTGAGGCACCTCCATGCCTGGGATTCCCCCTTCTGCTGCCACTTCCAGTTCTGCCACTGTTACCATGGTGGTGGCAGCACACTACCCCCTGTTTTGTTTTTTGCAGTTTAGGCACATGAGCCCCAAAAGGTTTGCCACCCACTGGGCTAGAAGGAGACATAAATAAAAGCAGTCTAGAGTTGCCAGCAGGTGATATACAGTGGTGCCTCACTTAGCGATGTTAATCTGTTCTAGGAAAAAAAGTCACTAAGTGATTTAATCGCTAAGCGATTTAAAAAAGCCCATAGGAACATATAAAAACATGTTTAATACGTTCCTATGGGCTTAGAAACTAACCTTAAACTAAATTCCTCCATAGCTGCGGCCATTTTGGGTGCTTCTAAAGAGAGGCAAAACAGTGGCCGCCATTTTGGAACCACCGATCAGCTGTGTGAAAAATGGGGGCTTTGCAATGATCGCAGGGAAGCGATCATTGCAAAGCCCCCATTTTCGGCCAGCTGATTGGTGGAGCTTTGCGATGATCGCTTCCCCGCGATCATTGCAAAGCCCCGTCGATCAGCTGTGCTTTGTCTCTCTCTCTCTCCACCCCTCGCAGCTCCAGCCTTGGCAGGGAGACTGACAGCCTCGGCAGGGAGACTGAGGCACCGCCGCTGCCACCCTGGCCGAGAAAGACCCTTTGTGCCTGCAGCAACCTTAAGCTTTTTCTTTTGTTTTTTCTGATTTTCTTGATCTTAGGAGCATGAGAATCCATAGGTCCTTCCTTCCTTCCTTCCTTTCCTTCCTTCCTTCCTTCCTTCCTTCCTTCCTTCCTTCCTTCCTTCCTTCCTTCCTTCCTTCCTTCCTTCCTTCCTTCCTTCCTTCCTTCCTTCCGTCCGTCCGTCCATCCTTCCTTCCGTCCTTCCGTCCTTCCTTCCTTCCTCCTTCCTTCCTTCCTTCCCTCCCTCCCTCCCTCCCTTCCTTCCTTCCTTCCTTCCTTCCTTCCTTCCTTCCTTGAACAGAAAAAGCCATCCTCAATGTCAATACTTTCGTTGGTTTACTCAATGTTGATCCTGCTTGCTACAGATCAGATATTGGGAAGTTATATGCACATTCCTCTTGAAGCATTGCTGGTGTATTATTTGCCTGAAGAGCATCCATTGGTCTTTTTTGAATGGGTCATACAGATGGCAATTTTATATGTCAATGTCTGTTTGGCAATGTTTATTACTCAAGTAAAATTTTTCAAGATTTGGTAGGTCTGCATCTGATGACACTTTCACAAGCAATAAAAACGCTGAAAGTCCATAGCTGAGTGGGATTTGCTGGTACAAGAAATCCAATTTTGAAATAAGCCCACAGAGGCCATAAAAGGAAGGAAAGATAGAGGCAGGGAAAATGACAAACAATAATTTTTTAACCTCCCCTCCCCCCCAAAAAAGAATTTGAAGAACAGATGAAGAGAAAACTATTTACAATAACGATCAGATTGGAGAAAAACATGTTCTGGAAAACTGTCCAGGCATTGCCTCAGTGGCAGTTGAGAGGGTACTGGGGAGCAGCCATTGGTTAGAGAAGCACACACACTGGGAAAGGGCTGCATTAACTGCTTTTAGGCTATGGAAAATTCTGAGGATGTTTGTCAAGAAACCCATATATGTGCATCACAGAAACCACAAAGATGTAATAAATAATTGCAAAATATCTGATCGGTGCCAGATTGGGGAAGTCTGGCATAGTTCAAATCACAGCATTTCTTCAGAGTCTCAAGATACCAACATCCTGAGTCTAGCTACCTGAGATCCATTTAATTGGAGACATGTGGTTGAATCTAAGATTGTCTACATATAATGTTCGCTGCTACTAAGACACTGAAGACACTGAACATCTAATTTTCAGTGTAATAAATTCACAACATCAGTTGTGATCAATGGAATATTGTGTAATTAAGCAATAAGAAATCAAGTTACACACGTCCATCTCTGAAAAAAAAATCCTGATATAAGATGACTTGTGAAGCTGTTTAGTCTGTGTGACCATGAACTGACATTTATTTTTGCACAGTACTACCGTATTTGCCGGTGTACAAGATGACTTTTTGGGCCCAAAAAACATGCCTCCAAGTGGGGGGGGGGGTCGTCTTGAACGCCGGGTGCACTGAATGACGTGGGGCCACGCTGGCTGGGGAGGAAGGCAAGCGGGCAGGCAGGCAGACAGGCAGGTGGTCTGGATGGAGGGAGGGAAGCACAGCCTGCCATGCCTGAGCAGCCAGAGCCCGCCACCGGGCTGCCCACAGCCCCGCCTCGTGCAGTTGAGCCAGACGCATGCTCGCTCGCCTGCCACCTGCCCATTTCCCTCTTCCTCCTCCTCCTCCTGCTGCCGCCACCAGCTCAGCCTCTTCTGCTCTTCCTCGCCCTCTCACTGCCATGCCTGAACCGCTGCTGGGCTGCCCGCCGCACGCTGCTGAGCCAGCCGTGCGCTCCCTCGCCCGCCACCCGCCCATTTCCCCTCTTCCTCCTCCTCCTGTTGGGGGGGGGGTCATCTTATATGGCCGGTCGCCTTGTGCGCCGGCAAATACAGTATTCACTACTGGAGGGAATGGCCATCACAGCATTCTCATTATCTGTCAATTACAGTTAGAACTGCAAACTGAACCACATTTCATGGAACATGTATGTTTACTACAATGGTTGCAACAGTATATTAAAAGGAGGCTTATAAATTAGTCCTTATATGTTTAAAAAAGCAATTATCAATGCATTCCAAATAGGAAATATTTTTAATTTATAGAAGCACTGCAATTAAATTAAAATCATGTATTTGGTTTTGAATGATTTAAAATAGGTGGCAAAAATATTTATACATTTGCTATTTAGTAGTAGAGGATTGTTTCCCAGTGCGTCATTTAAAGAGTTTTGTATTAATGAAGTTTCAAGTAGAATAACAGACCATTTTAAACATATGAACAGGCATTCAATTTATGTAGTTCACTGTGCATACAAATTTTGGAGGTGTGCAAAATACTCTGTTTCTGCTTTAGAGATTTGAAAAATTCAAAATATGAACACAATGCATAACTGTGATCTAAGAAGGGTTGGCTTTCTCCTGTTTTTACTAGTATATATTTTCCTTTCTAAATGCAAAGAACAATCCCAATAATTCCTAAAACCATTTCTACAGTCTTTTAGATTCATACTGTTCTAGAAGATTTAGAGACTCTTGAATTGCTCTGCACTATTACTACTGTGAAGGCTGGCTGCAGAAAATAAAGATGAAAGGGTGTGTGGCTAGGACAGAGAATGGAAAAAGGGGTAACAGTATTCAGACAGTAAAGACAATCAACAGAAAAACAGCAACAAAGAGCCTCATAGCTGTCTTATTACACATACCATATTTTTCGCTCCATAAGATGCACCTCAGCATAAGACGCAGCTAATTTTTAGAGGAGGAAAACAGGAAAAAATATTCTGAACCAAATACTGTAATAAAGTTATATGGTATCTCTATGGGCAGAGTGGTCCCACATGAGGAGATCTATTACTTTATATGATACATTTTGAATTATGTTCACCATTAGGGGAGTGAAGTAGACACCCCAAGGTGCAATACATCAGTGTAAAGTATCAAAAATGCAGGTTTAAGATACCATTAGAGTGGGTTGCTTTGAATAGTATGACAAATCTCAAAAGAACTAAAAGCTTTTCACTCAGTGAGCAACTGAAACAAATCATACTTTTCACCAACAATGCCTCATGTGCCCTTTAATGTCACCAGTCAGCAATCCAGCCAGGAACCCCTCTGTATCATGTTATTTACGGTGCCTGGAAGAGTCTTCTCCCTTTCTCCATGGAGCTCTCCTCTCTCTCTCTGCTTCCCCCAGCGTCTGGCTGGTCACATGATCCGGCTATCCAGTACTACACCACTGGTACTACAGGGCTGCTACGGATGCCCTGTAGTATCAGTGCTACTAATGAGTACAGTACTGGGGGGGGGTCTGTTAAGCCACCACCATTTTGCCTAATCCCGGCAAGCTTGAGGCAGCGTCCTTCCAGATCAACATTGTAAAAATGTGTAATTATTAGACTGACCACTAGAGGGAACCAAACACAATGTATTTTCTTCATAAGACACACAGACTTTTCACCTCACTTTTTTTGAAGGGAAAAGTGTGTCTTATGGAGCAAAAAATACGGTACTTGTCTGTGTAACAGATAATACTCCCATAGGAGGAAGAAAAGAGAAAACATATATCCTACTGCAGAGGGAAAAACAGTAAACCCTGGTAAAAAAATAAGATAGTCAAACTACTATCTCAAGAAGAAGAGAGAAAAGGGAGTTAAGACTGAAGAGAAAGGAGAAAATGGGAATTAAGCCTCAAAAGATTCAAGACATTCTGTACATTAATATCTACAAAAGATGTGTGCTTATGACCTAAATCAAGCATAGTAATGAGTACTATCACATAATACCTACATGTTTTCTCTCTGTTGCCTTCAAAGACTTTGCAGCATAGTAGAAAAGTTGGGTCCCACACAAAGCTGCCCAGTATTTTGTCCAAGATGCTACCTGCAAAAACAGTCATCAGATAAATAAATCCAAGAGGCCTGGTCATTTTATCTTACTTGTCTAGATGTTTAATCCTTCCCCATTTCATGAAATCTGAGCATGATTACAAGAAATCCTTAACTATAAGGCATAATATATACGTCTCCTGCACATCTATTTTTGAAAATTAACTATTACCCTCACTTTCCTTGCAAACCCTAGCACGTCCCAGAATTAGCAGTTAAAGAGGTAGGAAAGCAGTACATATTAAATCAAACAATTTAGTCTGTGGGAAGATGTGCATTCAAGAAGATCTATGAGTTTGCTCTCTGGTTTACACTGAGAGATTGAGACTTGAACCAAGAAGCATTTTAAAGACCTCCTCTCATTCTGTTTCATCAGAAAGTGTCTACAGTTTCAGCCAATCCCAGTGACTAGGAAGAGGCAGGGCACACGACATCAGCAGGCAGTTACCTCATGGATATTGGTAGTTCCTTCACAATTTGACTGTCTGCAATTTTCCCTTCATTGCCTGGTTTCGAATGCCAGATCCTTTGTTCGTAAGGCAGATACACTATTGAACTATTTAATCAGTCTATTTCAGTCACTTTTATTTCAGAGACATGATTTGTTCAGGATGAATTTGTGGCTCTAGACATCTTTTCTACAGGAGGCTACATCTGCTCCCATTCCCCTCTCCTATCATGGTGTGGGGGAGGGATTGCAGTAGTGCTTCAAGTCAACTTTTGCCAGCAAGCCAATCCCTTAGATTGGAATGGATGTTTATCTCCTTCAAGATTCATTCTGTTTCTTTAGTGGATCCAGTAGTGAGACTGATGTGAATTTATTGCCTTCCAAACTCAATTTTGAAATGGACTTCCTAGAAGAATTTTCTACCTGGTTATTTAGCTTTTTGGATATAAAGCTGCCTTTTATAATTGCTTGATATACGACTCCCTTCTGTATTACATATGCATAATCTGACTGCATTATCATCTCCCCCCCAATCATGTTGGCATAGACTGTGAGATTTGTTTATTTATAAGGGGTTAGAATTTTCTCCAGCTACTATTTTAGATAATGGCATTTCTGATCATATTTTCTTGCATTTCTTGATTCTTTCACAATATCTGGAGGAACAATTTGAATTTTCCTAGGTGTCAGAGGAAAGGTTTTCTGCAATTCTGTCTGCCTCTCCTCTAATTACTACTCCTAGTAAGTATTTTCCTTCTTTTCTTTATTCGACTATTCTGTTTCGACTTTTTTTTACCTGTTTTGACCTGGTGACCTGTTCACTTACTGCTGATGAATTCCCAAATTCCTATGTTTTTATCTGTCCTTTGTTGAAAAAAAAAAACCTCACTTGCTCCTTCAATGTGTGTTAATTATCATCCTCTTTCTCTTCTTCCTTTTTGTCTAAAATTTTAGAGAGAGTTGTCCTTTCTCAACTGGACCCTCATTTATCTTGTCAAAATGTCATCAATCTATTTCAATCTGGATTTTGGGCTGGAAATTCAACCGAGACAACACTCTCAAGTTTTGAATAACATCCTAGTGGCCAAGGCTCAACATCATTCATCAGTGCTGGTGCTGCTCGATTTGTCAGCAGCATCTGATACACTTGATCACCAGATTCTTCTCGCAAGACTGGCCTCTTTGGATGTCTCTGGAAATGCTTGTTCTTTGTTTTCTTCTTTTTTGAATCATTATTTTTTCAGTTTCTATGGATGCTAAAACCTCCCAGTCCTTCCCCCTCACTGTCGACATTCCATAGGGTTCAGCGCTTAGCCTGCTTCTTTTTTCTCTATACAAGTTTTCCTTGGGTTCCTTAATTTCTAGTTTAGGTTTTCATTATTACATTTATGCTGATGATACCCAAGTGTACTAGTCTTATCCTTAGCTTGGTGATGAGACTGGGACCATTGAATGTCACTCCTCTCTCCAAGGTTGTTGGGTGACCCCTGTCTCAGAGGTCACAGATCTCAGTGTTCTAGTGGATAACTTGCCTGCCACTCCATTCATTTCTAAACGTGACAGCCCAGGTATGCAATTTCTATCTTGCTAATACCCACTGGAGCTGTCAATTCATGACTCCTGAGACTACAAAGCTCATTATCCTTGCCCTGCTGGGTTCACATCTGGATTACTGTAACAGCCTTTTGACAGGTCTTCTTTGTTTTTCATTTCATTTTCTTACTCTTGTACAGAACAGTGCAGTACAAGTAGTTTTGAATTTACCACATTACTCCCATATTTCCCATCATTCTAGGGCATTGCATTGGCTGTCTATTAGGCCAAGGACATATTTTTAAATATTTGTCCTGACATTTAACCCCCCCCCCCATTCTTCCTATCCTATTTAGCAGAGCTGGTGTCATGGCATATTACAAGGATTTGGTCCGCAAATTCCAGATTTTTGTTGGTCCCTGGACTAAGATGGCAAATTCATAGCTTTGGGCAATTTCCCACTTGCATTCAAAGTTGTGGAATTCTCTTCCTCAATACTTTTGTATGGAACCAATATTGGATAAATTGGAGCCATAGGTTTTAGATGTAGGGGAAGATCACAGTTTTTTGGTGTAGGGGAAGATTAGTGGTTGGAGCCATAGGTCTTGGGCACAGGGAGAGGTCAGTAACTGCTGTGTTTTATTTGAACCTTTTAGCTGTTTTTTAGCAGTTGGTTAATGCTGTTTTATTACTGCTTTTAATTATTATTTTATGTAAGACTTTACACAGAGAGGGAGAGACACACACACAGAGAGTCAAGTGAAAAAGAAAATACACTCTCTTTGAATTTTATGGCTTTACATATCAAGACATAATAAAAATCATCTGGTCCTTAGCATGTCTGAAAATTAGGTTAAATATAACCTCAGATGAACAACAACACATGACATATTGCAACTCGTCATGATTTATTTAACAAAAATAAAGCCAAAATGGAGTATACCCTTACTACTTCCATAGCAATTAAGAGGCTAAGTAGCAGCCAGGTGAGGTTACCAAATGCCATTGAGTAAACTGGTCATCAGAAAGCATGACCACCTCTATAAATGCCAAAGTTTTAGCAGTTTGCTGGTCTAGAGCAGTTAGGTGTGTGTTAAAACAATGTTAAGGAACAAACAGATCAGCAGTGATCACAGGGAAACAATAGTTGCTGCCCATCAATCTGGGAAAGGCTAGAAGGCCATTTCCAGACCATTTAAAGTTCTACAGTAAGAAAGATTATTCACAAGTGGAAAACATTCAAGACATCTTGCCAGGAGTGGAAGTCCAAGCCAGTTCACCCCAATGTCAGACCGTGCAATTCTCCGAGAAATTACAAAAATCCCAAGAGTTACATTTCAGACTCTACAGGCCTCACTTAGCAAAAACCAAACATAGCATATCAGCAAAACATATTACAGTGGTGGAGGGGTGATGATTTGGGTTTGTTTTGTACCTACAGGTCCTGGGCACCTTGCAGTCATTGAGTCAATCATGAACGTCTCTGTATTACACCAAAACATTCTAGAGTCAAATGTGAGACCATCTGTCTGACAGCTCAAGTTTAGCCAAAACTGGGTCATGCAACAGGACAATGATCCCAAGCAAATTGGTAAATCTACAACAAAATGGCTGAAAAAGAAAAGAAACAAGGTGTTGCAATGGCCCAGTCAAACTTCAGACCTTAACCCAATTGTGATGCTGTGGCAGGACCTTAAGAAAGCTGTGCAAAAACAAATGCTCACAAACCTCAATGAACTGAAGCAACACTGTAAAGAGTGGGCCAATAGTCCTCCACAATGATGTGAGAGATTGATAAAGTCTTACAAAAACATTACTTCAAGTTATTGCTGCTAAAGGTGGTTCTATAAGCTATTGCATCATAAGGTGTACTCAGTGTTTCACACATGGCTTCTTCATTTTGGCTATGTTTTTCGTAGATAAATCATGACACATTGTAATATGTCATGTGTTGTTCATCTGAGGCTATATTTACCTAATTTTCAGACCTGCTAAGGACCAGATGATTTTTATTATGTTTTGATTTATAAAACCATAGAATTCAAAGAGGATGTACTTTCTTTTTCACATGACCATATGTTGTGGTTATGTGCCATCAGGACACCTCTAACTCATGCTGACCCTGCGAATGAGCATCTCCAAAATGTCCTGTCCTTAGTCACCCTGCTCAGCTCTTGCAGACTCAAAAGTCTGTGGTCTCTTTTATGGAGTCAGTTCATCTCATATTTGGTCTTCCTCTTTTCTTGCTGTCTTCCATCTTTCACAGCATTACTGTGTTTTTCAAATAATCTTGTCTTCTCATGATGAGCCCAAAGTAGGACAGCCTCAGTTTCAACAAGCTTGCCTCCAAACAGAATTCAGGCTTCATTGGATCTAGAACTTACTAGTTTGTCTTTCTGGAAATTCAGGGTATCCGCAAAACTCTCCTCTAGCACCACATTTCAAATGAATCAATTCTATCTGGCGTACAGCACATTACTACTACTACTACTACTACTACTACTACTACTACTACTACTACTACTACTGCTATTGCTACTGCTACTGCTACTGCTACATATTAGATTGAAACATATGCTCTAGCATGTAACCTAGGTATCAAGGTGATGATTGAAGACTTACTTGTTGCAAGAAAAAATGCTTAATATAGATTAAAAATTTGTTGTCTATAACATGGATAAATTAATACCTTGGCTAGTAACAGCCATATTTCTTCTCGGTCTTAGAACTGAAAAACTTTAAGAAAAGAGAGTGAGCTATGATGTGTGCCAACAAGCCCAGAAGGAAGAGAAAACTTTCTCCAAAGAAAATTTTCATCATTAAGCTCTTGCATTGACATTATGATTTGTGGAGGGAATATAATTGAAGACTACTGACTACTTTACAATCTATGTTGTCTTCTAATCTAGTGATGATGGATGGCCTTTAAATTACTGTTCAATTCCATCTCTTTTTACTCCTCACCATTGGCTAGTCTGGCTATGGCTGATGGGAGCAAGTGTCTGGTATCATCTGGAGACTTACACATTCTCCACCCCTATTTGAACATGTCATGATGGCCTGGAGGCAAGAATTGCCTGTGCATCCCTTCAGAATATGTTACATGTCATTTATTTCCAGATTGGTAAACCATAAGTACAGCTAGCAGTTCCCACACTACTCCCCCAGATTAAAAAAAATATCACCACAGGATTAATACCCATTCATGGTATGGTACCCAATGCTCATCAATTTAAATTTATAGCATATTTAGATATAAATATATACAACTATAGATATAAATGCTTAAGTCATTTCTAAGTTCACCTTAGTTATCTCCTATTATAATACAGTAAAGACCAAAGAAGTGACTTTTAAAAGTGCAAATGAAGTGTGACTTTCTGTTTTCTGAAAATTAGTGCAGATTCAAAGGAATCTGCTAAAATAATCATTTTCCATGGCAGTGGGTTCTCACATGATCTGTAATATGCAATAACCGTGTATCACATGGGTGATCTGAAGGAAACGTAGGCAACTGGCAATTCTCCAGATGTTACAGTTTCCATAATCTCAGATCATTGCATATTGACTTGGTCTTAATGGTAGTTCTAAATTAAAAGAGCTACGCCTATGAGATTCATGCGAGATCTAGCCAATACCACTAGTGTGCAAAAAGCTTCTTACTATAACAAGAATCCTATGATCTAACAACAGTCCCTGTTATGGCCTGGGATGCAACATCTACCACTTCAAAGAGTATTTCAGGAGTATCAGGGGAAGGAAAATAATTTATAGGTATCATTTGAATTGGCTATAAGCTGAACTGTAAAGACATTTCACCCCTTTGTGGCTTAAAAAGTTATGAATAACTGACATGAAAAAGGAATAAATGCTGATCCAATTTTTAAATATGCACTTTTTTGAAGAACAGAATAAATTGAGATGGCAAACACATCAAATTATTTATTCAGTTTCTTACTGTTGGTTTTTTGCCTTCTTTCAACAATGTCTTTCTTCTGAGAACACCTTGAATAGTAACAGCTCCTGGATACAAATGAACAGCCAAGTCTTCAGACTCTGCAGAACTATAAAAATATGAGTAAAGAAAGGGAAGATGCAAACTGTCCCAAGAGCAGTTCCCAAGCATGACTTAACTTGTTATTAATACCTGTGTCTATAAAGTTTTGCCATCTCATTACTGCATATGATTGTGGAAAAACACCTTGATTGCAGAGCAACATCTTTTATGAATTTTACTCCTCAAAGCACATGTAAATGCTAAGACGGTCCTTCAGTTCAGCAAATGAGTCATAAATAAAAATAACTTCCAATACTCTGGATAGACATAATGCAACTACAATTACTTTTAAGAAGAGATAACATTACTATTCCATTTTTAAAAAAATTCTACCATCCCCAATAATTTTTCTATTGTTCTTTCAGGATTCTTGTGATCTGGTAAAAATAGTACATTTGTCAAAAACTCATCTGAGTTACTGAAATTAAGAAACGCAGGAGCACAATACATGCACAACACCATAACAAGATATTTTGAAGTAGTAACAGAAACAGTAGGAAAACAAAAGGCGTGATCCAGAGAAAGGAACTGATGCTGTTTTAACACAGCGTGTGTTCTAACAAGTGAGCAGCTGATTATCTTTTAAGAACAGGACATATCTGACTGATGCAACTTGTTGTGTCAGCATATGCCAAGCAGTTTATGTAGGCACATCCATCAATTCTCAATAGACAGTCTTAAGGAGTAACCATTTCTTTCGCGTCTTCTATCTTTCATCTATATGTCACATGTAAATCAAAAGATCGGGCATGCCAAGGCTTCTCCATGAATTTTGACAAAGAACCCCATACATAATTCAGTTCTAGACAATGCCTGGTTTTCTTGTTCAAATTGTTTCTTGTACAAGAATACTGCATAGGCTCAGGTACAAATTTAATTGGAAATATAAAATAGTTTCACATATATGGAAGCTTCCAGAGTTTTGCCTAAAATGCCATTCAAAATCTTGATTAAGCCAAAAACTCTTTTCTCTGACACACTTCCCCCCCCCCCAATTTTTATGGCTAACAATGAGAAAAAACAGTGCAAAATTCTGAGTAAAAAACATACTTTCAGTGCAAGGGAGTCAGGCTTCAGTATTATTCTTGCTACCCCAATTAGTTCCAGCAGTAGTAGTGTAGTGCTATTATATTTTAAAAAGCAGACTTACTCTGGGTAACAGTCTGATATTATTTTAGATTAGAAGAAGTCCCAAGAGAGGGAAGGCCAATTTTAGATGAAAAGTTTATGAACATGATTTCATAAGGAAGTTAGAAACATTAAGAATGCATCCACTCCAGTACCAAGTCAGCCACCAATGCCAGAGGAAAAAGTGTGATCCCCTGAACACAAGGGGGGTTAGTACCTGCTGCCCTTCAAGTGGCCTCGATAACCATTTCGTGCCATTCTTGTCACCGGACCAAGAGAATGGTATAACCTGTTCCTGTTGGATTCCATTATAAATTGTATGTATTATATTTACATCATTTAAATTCAGTCATCATCATTAGTTAGAACACTATAATAAGCTTCCTGATACATTGCAACTACCTATTTTTCTGCAAGCAACAACATATTTGATTAAATATAATTTTCTTATTTGGACACATATTCTTAATGAGTTCATACAGCACTAGAGTATTTTTGTTGGCATTCCAATGAGTGGTTTGAGAAGCAACACCAACAAAACCACACACAAAATATAAAGAAAAAACAAAGCAAAATGCCCGTTTTATAACCTACCTTTAAAAAATATATAGTGCATTACATTGTTAAATCTACTAAGACAAGATATTGCTATATCTTTGCATAAAGCAAAACAGGTCCCTGTTTGACTGGTATTATAAGGAACTAATATGCCAACTTAAATTAATATTATTTTGATTTAATAATTATACTTGTGATGTACTGTATTATTATATAAAATAATCACACATTGTTTCTCTTATTGAAGGATGAAACACTGTAATAAATGGCAAACAGAACAGCCACGCTTATCTCAAGTCATCAGCAATTATACCATTTCACTTTTAAAACAAGTCAAGACTTTGGGATAGAAAACCAACACTATTTTCTATGAGTCAGGAAGACTGTAATAGTAAAAATAATACAGACAGAAATAATTATCTTGGATCAAACACCTGTACTACCACTTTGAAAGTCAATTATTCTTGTGTTAAATATTAATAAATTCTTTAACAAATTCAGGGTATATAAACTGTATTTATTTATAGCGGTACATATTAGACTCCAGCTCCTCTCAATATTTGTACTGAGAGACAGTTTCACCTGAGACTACCTGAAAGAGTTTTGATTTTGGATAAAAGTTTATGTGCTCCTTTAGTTTAAATTTTAATGCTATGATGGTGAAAAAAGCTGCAACAGGAACATA
Organism: Pogona vitticeps; assembly: GCF_051106095.1. NCBI lineage: Eukaryota > Metazoa > Chordata > Lepidosauria > Squamata > Agamidae > Pogona > Pogona vitticeps. The sequence goes on from NC_135786.1 coordinate 117,989,939, forward strand.
ACCATGGTTCTAGCAGTTTAAGCTAATATGAGTTTACACTGTAACACTGTTGCTTTCTCAGTGTCAAATAAATTTGAAACACTGGCTCCAAATGCTGTGGTTTGCTTCTTGGAAAGCAGATTAACCAGGATCAACAAATCTCAAGAGACTCTGAATGCAATCTTTTCATTCTACGCATCCTTGTCTGACAGTGAATTACTATAGTACAAACAACTATATGCCACCATGTGGCTCAGCTGTAAAACCAAAGGTTTTTAATTTATTTATGCATCTATGAATTGATCTGGAGACAATTTCATGCTTCAGCACATTTCCTAACATGTTCAAAGCCACAACTTTTCCAGTAGTCTGATACTGTGAAGAAGGAATTTATTTGCAGAAGACAAGCTTTCTATTGCCTTATCTCTTAGTTAGCAAGTCTGTGGGACAGAAAACTGTGTTACTTACTTGTAAGTAGAGATGGGGGCATTTGTATTCGTATATGAATATCCCTGCACATGTGGAAATAACGAGAGTCTGGCCCCATGGGCCGGACTGTCCACTCATGATTTTGCCACTGCTGCTGACTCTGGGGAGGCTTCCTATCGTGCTGTTCTCTGCAATGGATTAGCCAATCTCCGACCTAGCAGAGAGGCTTGCCATCCCACCTCCTGCCAGGACTGGGTAATCGATTGTGGACAATGGCATGATAGGAAGCCTCTGCGGAGCTGGAGGCAGCGGCGAAATCGTAAGTAGACAGTCAGGCCCCATGGCGCCGGACCCTTGTTATTTCCACCTATGCAGGGATATTCAGATTCATATACAAACACCCCCATCTCTATTTGTAACTGAGGTTCTTTGAGTGGTTATCAGTGAATTCGTGGCACAGTGGTTAAACCGCTGTACTGCAGCCAAAACTGTGCTCACGACCTGGGGTTCAATCTCAGGTAGCCGGCTCAAGGTTCACTCAGCCTTCTATCCTTCTGAGGTCGGTAAAATGAGTACCCAGGTCGCTGAGGGGGGGCAATGAGTAGCCTGCATAATTAACTTGTAAACCACCCAGAGAGTGCTTGAAGCACTATGGGGTGGTATATAAGCAGCATGCTTTGCTTTTGCTTTGAATTCACACACATGGGGTTTGTTTTCTGCACACACAGACTTCTGGGAATCTTCTAGAGCCTTAGATTGGAGAAACCACGCCCACTTTCCCTACATATGCTCTGCACCCTGCACATTGTCTCTCAGTTCCCACAGTCTGTTGTTGTGCCATTTTGAGGCAATGGGTTGTGTGATGCTGTGGGGAGGCAGGGTGGGTTGTGTGAATCCACAGATAACCCCTTGAAGTAATCTAGTCATCTTCTTTGTGGCATCTGGGAAGTCACACATGTGGGTGATTAGCAAGCTAGAATCAACTCAACACCAGGACAGATGTCATGGCAACACTGAAGCAATGACAGCATTGCCGAAAGAGGTGTCCTGTTGGCTCAAATGTCCAGCTGGTAGTGGTGGATGAATGTGGATGGCATCGACCACTTGCAGATATCTGGGAGGCAGGCACCACATAGGAAGGCAGTGGATGCTGCTGTTGCTTGAGAGGAATGGCCTTGTAGAGGGCTTAGGAGTGGCTTGTTAGCAATCTGGTAGCAGAGCTTGATGGTGGTGTTTGGATGATGGTGGGAGTACTAACAAAGCATCAGCATGACCATGGCCATAGAAAACAGCCTCTGTATTGAAGAATCGTGTGACACCTGGCTGAGCATCGGTGGGATTCGAAGCTGGTTGGGATCAAGAATGCTTTGTATTATCATACAGGGCTCTGGATCCAGGTGATGATTTCCTTGATACCAAGGGTGAGAAATAAAAGGTTGCTGCCTCTGATATTGCAGGTTTGGTGGGTCTCTTGGATGCTAAGTGCATGATAGAGGTTGGTACCAGGTGCTGAGGAAAAACTCTCTGGGAGTGTGGTCTTTGGGAGCAGTCCAAGGGAGAATCAAAAGAATCAGATTACTGAGGGGTTGAAGCCCTCTTTCATTTCAGGGAATGGTCTCAATGTCACAGTTGATAAGAGGATAGGAGGGTGATCCTAGGCAAGTCTAAATCATTTTCAAAGTGGAGAGGGAGACTGTGGAATGTCTTGATACCAGAAGGTTGAAGGCATTGCATACAATGTGAAAGTGTAAGAGTCCCATCTAGACTTATGTTTTGGTATCATGGCTAGCCAAGATAGAGCCCAATCTGGAGGAAGTACAGGACCGTTGCGAAGAAGTGTGGCTCTGGGTTGTCAGGGTTGTCGTATACCCTATAGTATAGGTGCACAGACTTCATCTGAGCCTTTCCATGTTTCATTGTTGAAACCTGTGATCAAGAGAGGAGTGAGCAGGAGATGCTGCCACCATAGAGGGCTCTTTAAGAATCTTAAGGGTGTGCTGAGCAAGGCAGACCCACTCTGGCAAGGCATCAGAAGGGGATAAGTTCAGATGCGGGGCAGTCTGACCAGGTCCACAGGCTCATACTCTGGCTCTGAATTGAGACAGACACATTCATTGACCACTGGTGGGACCTCTGGGATGGCCTGAGGTGTAGATATTGGAGTTGGTGCCAAGGGCTTAGATTTCTTTGATTTGGATTTCTTTAGTGGTATCTGGACTCTAGACCGTTTCTTCTTGTTGGACAACAATCTCGATGTTTGTGCAGCACTTGAAGAAGGGAGCTCAGGAGTCACTCTGGATGGCATTTCAGAGGTGTTAGGCACTAGTTGTGGGGTGTTTGTAGCAAGTGTAGAAGGCTCCATTAGGGTTGGTAATCAAGGCCTTGTAGCATTTAGCCCCGCCCTCACCTGTCCGTCACAGCTGGGCAGTGGAACAACAGTCAATGAGGGGACGGAAGGTGGTGCCGAAGGGGGAGGAGCTGGAATATATAAAGGGGTGTATGATGTAAAGAGGGGAGATTAGAGAGAGATTTTGTGAGAGTGAGTGATGAGTGTGCCTATGGGCCTGTGAGCCAAACAGTCAGTGAGGGAAGAGTCTGTGTGTGTCAGTGAGTGAGAGACCTTGATTAACATTTTGTGATTTACTTCCTTTATTTTGTTAAACCAATAAACAAGTTTAAGTTTTGAAGAAACACATGATTCAGTGATTTATTGGTATTGAAACAGCAATACCTGGTGGCAGCTGCCTGAGAAGAAGAGTGAGCACTCCAGGAGGCCTGAGTTGGTAGAGGCTTCAGCGTGCCTGCTACATTAATTGGTGTCCAGCGTGTGGGATCCGTGCTTGACCCAATAAAGCCTTGGATTGGAAAGGTGCCCAGAGCAGAGAAGATCTTTAGTCAGGGAATCTGAGTGGATGAGTGGGTAACTTCCTAGGACTTTTCTCAAGGGGAGAAAGTCTAGTAGGAGGGCTCTGGAACTCAGATTGAGGGGCTAAGATAGGGAGGCTCTGTGGAAACCATTTCTGGAGAGAGTTACCCAAAGCAGAATCTGTGGCAGGTTGGCTAGCTTGCCCTGAGTTCAAGGGAGAGCTCTGAGGGGACAAAGCGGAGGCCAAGGGCAGATAAGCTGAGGGGACTCAAAGTCAGCTAAACCTAGGATAGGGTGAAGCTGTGATTTTAAGTGGTTTTGGTGCCTGAGGCAGGGAAAGAAACTCTGTCTTTGGTGACAGGCCTAGCTGGTTGACAGAGGCCTAGACACTGTAGCTAACTTACCAGTGGATGAGTGCTGGAAAGCTAAGTTGTAACACAGACTCTCACTGACAGGAAAAAAAGTGTACTTTTAAATTGAGGCTTGAAAGTTGAATCAGAAGCCTGAGTAAAGGAACATGCCTTTAACAGGGGAAAGAAAGCTGAGCAAGTGCCTTGTGAAATGGCTGTTGGGTCAGATAAAGAAAATGGGGATTCTGGGGAAGAATTTACCTCAGATCAAGAAAGGGAGACTTCCAGGGGGGACGACCCAGTAGAATTCAGAAAGTGGAAATTGGAGCTAGAAATGAAGGCCAAAGCTGAGGAAAGAGCCTTAGAAATGAGACAGAGAGAAATGGATGCAGAAATGGAAAAAAAAAGATGGCCTTAGAAATGGAGAAAGAAAGAATGAGACAAAGAGAAATGGATAGGAATGCAGAATTGGAAAAGGAGAAAATGGCATTTGAAATCAGAAGGCCAATAATAACAATAACAATGATGGCAGAGCCAACTCTGAGGAGAGACATTTATCAAAGGCAGACCTGAAAAGATTCCCAGTCTTTAGAAAAGGGGATTGCCCTAAATCAATTATGATGATGTTTGAGAGAGCATGCGAAGATTTTGAAGTAAGGGAATCTGAAAGAATGATAGTGCTGAGATCTCAAATTAGTGGAGGCCTGGCCGAGGTCTATGCTGAGATGCCTTTAGAATTAATTAAAAATTATGATGAGTTCAAAAAGCTAGTTTTTGCCAGGTATGGCATCAATGCAGAGCAACTGAGACAGAGGTTCTGGTCTCTGAACAAGAAACCTGAGGAGTCTTATTCACAGTTTGGGGCCAATTTGACCAGATACCTGGATAAATGGATCCAACAGGAGGGAGTTGAAACAGTACAAGATCTTAAAAACATCATTGGTCTTGAACAGTTTTATTCACACCTACCTAGTGAACTGAGGTATCTAGTCAGGGACAAGAAACCCAAAAATCTGCAAGAGGCGGGACAGGCCGCTGATTTTATTTCCCAGATTAGAAAACCAAGTGGTTATGAGGGAAAAGTTGTGAGGAAAGTGTGTGAGGACTCAAATAAATATCCCAGAGGACAATTTAAGAACCAGCAGAAGGTTGGGGGCCATTTTGTGGGTAAGCCCTCAGATCAGAACCAGACCAGAAACCAAAATTTGGAGGGAAAAGGAGTTAAGAGCTCTGGTAGTAATCAATTGAATTTTAGGACTTGTTTTCGGTGTGGTGAAAAGGGCCATATTTCAACCCAGTGTGGTAAAAATAGAGAAGTTGGGCCACAAAAAGGAAATTCACCTAGGCCTACTGTGTGCAGCAGGAACAGGTTAATACTCAGAGGGAGGAGTTAGGTGCCATGGCAACACAAGCTGAGCTCCCTACACAAGCTGAAAATAGAGAACCTGATTTTCCTCTGGCAGAAATTAGGCATTGTTATTTAATTAAAACGGACCAGGAATTATTTAAATTTTCTGGAGACAATATGTCTTTAACAATAAATACATGGCTCTGAAGGACTCATGCTCACAAGTAACCCTATGTCACCCTGATATAGTCCCTCAGAAATATATTTTGAAAGGGGAAAACATGTCTGTTAAGGGGATTGGAGAAGAAGCCGTCATTCTTCCAGTGGCTGAGATACCTATCCGATATCAGGGATGGGAAGGACATTGGAGAATTGGGATTTCTTCACAATTGCCAGCAGCGGTTTTGATTGGAACTGACCTCTCTGAGCATATAAAGAGGGTTTTAGTTCTGACTCATTCCCGACAAGAGAAGGCAGGGACAGCTGAGGAAGGAAATGAAAGTCATATGAAGGGAATGATTGACAGTAATGACTCAGCCAAGATAATTCAACTTAATAGTCCCCAAAGCAATACATTCACCCAGGAACAAAAAGCAGATTCCATGCTGAAACACTGCTTTGAGAACATTTCTGAAGAACAGTTACTCTGAAAGACCTGAAAGGTTTCTTATTGAGAAGGACTTATCGTACAGGGAGTCTTTGGTGAACCCCAGGAAAGGAGGGGAAAATCTGCAAAAACAGTTAGTGGTTCCTTTGAAATATCGCCAGAAAATAATAGAAAGGGGACACTCAGATGTATTTTCTGCTCAACTAGGCATTTCCAAAACCAAATAAAGAATATCACAGAATTTCTACTGGCCTGAGATGGGAAAGCAGATAAAAGATTTCTGTCAAAGATGTGATGTTTATCAAAGGCAGGGGAATAGCCATGATAAAACTTTTGAGTTGCTGTTTGGGAGAAAAGTGAGAGAACCCCTTGACTTACTCAGACAAAGTTGGGAGAAAATACAAGAATCTGATCCTGAGAATGTGATCTCATATTTAGACAACCTGATGAACACTTTGAAAAGAAATTTCAATCCTGGAGATGAGGTACTTGTGCTAAGACCTCTCAAAGGGAACAAATTACAACTAAATTGGGCAGGACCATTCAGAATAATTGCCAAAATGAGCGAAATTAATTATGTCATTAAGGAAGATGGAGAACCAGGCAGGAAGGTGGTCCATGTAAATATGATCAAACCTTATTATAGGGAGGAGAACAGAGTGCTGTTTGCCATGAAGGAAGCAGACAATGAGAAACATGACTTACCATATTGGGAAGGGAGGGGGAAAGCTAGATATAACCCTGAAGATGTCAAAATTAGCCCTTTACTTTCCCATGAGCAACAAAATGAATTGAGGGCCTTGGTTGTGAAGTACCAACAGGTTTTCTCTAGCAAACCAGGGTTAGCCAAGGGAGTGGTGCACAAGATTGATACCGGAGATGCACCCCACAAGCAGTTACTTCTTATAGAGTTACTGGGCCATATGTTGATAAGGTGTGCAAGGAGCTAGATGATATGTTGAAAGAAAACATCGTTGTTCCTTCATTCAGCCCTTGGACTGCTCCTATAGTTTTGGTTGATAAGCCGGATGGCAGCATTCGATTTTGTGTGGACTATAGGAAGCCGAACCATGTAACCAAGCTGGATGCATATCCGATGCCCAGATTAGACAACCTAATAGAGACCATAGGGGGATGTCAATACATATCCTGCCTAGATCTAACAAAAGGGTTTTGGCAAGTGAGAATTGACCCCAAAGCTCAAGAGAAGACAGCCTTCTGTAGCCCTTTTGGTTTATACGAGTTCCGTGTCCTGAATTTTGGATTAAGAAACTCACCAGCAACATTCCAGAGACTTATGGACCAAACTTTATAAGGGCTTAGCGACTTCACAGTGGCTTACATTGATGATATAGGGATCTTTAGTCACTCCTGGAAAGATCACCTTTATCACTTAGAGACAGTGCTGCAAAGAGTGAAAGCAGCTGGGCTAACAGTGAAAGCGTGCAAATGCCAGCTGGGTAGCTCTGAGCTGAAGTATTTAGGTCATGTAGTAGGGGGAGGTAGAATCAAACCCCTAGCAGCCAAAGTGGAAGCTAGTAGTAACTGGCCTAAACCCACCACCAAGAAAAAGGTCAGATCTTTTCTAGGGTTAGCTGGCTATTATAGACAGTTTATTCCCAGATTCAGCGAAATAGCCGCTCCCTTATCTGACATGCAAGAAAAGTGCTGATTGTATCCAGTGGACCAGCAGCTGTGAGGAGGCATTCAAGAAGATGAAGGAGGCATTGATGACCCACCCAGTCTTAAGAGCTCCGGATTTCCAGCGGGAGTTTACCATCTTCACTGATGCATCCAACACCGGGTTAGGTGCCGTGCTGTGCCAGAGTGACGACAACAGAGAACTTCATCCAGTGGCGTACCTGAGCAAAAAGCTGAAGGCAGGCAAGAGACATCTTTCTACCATCGAAAAAGAGTGTCTTGCTATCGTGTACGCTGTTCAGAAACTTAAGCCATATATTTGGGGAAGACATTTTGTCTTGTGTATTGATCATTCCCCATTATTATGGTTAGGAACTATCAAAGCTAACAATAGCAAGCTGATGAGATGGGCCTTGATCCTGCAGGACTTTGAGCTGGAATATATAAAGGGGTGTATGATGTAAAGATTAGAGAAAGATTTTGTGAGAGTGAGTGATGAGTGTGCCTATGGGCCTGTGAGCCAAACAGTCAGTGAGGGAAGAGTCTGTGTGTGTCAGTGAGTGAGAGACCTTGATTAACATTTTGTGATTTACTTCCTTTATTTTGTTAAACCAATAAACAAGTTTAAGTTTTGAAGAAACACATGATTCAGTGATTTATTGGTATTGAAACAGCAAAACCTGGTGGCAGCTACCTGAGAAGAAGAGTGAGCACTCCTGGAGGCCTGAGTTGGTAGAGGCTTCAGCGTGCCCGCTACAGGCCTGTTGTGGGGACTGGTAGAGGAGCTTCCAAGTGAAGCATGCACTGCCACAAATGGATGCAAAAGTGGTCCTGATGGTGCCAAATAGCCTGCTTAGTAAATATTTTGCTGAGTTCCTAGAGGTGAGGCTGGTGTCCTGTGCCTAAACAAAAAAGGCATTTAGGGAATACTTGAACAGTGGGATCTTGTTGTTGCATTCCAATAGTGCTTAAAATGAGCCATAAAAGGAGGGAGAAAACAAAACAGGGAGTTTAATTGTTTTTAGCAAAGGGGGGGGAGAAGGAAAAAGAGAATAAACAGCCCAAGCGCCAAGAAAAACACTTTCCTGAACTTTCCAATGCTCTAGAGAAGGACATTGATGCAGCAGCAGAAAGAAAGGAACTGAGAGGCAATGGGCAGGGAGCAAAGCATATGTAGTGAAAGGGGGTGTGGTTTCTCCAATCTAAGTCTCTAGAACAGGGGTCCCCAACCTTGGGCCTCCAGATGTTCTTGGACTTCAACTCCCAGAAATCCTGGCCAGCAGAGGTGGGGGTGAAGACTTCTGGGAGTTGTAGTCCAAGAAAATCTGGAGGCCCAAGGTTGGGGACTACTGCTCTAGAAGATTCAGAGAAGTCAGCACATGCACAAAATAAACCCCATGTGTGAATTCACAGATACCACAAAGAAGAAAAGGCCTTTCAGAAAAAGAATCTGAACTGCAAGGATTAGAATGGGAGAAGCAGACATTGTTGAATACCATCACTGCCAATAATTTGGAAGAAAGAATGGATTTCCCGTCACTGCTATACAGTGATGCCTTGCATGACAAAGACCTCGCTAAATGACGAATCCGCATAATGCTGAGGTTTTGCGATCGCTATAGCGATTCGCAAAACAGTGATTCCAATGGTCGATTTTTGCTGGACGATGATTTGGTCCATGCTTCGCGGACCGTTTATTTGGAAGACAATGATTTTTACAGCTGACTGGCGGCTCTGCAAAATGGCTTCCCTATGGGCGATCTTACAAAACGGGTGTTTTCCGGACAAACCCATGCAGCATGGTATTAGGATTATTTCCAATGACAGTCATCAGAACTGCACTAGAATGATTTGGAAACCCTAAGAAAAAGGTAGGGAGCAGAGACTAGGCAAAACATCCTGAATCTAATAAATGAAAAGTGGGACATCCCTCATAGTCAAAAACAACACTGGTTTTGGACAAAAGTGCAGAGAGAAGAGACTAAGAAGGGGACTGACAACCATGTAATTGCCTCAGAAAATGGAAAGCCATTCTTATATTGATTTAGTTGTACACTTCTGTCTTATCTTCTACAAAATCTCAATGATTACACAGAAATAAAAGTGGCAGGTAGAGGAAATTGGAAATTTTGCATGTTCTACCATTTATTATTGTGCAAAGCACTGTAATATCTTTCAATATCTTGAGGAATATGAACTTTCTGTTTCTCTCACATCAAAGGTTCTGCATTCAATTTTACTTATACACATACACACAGAGATATTTTATGCACAGAGAAAGGTGTGTGGAATACAAGGCCTCAGTTGATTTGCAATGCAACCATTCACAATGTGACTGAATGCTACATAATCTTCTATACTGGAAATATTTACATACTGTTTTTAAACAAAAGTTTCTTAAAATAATTTACAGACTAAAACAGTAAAACAATTAACATTCTAAATAATCTTAATACTAACATTTCCACTAGTTTCAGATCTACTCTTCTTTAAATCTCATATGTCCTATGGCTCCTGGCTCTCAGAGCTCTTGCACTGGGTAGCCAGTGATGTAAGAAGTCCTCCCTCCTGTCTTTTTGCTGCCTTGTCAAGCCCTCAACAGCCACAGGGCAACAACAAAACTGCTCCAGAAGTGTTGCATTGAGCACAAGCCAGTATGCTGGTGTTAAAATATTTTCTTTACTTAATAGGGTAGATGGTACCAATGGTCTTGGCTAGAATCCCACTTGGGCAAATGTTTATGGTGTACAGACTGTAATATTTGATGTGTTTAGAAGGAATATATTTTCTCACAGAGAAAACAGATCATGGTATGGGAATTGCTTTTGACAAAAACTATAGTTTCCTTGTTGACATTTCTTTCCAGGATTAAAAAAATGTTTATTATACTGTAGTACAGATAATTACAAGGTAAAAATAAAGATAAATGCAAGGTAACACAAACATTAAAAACTATTACTGTCAGACTTCACTGATTCCAGTGAAACTAAATGGGAGAATATTATTACAGTGGTGCCTTGCTAGACAATGATAATCTGTTCCACTGAAATTGGTGTTTAGCAAAATCATTGTCTAGCAAAAAGCATTTCCCTATTGGAATGCATTGAAGCCTGTTTAACGCGTTCCAATGGGAAAGAATCGGCATTGTCTAGCGAAGATCGGCCATAGGAAAGTCGCTTTGTGGACTGCCAATCAGTTGTTTAAATAGCTGTCTTGTGAAGCTTAGGTCTCGAAAACACCCGTTTTGCTAGCGCGGAGGGAGCTGTCAAAATCGTTGTCTAGCAAAAATCGGTTTGCGAAGCAGGGACCAAACATTGTCCAGCGAAATTCCCCCATAGGAATAACTGTTTTGTGAATCGCTATAGCGATTGCAAAAAGTCACTGTCTAGTGAAAAAACTGTCATGCGATGTAACTGTCCAGCGAGGCACCACTGTAATACAAAATCTACCACTGAAGATTCAGAAAACAACAAAAAGAAACAAAAAGACAAAACAAAAAAACAAAAACAAAAGTTCATTCTTATAATGATTCACAGGACATCTTTCCAGAACCTGATCTGACCTTAGGGCAGTCCAATGAAGGCAGAATTAATGTACATAAAGAAACAGATGACATTTCCATGAATCTGTCTCATGTTTCTATTCCTTTTGTTACTCTAGCTTTACATGTTAATTTTTCATCAAATGCTATTGATGGACATGGTCCATCTAGGTATTCACTGAGAAACTATCAGGTCCTTCCATGAGAAATTTCAATTAGCCAGCACTAATAATATTATAATAAAAACTTGCAAAAAGTAATCATCCTGATGAGCAGAATTTGATAGGAGTTAAAAAGTGATGTTTTATGCCTGCTTTGGAAAAAGGTGGGAGATAGATAGATACAGTGGACCCTCTACTTAAGGAATTAATCCATATTGGAATGGTGGCTGCAAGTCGAAAAGTCTGTAAGTCGCATCTCCATTGACCTACAATGCACTGAAAACCGATTAATCCCATAACCAGTGGTTTTTATTCTATTTTTATTCCATTTTGGGTTTTTTCTGGTCTGTAAGTCGATTCTCTGGCTGCAAGTCGAATCTAAAATTTGCAGCCAGAGAAGTCTGTAACTCGAAAAGTCTGTAAGTCGAGCCGTCTGTAAGTCGAGGGTCCACTGTAGGTAGGTAGGTAGGTAGGTAGGTAGGTAGGTAGGTAGGTAGGTAGGTAGGTAGGTAGGTAGGTAGGTAGGTAGGTAGGTAGGTAGGTAGGTAGGTAGATAGATAGATAGATAGATAGATAGATAGATAGATAGATAGATAGATAGATAGATAGATAGATAGATAGATAGATAGATAGATAGATGAGTTGAGGACACTGGAGTGTAGTAAAGGCTGAGAGTCTGTTTTTCCTAATTTACAGCTAGGCTGGTACAGAGTGAATCCTGATAAGTGGGCTGTTGGAGGTGCTCTTCGAGGACGGGCCAGGAGCGAGCTCTGCTCTCAGGCATCGCTTGGTGGTGGCTTGGGCACTCGAGGAAAAGGGCTGGCAGCGCGCCTTGCTTGCCGGCTCTCCCCCAAGGCAGCACCTCTTGCACCCTCCATCTGGAACTGCAGCCTGCAAGCCGGCAGACAGGCAGGCTGGCTGGCAGGCTGCAGTTCGGATGGAGGGTGCAAGAGGCGCTGTCTTGGGAGAGAGCTGGCGAGTGAGGCTAGGCTTTTTAAAAAATTATTAACAGCAGAGGACCTGTGGGCGCTTTGGGGAGGGGTAGACAAAGCGGGGGCCACAAACTTTCATCCGGCGGGCTGCAAATGGCCCCTGGGCAGCATGTTTGAGACCCCTGATCTAGAGCATCCTATACAGATTTTGTATAGTTGTTTAGCTGTTTCTATCTCCACATTTTCTATCCTGTCTATAACAATATCATATCTAATGTATGTTCATTATGTACTATTTGTTTACCCCAACCTTATATCTAGCTTCAATTTGTCTTTAAACCCCCCACCCCACCATATTATGCCTTTACCCTGATTAGTGCTCCCTTATTTCAGTTTAATTCTCTTTTTTAATATATAAGATATAGCCCTTTGCAATTCGAGAACTCAAGTATGTACATGCTTCCCAACATTGAGGGCCACCTTTCTGTTTTTCCCTTTTTCATCTTTCTATGTAATTCCTTCTCCTAATCTTCTTCAATTTTTGTTTCTGTCTTTCTAAACATTCTGCCATCTTTTGTGTCCTCTGAGACCATTTTACGCATTTGATTTACCTCCAATAGATCTTTATACACTTGGTCTATCTCCAATAATCTTCCAGGATATTTTTAAATCATTCTGCTGATTTTCTCCCCTTATCTTCCCTTATTATTCTCCTCAACTCCACCAGGTTTTCCCCATTAGTTTCCTCCAGCCTCTCTTTAGGTTGGCATACACCATCCATCACCCTCTCATTTCCTTGTTCATTATTTCCTGTCTCCTGTTGACTATAATTCTTCTTCAACTATGCTGTGAATAATTTTGCCTGTTTGTTGTGGGATCTCACTATTTCTAAGATTGCTTGAAGGGTAGATTTTGTTTCCTCCCAAAATTGTCCTTGTTGTGTCATTATGTTCCAATTGTCAAAAAATTGTATTCCAAGTTAAAGTTGTCCATATGCTTAATCAATCCAGTTCCATTAAACTTGAATCCAGTCTCTGCCGTAGAGAATTTTCCCCGCCTAAAGATCAAACATGATCTTTACAATACTTACACCAATATTCATAACTTTAAAAGTCAAATCTTTAGAAATAAACATATAATCTATTTTAGGAAAGCTTTTATGAACGGGAAAGTAATAAATAATATTTTAATATCTCAATTCCCTCCAAACAACTTTCAAATCCATTTTCCTTTCCTCCTTATTCAAAACTGTAATATAATCATTTTTCTCCTTTTGATTTCTTTCCCCATTACCATATTAAAATCTCCTGCCATTATTACAAATCCCTTCAGCATATATTTTAATTTTTTAACTCTTTAAACACTTCTTTGAAAAATGCCACTTGATTTCATTTGAATATATATTAATCAGAATGTATTCTTCTCCCTCTATCATCATCTTCATTTTTTTCAATTTAAATTTACATTTCTTGGAGAAATTTCTTGACCTTGAGTTACCATACCTCTTTTCATAAATATCAAACCAAGTTAGTTTCAGTTCATAAACCCCATCTTTTGTTTGATTAATTTCTTGTAAGAAAATTATGTCCGTTTTATCTCTTCCTTATTCTCTTCGCTTCTATAACACTCTCATACTTGAAGTTGAAATTCTTAAAGTTTCAACCATATTTTCACATTTTCATGTCTCTGTTTTGGTTCCCTAAAGCAAATAACTCCCATAACAGAAACATCTTTATCTCACCATCCCAATTCCCCACCCTGACACAGACCAATATTATCCCTCCCCTTCTTCCACTGAAGTTTCAACACACTGATAATGTCTCCTGGGGCTAAAGCTAGTCAACTGATTATCCACCAACTGCTCCTTCCAGATCTTCTTCCCCCTCAGAGCTAGTAGATTTATATTTTTCTTGCCTTCTAGTGATTTTTCCCCATTGTTTCTCATTGATCAAATACCACTCATAAAGCAAATCCAAGCCTTGATCCACTAATGTTATTCTATGATATTTTCCAGTGTGAAAATACTCTCAAGTATACTTGCTACCCCCAATTATATCTTATATTCTTCAAGGGGATGGTTGTTATTGGTTGTAACAGTGGGTTTTGCTCTTCTCTAAGATACAATCTGAAAGCAAACATCTTGATAGACGTGAATGGGTGCATCCTTACATGACAATTTTCCCTATTTTTCTCTAGCCACTTTAACAAACAAATCTTTCTTATAAAAACCAGCAAATCTGACTACAACATCTCAAAGTCATACTAACCCAGTCTTTAAATCCCACACTGTACTCTCTCTCTCTCTCTCTCTCTCTCTATCTTACTGAATCCAGACCAGGTCTGGTGTGACTTAATCCAGTCCAGGACTTTATCTCTCTTCTGTTCATCTATCAGATTACATTTGTATCTGAGTCACCAACTTCTGTGAATTATTTTAAATAGGAGTTATTTAAGATTTATAGCTCAAGCTGCCCTACTCTTTTTTTTCTACTGAGACATTTGTAACTTTCATCTCCTCAGGCTAGATTTTCATAAAGATAATCCGGCTAGCTACATACATCTCTTTTCCTCTTAATTACTCTAATTAGAAAGTTCATATTCTTATCAGAAAGTTCTTTCCAAACATGTTAATTATTCACTATACACTATAAATAAGGGAGTTATTTCCAAAGCTTTTAACAAAACTCACAGGGCTCCACAGTTTTCACCTGTCTGCCATGATTAATAAAAACAACCCCACCCACACTCTGAAACCCTCTGGGATGAGTATTCAAACAATTTCCATACAAACTTTGTACATTTTTTTTTCCAACACAGAAATGCAGACCTATCACATGTGAAGCAGCAGTCCATCAGTCTGAACAAAATGAAAAGACAGAGCTTTTTTTACCTTTCAAATGCTGGCCAGGAAGTTTCTTCACTGAGCTCCGAACCATCACTGCTACCTTAAATTAAAATAAAAATTCATTAAAGTCTTAAATAATTCTGGGACACAATGTTCCAAGAAAACACACATGAAAACATCCCTGAAGGTTATAACAATAAATGTCAAAAAACTATTTGGGCAGTATGAAATAAAGGTCCAACATAATAAGAATGGCAAAAGGTAACATGTTTCTGCAGTCTTCCTGCTCTTTTGTTGTTGCTGTTGTTTTAATTTTATTTTTTAAAATAGAAAACAAACACAACAACAAAAATACAAAAATTTAAATAATAGTGCTTGCTATACATTAAATTCTACCATGCACCCCATACCCATGGGACCCATTGAACAATATTTTTATTACAAACTTCCTTTCCAAAATTGTATAGATTGCTGTTTAGAGGCTTTCCCCTCTCCTTTCCCTAATACAAATTCAACAAATCTACCCCAAATAGCATAGAAAATATTGGAACTTATTTCCCCTCTTTTCATCTTGAGTTCAGTAGTCAATTTATCATTTAATGCAATGTTTCATTTTCACCATACCAATCTTCTAATTTAATATCATTTTTGTCTTAATATTCTAGCACTTGTCATAAAGTTAGTAATCAATTCCTTCAAGTAATAATCAAGATCTACCGTATTTTTTGCTCCATAAGACACACTTCCCCCCCAAAATGTGGGGGGGGGAGTCCCTGCGTCTTATGGAGTGAAGGCAGCAATTTTGTCGCCTCTGGCCCCGTGGAGGGGAGTGTCGCAAGGGTCCGGGTGAGCCTTCCAGGACCCTTGCGAGGCTCCCCCACCCCCCACGGGTCCGGCGCTGGCAAAATCGCCAGCTTCCAGGTGGGGGGAGCGTCGCAAGGGTCCTGGAAAGCTCACTCAGAAACTTGCGATGCCCCTCCCACCCCCACACGGGTCCAGCGCCGGCGAAATCACCAGGTTCAGGGAGTGTTTGGAAGCTTGCGAAGCCTACAAACTCTCCAAGAAGCTGGTGATTTTACCCCCCCTAGCCCCACGGGGGGGAGCGTCACAAGGGTCCGAGGGAGTCTCCCAGGACCATTGCCACGCTCCTCCCACCTCCGCACGGGGCCAGCACCGGCAAAATCGCCAGGTTCTGGGAGTCTCTTGAGGCTTGGGAAGACTCTGAAGAGTCCCAGAAGCTGGTGATTCTACCCCCCTGGCCCCGTGGGGGTGTGGGGGGAGTGTCACAAGGGTCTGAGGGAGTCTCCCAGGACCCTTGCCATGCTCTTCCCACCCCCGCATGGGGCCAGCGCCGGTGAAATCGCCAGGTTCTGGGAGAGTTTGGAAGCCTCCAAACTCTCCCAGAAGCTGGCAATTTTACCCCCCTGGCCCCATGGGGGTGTGGGGGGAGTGTCACAAGGGTCTGAGGGAGCCTCCCAGGACCCTTGCCACCCTCCTTCCACCCCCGCACGGGGCCAGCGTTGGCAAAACTGCCAGGTTCTGGGAGTGTTTGGAAGCTTGCGAAGCCTCCAAACACTCCCAGAAGCTGGTGATTTTACCCCCTGGCCCCGTGGGGGGGTGGGGGAGCATCACAAGGGTCCGAGGGAGTCTCCCAAGACCATTGCCACGCTGCTCCCACCTCCGCACAGGGCCAGCGCTGGCAAAATCGCCAGGTTCTGGGAGTCTCTTGAGGCTTGGGAAGCCTCTGAAGAGTCCCAGAAGCTGGCGATTCTACCCCCCTGGCCCCGTGGGGGGGTGGAGGGAGCATCACAAGGGTCCGAGGGAGTCTCCCAGGACCCTTGCCACGCTCCTCCCACCCTCGAACGGGGCCAGTGCCGGTGAAATCACCAGGTTCTGGGAGAGTTTGGAAGCTTGCAAAGCCTCCAAACTCTCCCAGAAGCTGGCAATTTTACCCCCCTGGCCCCGTGGGGGTGTGGGGGGAGCGTCGCAAGGGTCCGAGGGAATCTCTCAGGACCCTTGCCATGCTCCTCCCACCCTTGCACGGGGCCAGCGCCGGTGAAATCGCCAGGTTCTGGGAGAGTTTGGAAGCTTGCAAAGCCTCCAAACTCTCCCAGAAGCTGGCAATTTTACCCCCCCTGGCCCCGTGGGAGGGTGGAGGGAGTATCACAAGGGTCTGAGAGAGCCTCCCAGTACCCTTGCCATGCTCCTCCCACCCCCGCACGGGGCCAGCGCCGGTGAAAGCACCAGGTTCTGGGAGTCTCTTAAGGCTTGGGAAGCCTCTGAAGAGTCCCAGAAGGTGGCCATTTCACCTCCTCTGATGCCTGGGGGGTAGGGTCAGTCTCTAAAGGGTCCTAGGGTGTGTTCCAGGACCCTTTAGAGACTCACCCTGCCCCCCCAGGGGTCAGAGGGGGCAAAATTGCCACCTTCTGGGATTCTTTTGAGGCTTGGGAAGCTTCAGAAGAGTCCCAGAAGCTGGCGATTTCACCCCTTCTGACCCCCGGGGTGGCAGGGTGAGCCTCCAAAGGGTCCTAGGGTGTGTTCCATAAGATGGACCTCTACATAAGGCTCACCAATTTCTAGGAGAAGAAAACAAATTATTTTTTCCTGTTTTCTTCTCCTAAAAATTTGGTGCGTCTTGTGGAGAGGTGCGTCTTATGGAGCGAAAAATACGGTATCTTATCAAAAAAATTAACAACAAAGCAATTTTAGAGTTAAAGTCAATATCTTCTTCCAAATATATCACTTATTTCCTTAAAAATCAGTTTCCAAAATTTCTTAACCAGTTTACAATCCCACCACATATGATAATACATGCCAGTTTCTACATCACATTTCCAACAAGCTTTGAAATAATCTGAATTTATTATAATCAATATTACAGGAGTCAAATACTACCTTAAACAGATTTTTAAACATTTTTCCTTTATTCTTATCGACATTGACCTTAAAACTCTCATCCTCCACATTTTTATCCAATCCTCTATTTTAATTTCTGTCTTTAAATCATTTTCCCAAATTAATTTCAAACCTTCTGTTCCCCACTCTTTTTCCTCTTGTTCTGAAATTATATTATATATTCTACTTCCTACTCCCTTCATCAAAACATCTTTCTGCATTTCTTGATGTGATGGTAGAAATTGTTGGTACTTAGTGCATTCTCTATATTTACCATTAGTTTTCAACCATTCACTTGTCCAAGTGTCTAACTGAATATAATTATACTATGATAGTTTATTAGTTTGAAATGTAATCATAATTAATTCTTTCAATCTCATTTTATTCATCCAATCCTTCAATCTTGCAACACTTTTATCTTTAAACAAATCTACTAAACCCTTTAGGTTTGGATGAGAACTTTCTATTTCAGTCACTAATTTAACTGTTGAAGTTGAGGGACATAGCTTCTCTCTATATCTATTCCATATATTTAACATACAGTGGTGCCTCGCTTAACGATTGCCTCGTTTAGCGATGAATTTGCATAACGATGTGTTTTTTTAGAAAATAATATGCACCGTATAACGATGTTTCCTATGAGCAATTTTCGCTTAGCGAAGTTTGGGACCAGGCTTCGCATAACGAATGCTATTTTAGGTCCCCTGCTTCACTTAACGATGTTTCTTTTTTCAATTAAAAAAGTGTCTTAGAAGGGTCAAAAACGGTTCTTAATGCTTGGATTCGTTAGAGGACCCCTCAAGTCATGTGCAAACCTGATTTGGCTTTGATCTGACTTTTCGTTAATTTTTTGTGAATTTCTTTTTTTTTTTGGACCATAGAAACCAATGGACCTGTCAAAATCTGACAGCTCCATGCTTTCCTATGGGGGAGAAAACAATTCACCATAAATTAACGAAAGTTCAGATCAAAGCCAAATCAGGTTTGCACACGACTTAGGGGGTCCTCTAACGAACCCAAGAATTTAGAACAGTTGCTGAGTCTTCGTTAATTTTTTGTGAATTTTTCTTCCCCCATAGGAAATAATGGAGCTGTCAGATTTTGACAGCTGTCAAAAGTTGGGGGGAAAAAATTCAGAAAAAATTAATGAAAAGTCAGATCAAAGCCAAATTAACTTTTGCATCCGTTTTAGAGGGTGCAGAAGCTAATCCAAGCATTTAAAACCATTTTTGCCCCTTGCATGACACATTTAAAATTGCAAAAATTGACTTCGCAAAGCCATTGAAATGTATTGAGTCAGCTTCAATACATTCCAATGGAGGATACATTGTTTCGCTTAGCGATGTTTCCTATGGGTTTTTTCGCTTAACAACGGCAATCTGTTCCAATTGGAACAGATTAACCGGTTTCCAATGCATTCCTATGGGAAATGGTGTTTCGCATAGCGATGGTTTCAC
This sequence comes from Pogona vitticeps, assembly GCF_051106095.1. NCBI lineage: Eukaryota > Metazoa > Chordata > Lepidosauria > Squamata > Agamidae > Pogona > Pogona vitticeps. The sequence continues at coordinate 118,008,990 of NC_135786.1, forward strand.
ATAGCGATGTTTTTTTTTTAACCAATTAACATCGCTATGCGAGGCACCACTTTATTTCTTTAAAAGGGTTTTTCATCTGATTTATTGTATTTCTTTTTACTACATTAAACAAGCATTTTTCAGCACTCCCATTTGTTTCTGAGGATTCCATATCCTACCAAATTAATTTTTTTTAATAAATATAATATCTCCAGTAAATCTTAATTGATTTACTATATAATAGTTTTTTTTACATTAGGCATACCTAAACCTCCTTTTTTGTGGGCCTTATACCAGTATCTTTTATTTATTCTAGATTTTTTACCTTGATTACAAAATCCATTAACTAATCCCTGCCAATACTTAAAATCTTCTTCTTCTAATTGTATTGGGAGTATCCTAAATAAAAAAGGTATTTTTGGTAATATTTTCATTTTAATCATAGTGATATTCCCAAACCATGATAATTTCAATTTAGAATACTCTTGCAGTTTATCTTTAATACCACTTTTTAGTTTATTAAAAAATTCTCCTTTAATTTTTGAGTCATTCTAACTATATTTATACTTAAATATTTTATATGATTACATTTTAAACTATATTTATTCATAAACATTTCTTGTTCCTGTATATCATGATTAAACATCATTATTTGGTAGTCCAGATAGGCGGGGTATAAATAAATAAATAAATAAATAAATAAATAAATAAATAAACAAACAAACAAACAAACAAACAATTTGTTTTTTGCCCATTAATAATTAATCCTGCAATTTCCCCAAATTTTTCTAAGTGCTTTTTAATATTATCCATACTCTCTAATGGGCTTTTAATAGTCAATAATGAATAATCAGCCAATTAATTAATCTTAATCTTATCATTTTTCCTAATCCTTTAATTAATTCATCATATCTTATTGCATTAGGTAGCAATTCTTTAAACATACAAAACAATATTGGAGAAAGTGGACAGCCTTGTCTCATACCTCAGCCTAGAAAACTCCGTTCTGTTAAACCATCATTAACTATTACTTCTGAAACATTATCTGAATACAATTGGTTTATAACCGCTCTAAGTATTTTGCCAAATCCCCAACCCCTTATATGAAGTTTTAGTGTTGGCCATTCAACACAATCAAAACCTTAAATATGTCTAATGATAAAACAGTTGCTTTTATTTTTTCCTTTTCTATCTCATATATAATGTTCAAAACTCACCTAGTTAAATTATCCATTTATCTTCCGTTAATAAAACCACACTGGTCTTCCTTAATATAATTTGCTTTAAATCTATTTAATCTGTTTGCTAATATAGCAGTAAAAATCTTAGCATCTTTGTTTATTAGAGATATGGGTCTATAAGATCCTGGATCTGTTTGATGCTTGTTGGGTTTTGGAATAAGAATCGTTAATGAATGCTTCCAAGAAGCAGGCATTCTCTCTCCTTCCATTATTTTATTATAAAACATTTTTAACTTAGGTATCAAAATGGAACTAAAATGCTTGTAATATTCTGGACCCAATCCATCTGGGCCTGGTGTTTTGCCATTTTTCAACTTATTAATAACTTCTGCAATTTCTTGTTCTTTAATCTCTTTTTCTAATAGTCTTTTATCATCTTCCAATAATTTAATTTTAAATTCTCATTTATATAATTTCCCATATTTTCTTTCATTACATTATTTCCTTTATATAGTTTCTAAAAAAATTCATGAAAAATCTTCAATTTGTCTTTCATTATATTACAACTCTTACCTGTTCTAGCTTTAATTATCCCTATTGAGTTTTTACTCCTATTTTTACACATTCTAACTAATAATCTTGAATTTTTATTAGTAATTACAAAAAAATCTTATTTAAGTACATCAAACCTCTCTGGACTTTCTCTATTTCTAAGTTATCTAGTTCCTTTCTCTTAGCCTAAATTTCTACCAAAATTCTTGTCTCTTACTAAAAAAATGTGTTTTCTAAATTTTTCAGATCTTCTTCCATTTTTTTACATTTTTCTCCTTTTTTTTTTATTTACAGGATTCCCTTATTGTTATTTTTCTTGAAATTGCTTTCATTGTATCCCATAACAGGCCTAATTTAGCACCTCCTGCTTCATTTATTGTCCATAATTCTAACCATTCCTTCTTTATCTTTTCTATTTCCTCTGGGTACTGTAAAATATTATTACCCATTCTCCACCTTTCAGAGTCTTTATAATCTTTTTTTATTTCAATCTCTATTGACATGAAAGCATGATCTGCTATTTTAATGGAATTAATTTCAGTATTAACTATCTTAGAAAATAAGTCTTGAGATGTGAATATATAATCTATTCTAGAGTAACTATTATGTACAACTGAAAAATAAGTATATCTTCTTTCATCACCTATCAATTCTCTCCAAGTATCCTTCAATTGGTTATTTCTTACCTTCTTGATCAGTATTGTATTTCTTTGATAAATATCAATCTGACCCATGAAAAGCTTTATCTTTTATCTTATCCATAACCATATTAAAATCATCTACCATAATAACAAAACCTTTCTTTGCCTTCCATTTCTTTAAAAACCGTATCATAAAAATCTTATTCCAGAAATTGGCAATACATGAACAAAACAAACTCATGAGACTAAAGCTTCCCTTCTTTCCAAGAGAGAAAAAATGAATCCTGATAAACCTCGTGCATCTTTCAAGCTTCCAAGCGAGCCATGAAATTTATGAAATGGCTCATGTTCAGGCTTATGATAATTGAAAAGACAGTTCTGAAGGCCCAGTGTTAGACCAACAGCTCAAGATGCTTATTTTCATCATCATATCTTACTCTTAAAAAGCCCAAAGCCAACTCAAGGCTTGACTACATATCTTTGCTGGAGTGGACTCGTGTGGCCTAAATATCTGAGGCATATGTGGTTTATGATAATGAGCAGGAAAAAATGAGTGAAGTCATGTAGCCACACAGAAGCATTTTCTCAAATTCACATATTCCATACTGCACTCAGAAGAGAAACTAGAGTGAGTGATTTTAAGGTTACAAGTGCAGAAGAGTGGGTAGAATCCAGGCAAAAAGAAAACTGACAATATGATCTAAATAACACAGGAAATCAGTCTTTGGCATTCAGCACCAATTAACTACAAAATGTGTACTAAGAAGGCAAGCCTTTAAAGCTTAATTTATTGAGCTGGAGGGAAAAATAATGATGATTGTATCCTCAAAATAAAATACAAAAAGGGTTTAGCTTTGTCAATGACTGCTCTCTTGCACCCCATGTAGAATCCTATCAATGCTTACCTGGAAATAAGTCACTTGAGCAAATACCAATGAGGCTTTTCCCCCAAATAAATCTGTTTATTTAGCTGTTGCCTCATTTAAATTGATGTTTGATGCTGCAATCCCACAAACCACAGAATGGCAACTATGCTGTGTTAGCACCCATTATTTTCTACACTGGCTATCCAGATCAGAGATCATGAAAACTGTAGTCCAAATCATTTGGTTACAGCTGCCAACCCCTGCCACACACATACATACTCACTTTGGACTAAACCTGACTACATTTAAGGGGATTAAGTATAATTAAACATGCACAAGGCAGTGGTGTTAAGAGTTCTATGCAAATAGGTTCAAGATTACAGCCAATATATGGATACAATAGTAAAACAGCTTGTATGGCACAACCATATCCTGGATTGACTACTGCAGTGCTCTCTATGTGGGGCTTCCCTTGAGCTTGATCCGGAGTCCAGAATTTGACAGCCAGATTTGGTAGTGAGTGCAAGTAAATTTGACCACATCACTCTGGTTCTGGCTCACCTCCACTTTGTGTCCTTGATCAGGTTCAAGGTTTTGACATTCACATAGAAAGCCCTCTATGGTTTGGGCCTATGTTATTTATCAGAATGTCTTTCGTTAATGTCATCCGCCCAACCCACAAGATCATCCTAGTCAAGGCTAGGAAGCCACCCTGAGGAATACCCATAAATCCTCTACAAGAGGTACGGCCTTCTTCGTGGTGGCTCCAACTTCATGGAACCAGCCTCTAGCCCCTCCTTGTTGACATTTAGGAAGCAATTAAAGATGTTGCTTTTCAGGGAGGCTTTCCACACTGACCCTAGCTGACAACCTTCCCTCCCCTTTCCTCCATCCGCTCTGGGTTTATATGATTAGTCTGTGCTATCTGTTTTTAGGGTTATTGTTGATGCTTCTAATGTTTTTATCTTTATTATACATGTTGTAAGCACCCAGAGTAATGCCTTGACACTAATGGGAGCAGGATACAAATTAAATGAATGAATGAATGAATATTATATTTTAAAAGGGGAAACTTATTACTAGCTCATTTCTAGCTCATGTCTAGCTCATTTCAGTATAACGCTCATATATTTCTTTCCTTTCATGGAAAGAAACTAGTTCTGAAATGGAAACTCTACAGAGAGGAAGCAGATTGTGTAAGGCATTACACAAATATGCTCTGTTTATTAAGGTGGCAAATAAATGTCCTTAACTCCTAAACATACAATCATAACAAGCAATAGAGAAAAATTCAAATACTTCCCAGTTTCAGTGAAACAGCTTCTTCTTCATCACATATACATTCTAATGTTTCAAGAATCATAGCACATGAATGTCTTTCTTCAAAAGGAAGGAGAGTAGGGTAGAGAAGATGGAAGGGGCTGAGATTTAGTGAAAGAAAAGGGAGGTGAGGCAGTCACACTGGAGAGGTAGAGAAATAAATGAGTGGAAGTGAGGTTTATGGTTTAGAAGATAGCAGTATAGTGGTTGAGACCAGAGCTCTGCTCTGTTCTCAAAAAAGAAAAGAAAAGAAAACAAGGATTTACAGACAAAAAGAACAATGAGGTACAGTATGAAATAAACATCCAAGAGATCTAGTTTGAAAAGACAAAATGTCCAGAAATATAAGTCCTTGTCAAGCATTATGCCCCAAATCATGAACAGCTATATTCATGGTGGGGATGTGTAGACTCACATAGGCCTACCTCTATTCCCCACCCAGAAGAAAGCTGAATCTTCACAGGTATAGTGGGGAAATGTATAGAGGTGCTTATAAGTCCATTCAACTGAATGTGTTGATTATTTTGTTCCCATGATTGGGAGTCCTGATAAAACAAGGCTCTTGGTCATGGATGTGCTGTAAGCATGAATAACTGAATTACAAGCACCTCTGCAAATCATTATATTCTAATCTATGGAAGCTACTTCAGCTGCTGCTTCAGATTCAGTATTATTTCAACCATAAACTACTCAGATGTGCACAATCAAATATTCACTTCTTAAATCTAGCTTGTAGAATATAAGCACTCATGAGGCAACTATCCAAACTAATTTTTAAAAAATATGCTCTATACAGTTGGCAGCAGCATTTGTTGCAAATCAAGGAGCTGGATTCAAATTAACATCAGTTCCTCACAGCTGTTCCTCAAAATATGAGATGTGCCCATGGATCCTGAAAAGGCTAGGGACCTCCATACTGAAGAATCCCACTCAGTTCAGATATTTGACTGTTAAAAGATTATTGTCAGTCTCCCATAAAAAACAGGATAAGCAATGTTTAAAAACTCAACAGTTCCGTTTCAGCACCAATTATCTTTTACACATTTTGAAAATAATGGATAAATAACATATTTTTACATTACTTTGCAATTCCTTAAATTTCAAGAATTCACACAAAACAAAAGAAAAAAAAGTTAATAGATCCCAAGAAATAACTGAGTCTGGGTGCAATAAGATAGCAGGAAATGTGAGCATCCAATCACACCAGGCCCCCATGGCAAAGCAAGGGGTGAGCCTGGCAGTCAACCAAGGTTGCTGTGGTCAAGATCATCTTAAACGTGGCAGCAGGACTATGAGCATGGGAGAAAACCCTGGGGGAGCAGTAAGCCCAGCTAGCTGGTGGTCATGGCACATCAGAGGGGCTCCCCCTCCCCTTCTCTGCACTGCCAAGGAGAACAGCTGCTGCCCAGAGCATGAGTGAATGCTCTCAACAGCCACCATTTTTGCTTGCTTCTGGTCTCTGCTACAGAATTTGACTGGAGAGCCAGCAAAGCCTGTGCTCACAGTTGGCACCCTGCTGGGATTGCTTGTGGTACAAAGCAACATGTTTAGACTGCGGGGACATTTGAAAGGAAGAATGGGGGTGCTAGCAGCAGCAAAAATGCAGGATGCCTCGTGGCGCAGTGGTTAAAATGCTGTATTGCAGCTAAAACTGTGCTCACGACCTGGGGTTCAAATCTCAGGTAGCCGGCTCAAGGTTGACTCAGCCTTCCATCCTTCCGAGGTCGGTAAAATGAGTACCCAGCTTGCTGGGGGGGCAATGTGTAGCCTGTATAATTAAAAAATTGTAAACCGCCCGGAGAGTGCTTGTAGCGCTATGGGGCGGTATATAAGTCCCCCCCCCAAAAAAAGGCAGAGCTTGAACAGCGTGGGTGGAGAGAAGAGCTGTGACACCATGTGCTGTGGGATGGAAAGGAAGATGAATGGTCAACCAGCCAGCTGACCAACAGAGGCCAGGCCGCACTGCAAAGTGATACCAGCCATTGGAAACAGTCCAGAGGAATAGGCCTGTGGCTCCCAAACATTTTCCACTCTCATCTCCCTTAACTTACTGGCCTCTCTTCTCCCGCCGCAACCCAAAGCTGTGACCAGTGGCCAGTAAGTCAATGGAGCTGCAAGTTGAAGAATTTTGGGAATCACTGTATAAAACCATAGAATTCAAAGAGGATGTATTTTCTTTTTCACATGACTGCATTTTTCCAGTCCTATTTTTATATTTTGTAGGTTTCTCTGGGGAGGAAGCTGAGGCAGGAGGTGAGCTGTGTTTGGAAGAACATTTTATTTGGTGAGGTATTTTCTTCTAGGCTGACTTTTGTTCTCTCTGACCGCATGGTCTGAGGGGCGGGGCTTTGGCTTTAAATGTGGGTTGGCAGAAGAAATTCTCTGATTCTATTTTTGACTCTAATCTGGTAAATAGGAAAGTCAAGTAACATTACATATACCTGGGGGGGGGCAGGAAAGTTTTAGGGGTAGGCTCAGACTTCTGCACTATTAAGGAGCAGGCTGGGTAAGTGGGGCTCATCAGCCTTGGAAGGCAGCTCATCTAGGAGAAGGAAAACTCCGATTCCAAACCTCCACTGCCCTGTGGCTATATCCACTGATGGAAAAGACTTCAGGAGTCAACCTCGAGGCAAAATCCAGAGGCAGTTCATGTCATTCTGGCAACTCCTGTGACATCGCTGGAACCAATTGTATTGGCTTTTGCCTTTCCACTGGACTGTTTCAGCAATATGGAGAGGGGGGATTTGCTGCTTGGGTAACAGCTTCACATACAGTATCAAAATAATACCGGAAGTGCCGTGTTTTCCCGAAAATAAGACAGGGTCTTATATTAATTTTCGCTCCTAAAAACTTATTAGGGCTTATTTTCAGGGGATGTTTTATTTTACAGTCATGTTATCTTCTTCTGGTTGCTACACAATGCTGCACAATGGTGGAGGGGAGTTTAACTTAACTGGGGCTTATTTTTGGGGTAGGGCTTATATACGAGTATCCTGAAAAATCATACTAGGGCTTATTTTCAGGTTAGGTCTTATTTTCAGGGAAACAGGGTAGCAGTTACATGTTATAGGTCTTTGTTTGATTGGCGTAGAGCATGACACCAGGGGCTACTTCCGATGGTGGGAGAGGTCATTGCACCTCACTACCGCCCGCCTTAATCTGGGCAGTCCCCAGCCAGTAAGGTGCCACCTCGCCACAGTCTGTTTACCTCACAGGGTGCGTGGGATTTAGGGTGAAAGCCGACAAGTGGATCAATAACCCTGCACCATGCAAAGATCATAAGAAAACTTCTGCCCTAAAGTTGGGCACATGGAATGTTCCGACAATGACCCCTGGCTTTTCTGACGACCTGCAGGAAATAGACGGTGCGCAAGACAGCTGTCATTGACATGGAACTGAGTAGACTGTAGATGGACACTGTTGCCCTGCAAGAGATGAGATTGCCAGACTTGGGATCTGTCAAAAAACTTCTCATTCTCCTGTGAGGTAAAACCATTGAATGAGACCAAGGAATATGGTGTTGGCTTTGCGGTCAGAAATACTCTGCTGAGATCCACCTACTGTGGGGAGTGAAAGAATCCTGACTCTGCAGCTCCACTCATCAGCGACACCAGTCACCCTCATTAGTGCACACGCACCAACACTGTTATCCACTACAGAAGTGAAAGAGAAATGCTACGACGATCTGGCAACTACTATCAAAAAAGTCCCTGAAAGAGAGACATTGTTGATTCTTGGAGACTTTAACGCTAGAGTTGGTGCTGATCACAATTCTTGGCCCACTTGTCTAGGCTGTTTTGGCATAGGAAAGATGAAAGAAAATGGTCAACGCTTGCTGGAGTTTTGCTGTTATTATGGTCTCTGTGTCAGCAAAACATTCTTTAATACGAAGCTTCAACACAGAGTTTCTTGGAGACATCCAAGATCCAAGCATTGGCATCAGCTCAATTTGATCCTCACAAGATGTTCTAGTGTTCCTAGTATTACGATCACACACAGTTACCAGAGTGCTGATTGCAATACTGATCACTCCCTGATGTGTAGTAGAGTTAAACTGCGAACAAAGAGATTGTATCACATGAAAAAGGAAGACCACGTATTGACATCAGCAAGACTTGCAATCAAAGAAAGGTGGAGGAATTTGCTCAAGCGCTTGAGAACACCCTTCAAGGCCCGGCTGATGCAAATGCACCTGAATGATGGGAACATTTCAAGAACACTGTTTATAACACCACCTTATCCTCATTTGGCAAGAAGACAAAAAAGGCGGCAAACTGGTTTGAAGCCCATTCAGAGGAGTTGAGGCCAGCCATCGAAGAGAAGAGGAGAGCTCTAGCAGTATACAAAGCCTATCCTAGTGAGTACAACTTGCAAGCTCTTCGAGCTGCTCGTAGCCAAGTCCAACAGGCTGCCAGGAGATGTTCCAATGATTATTGGCTTCAGCTCTGCTTTCAGATACAGATAGCAGCGGACACAGGTAACAACAAGGGAATGTACGACAGTTTTAGGTCCAATACAGAAGAAATCTGCTCCCTTGAAGTCTTCGTGATCATCCAGGACTGAGCACAGCAGGTGGACCACTGGGTGCAGCACTACTATGAACTATATTCCAAAGAGAATGTACTAACTGAAGAAGCATTAAATAACATTGAGTGCCTGCCTGTCTTGAAAGATTTGGACAGCAAAACAACCTTAGCAGAAATAAAAGCGGCCTTGGATTCCCTCACCTCCGGCAAGGCACCTGGAAAGGATAACATCCTTGTTGAAGTGCTGTAAAAAGATCATCACCACCAATCTATACGAAGTCTTTTGTCTCTGCTGGAGGGAAGGTGGAGTACCACAGGACATGAAGGATGCAAACATCATCACATTGTACAAGAACAAAGGAGGCAGAGGCGACTGTAATAACTACTGTGGCATCTCTCTTCTCAGTGTTGTAGAGAAGCTGCTTGCCCGTGTTGTGCTGAAAAGACTCCAGGTGCTTGCAGACAGAGTCTATCCAGAATCACAGTGTGGATTTCGAGCTAAGAGGTCCACCACTGACATGGTATTCTCCCACAGACAGTTGCAGGACAAATGTAGGAAACAACGACAGCCACTCTTTCTGGCCTTCATAGATCTCACAAAGGTCTTTGATTTGGTTAGCAGAGATGACCTTTTAAAAATCCTTCCCAAGATTGGATGTCCACCTCGACTCCTTAACATCATCAAGTCCTTTCATGAGGGAATGAAAGGCACTGTAGTTTTTGATGGCTTAACATCAGATCCCTTTGATATCTGAAGCAGAGTGAAACAGGGCTGTGTCCTCACACCAACCCTGTTTGGGATCTTTTTTGCTGTCATGCTGAAGAACTGCAACAGAAGGTGTCTATCTTCGGACTAGATCAGATGGAAATCTCTTTAATCTCTCTAGATTGAGAACGAAGACCAAAGTCCAACTGAAATGCATGAGGGACTTCCTCTTCACTGATGACACAGCCATTGAATTGTTTTAGCAATACCTGCCAAGACTTTGGACTAACAATCAGCCTGAAGAAAACACAAGTCATGGGACAGGGCATGGACTCACCTCCCTCTATTACCATCTACACACAATAATTGGAGGTTGTTCATGACTTTTTGTACCTTGGCTCAACGATCTGTGAAACTTTCTCCCTAGATGTTGAGCTGGATAAACACATTGGCAAAGTAGCTACCATGTTCTCTAGTCTCACAAAGAGAGTATGGCTTAATAAGAAGCTGACGGCATATACCAAGATCCAGGTCTATAGAGCCTGTGTCCTGAGCACATTCCTGTACTGAAGTGAGTCCTGGACCCTTTGTGCACAGCAGGAGAGGAAGCTGAATACATTCAATACGTGTTGTCTCGGACGCATTTTTGGTATCACCTGGCAGGACAAAGTTCCAAACAGAGTAGTCCTAGAATAAGCTGGAATTTTGGCTTAAGCATGTGGTGAGAATGCCTGATGGTCAGATTCCAAAAGATCTCCTCTATGGAGAATTAGTGCAGTGAAATTGCCCCAGAGGGAGACCACAGCTGAGATACAAGGATATCTGCAAGAGGGATCTGAAGGCCCTAGGAATGGACCTCAACAGATGGAAAACCTTGATATCTGGGCTTCAGTCTGGAGGCAGGCAGTCATCACGGCCTCTCCCATTTTGAAGAGACACTTGTCCAGCAGGCCAAGGCAAAGAGGAAGTCCGAAAACCAGCAAAATCAGGGAGCTGGACAGGGGACAGATTGTATTTGTCTTCAGTGTGTAAGGGATTGTCACTCTCGAATTGGCCTTCTCAGCCACATTAGACGCTGTTCCAAGTCTTCCATACAGAACACATTACCATAGTCTCTTGAGACTGAACGATGCCAAATCACAATAAAATCACACCAGAAGGGATTGCTTTGCATGCAGCAATCTCCTTTAAAGTGATCCTTCTGTTTGTCAGGGAATAGCTCTCGTGTGGCATTGGTTTG